>NC_069789.1:99980990-100284021 GCF_027406575.1 Nycticebus coucang
AAAGACAAAGATGGTCACTTTATACTGGTCAAGGGATCAATATAACAAGAGGACATTTGAATTCTAAATATTTATGCACATAACTTAAATGCTACAAGATTTATTAAAAAGACCTTGCTCAGTCTGAGCAATATGATATCCCATGACACCATAATAGCTGGGAACTTTAACACCCCTCTGACAGAATAGGACAGATGCTCTAAATAGAAAGTAAACAAAGGTACAAGAGACTTAAATGTGACCCTAGAACAAATGGCCTCACATTCTTCTAGTTAGCTCATGGGGCATACTCCAAAGTAGATCATATCCTAGGATACAAATCAAATTTCAACAAAATTAAAACAATAGAAATCATACCTTTTATATTCTCAGACAACAAGTGAATAAAGGTGGAACTCAACTGCAACAAAAATGTTCATCCCTAAACAAAGACATGGGTATTAACTGTTTTTTCTTTCTTTCTTTCTTTTTTTTTTAGATAGAGTCTCACTATGTCGCCCTCTGTAGAGTGCTGTGGTGTCACAGCTCACAGTAACCTCACACTCTTGGGCTTAAGCATTTCTCTTGCCTCGGCCTCCTGTGTAGCTGGGACTACAGGCACCCACCACAATGCCCGGCTACTTTTTTGTTGTTGTTGTTGTTATAGTTGTCATTGTTGTTTGGCAAGCTGGGCCAGGTTTGAACCCACCAGCCCTGGTGTATGTGGCTGGCACCCTAGCCACTGAACTATAGGCACTGAGCCAAAATTAAACAACATTATGATGAATGATATGTGGGTCAAGGAAAAGATAAAGGAGGAAATTGTAAAGTCCTCAAACAAAACAACAAAGAAGTTACAAGTTACCAAAACTTGTGGGATAGGGCAAAAGTAGTCCTAAGAGGGAAATTTATTGCATTAGATGCCTACATCTGGAAAGCATTAGATGCCTACATCTGGAAAATAAAAAGAGAGCAAGCACATAAAGAAACTAATGAATAATCATAAAGAAAAGGAAAAAGAAGAACCAACTAATTCCAAACCCTGCAGAAGAAAAGAATTAACCAAAATTAAATCAGAGATTAATGAAATTGAAAAAAAAAGGAATCATTCAGAAAATGAAAGAAAAAGCTGTTCTTCTAATAAATAAATAAAATTGATAAACCTTTGGCCAGATTAATTAGAAAAAAATGTAAAATCTCTATTAACCTCAATCAGAAATGATAAATGTGAAATAACAACAGATATCACAGAAATACAAGACATTATCTCTAAATACAACAAGAAACTCTATGCCCTGAAATTTGACAATGTGGAGAAAATGGACTAATATCTGGAATCACATCCTCTCCCTAGACTTAAACAAGATGGCAGAGATCTCTTGAACTGACTTATTTCAAGCACTGAGCTAGAAGAAGCAATAAAAAATCTCCAAACCAAAAAAATGCCCTGGACCAGATGCCCTGACCAGAATTCTACCAACCTTCAAAGAAGAGTTTATACACACACTGCAGAAATTATTCCAAAAGATTTAGAAGAAAATAATCTTCTCCAACACGTTCTATGAAGCAAACATCACTCTAAAACCAAAACCATGTAAAGAAGTAACTACAAAAGAGAACTACAGACCAATTTTGTGATGCAAAAAGACTCAATGAAATTTTAACCAATAGAATACAGCTATACATTAAAAAAAAAGCCACACCACAATCAAGTAGGTTTCATCTCAGGGATGCAAAGCTGGTTTAACATACACAAATCTATAAATGTAATTCACCATTTCAATAGAAGAAAAAACAAAGACCATATGATCTGATTAATAGATGCAAAAAAAGCATTCATTAAAACTCAGCATCCTTGTCTAACAAGAACATTTTAGAATATAGGCATAGGTGACACATTTCTTAAACTGATTAACATGATCTATGACAAACTCATAGCTAATATCATACTGAATGAAGTAAAATTGAAAGCTTTTACACTTAGAACTGGGACTAGACAAGGATGTCCTCTATCACCACTACTATTCAACATAGTGCTAGAAATTCTAGCCAATGAAATCAGACAGCAGAAGGATATAATAGGCATCCAAATGGGAGAAGAGTTGGTCAAACCCTTGCCCTGTGCTGATGATATGATCTTATAGAGAACCCCGAAGACTAAATCACAAGACTCCGGGTAGTGATTAAAAAATACTGTAATGTCTCAGGGTATAAAGTCAATGCCAACAAATCAATAGCCTTTGTATATGCCAGCAACAGTCATGATGAAGCTACTCAAAGACACAATTCCTTTCATAGTAGTTTCAAAGGAAATGAAATACTTAGGAATTACCTAACAAAAGAGGTGGAGGACCTCTACAAGAGAATTACAAAACCCTGAGACAAGAAATAGCAGAAGACATTAACAAATGGAAGAACACACCATGATCATGAGTGAGAAAAATCAACATTGTTAAAATGTCTATACTTCTTGAGGCAATCTACAGATTTAATGCAATCCCCATTAAAATACCAATATCATACTTTGAAAATTTGGAAAAAGTAAGAGGGATTTTACCTAACAAATGCAATCAGTGTAACCTGGCTTATTTATTTATTTATTTATTTATTTTTAATTTCAGCTTGCTTGTTCATTCTTCTTTGTTTGAAGTTCTTCTTCTTCTTCTTCTTCTTCTTCTTCCTTCTTCTTCCTTCTTCTTCCTTCTTCTTCCTTCTTCTTCCTTCTTCTTCCTTCTTCTTCCTTCTTCTTCTTCTTCTTCTTCTTCTTCTTCTTCTTCTTCTTCTTCTTCTTCTTCTTCCTTCTTCTTCCTTCTTCTTCCTTCTTCTTCTTCTTCTTCTTCTTCTTCTTCTTCTTCTTCTTCTTCTTCTTCTTCTTCTAAAATGTTCTTCCTCTGGCGATGCTCTGTCCCATTGTCTCCCCAGTAGCTGGGATTACAGACGCCCACCACAACGTCCAGCTGTTTTTTTTTTTTTTTTATATTAGTTGAGACGGGATCTTACCCTGGCTCACTGCTGCTCATACTGGTCTTGAACCTCTGAGCTCAGGCAATCCACCTGCTTCAGCCTTCCACAGTGCTGGGACTACAGTTGTGAGGCACCATGCCCAGCTGTAACCTGGCTTCTTGTACCATCACGAATCCCCAACAATAAAAAAACAAAAGAAAAGAAAATTTGGAAAAAAATAGTTCTTCATTTTGTATGGAGTCAGAAAAATTCCTGTAATAAAGCCTTAGTAATAAAGTCCTGTAATAAAGTCTTAGCAATAAAAACAAAGCTGGGGCATCACTCTACCACACTTTAGGCTATATTATAAGTGCATAGTGACTGAAACAGCATGGTATTGGCACAAAAATAGAGACATAGACATTTGGAACTGAATAGAAAACCAAGACATGAAACTAATATCTTATAGCCACCCAATCTTTGATAAACCAAACAAGAGCATACACAGGGGAAAAAAATCCCTATTCAATAAATGATACTGGAAGAACTGGATAACCACATGTAAGGATCAAAACTGGACCCGCACATTTAACCACATACCAAAATTGATTCAAGATGGATAAAAGATTTAAATCTATGTCATGGAATGATAAAAATCCTGGAAGAAAGTGTGGGAAAAACTCTCGAAGACGTTAGCATGGGGAGATTTTATGAAGAAGACTTCTGTGGTGATTGCAACAACAAAAATGCACAAATGGGACTTACTTAAACTGAAAAGCTTCTATAAAGCTAAGCAAATAACCACCAAAGCAAATAGACAACTCTCAAATGGGAAAGAATATTCATATATTGCAAATCTGACAAGGCTTTGTAACTAGGATCTACAAAAACTCAAATTAATCAACAAAAAAAGACCCAACCATCCCATATATCACTGGGCAAGAGATGTGAATAGAACTTCTCTGAAGAAGACAGACAAATGGCTAAGAAACACATGAAAAAATGCTTATCATCCCTAATCCTCAGAGAAATGCAAATGAAAATCACTCTGATATATTACTTAACCCCAGTGAGATTAGCCCATATCACAAAATCCCAAAGTTGCAAAGGCTAGCATGGATTTGGAGAGAGGAGAACACTTTTACACTGTTGGTGGGACTACAAACTAACACAGCGTGTTTGGAAAGTAGTATGGAGAATTCTCAAAGAACTTAAACCAGACCTCCCATTTGACCTAGTAATCTCACTACTAGGCATCTATCCAGAAGAAAAAAAATCATTTTCTCATGAGGACACTTGCACTAGACTGTTTATTGAAGCTCTATTTACAATTGCTAAAATGTGGAAACAACGTAAATGCCCACCAACCTAGGAACGGACTAACAAGCTGTGGTATATGTATATCATGGAATACTATTCAGCCATTAAAAAAGATGGAGACTTTACATCTTTTGTCTTGACCTGGGTAGAGTTGGAACACATTCTTCTTAGTAAAGTGTCACAAGAATGGAGAAGCAAGAATCCAGTGTACTCAATTTTAAAATGAAGCCAGTAGACAATCTAATATGTGCCCATATAAGAAGAAAACTCAAATCAATTCAAGGTAGTAGGTGGGGAAACAAGGGAGTGGGGAGAGGGGAGAAGGAAGTAGGATGGGTGTGCTCCTACTTAATGGGTACAATGTTAGAGGATATGGCACACTTTTTGGGGGCAGGACACAATTATAAGAGGGACTTTACCTAACCAATGCAAGCATTGTAATGTAATTCTTTTTACCCTCAATTAATTAACCTGAAACGACAACAACAACAATAACAAAAAAAAAAAAAAAAAGAAAGAAAAGAAAAACAATTACCACATATCCTCACTATTGGCCTATAATTTTTCTTTCTTTGTATTCTTTTGTCAAGTTTTGTTTTCAGAGTTTTCGTGTCCTTAAACAAGGAGGACACTAATGGAAGAGATTCATAAATGTTTGGAAAAATTCCTAATAAAGATATCTGAGTTTGGGGTTTTGTAGAAAGGTCTTAAAGTATGAATTACATTTCTTTGATAGATATAGACCTCTTCAGAACTTTTATTTCTTTTTTGCCAGTATTGGTATGTTGTATTTTCTAAGAAATTTTATCAATTTAATCTCAATTTTCAAATTTATTGACATAAAGTTATTCATAATACTTTCTTATTGTCTGTTGGGTCCTTAGTGATATTCTTTTTTTTGTGTGTGATATTCTTTTATCATTTAAGATATTGTCAATTTAGCTTGGCACCCGTAGCTCAGTGAGTAAGGGTGCTGGCCACATACACTGAGGGTGGTAGGTTTGAGCCGGGTCAGGGCTCCTAAACTACAATAGCAACTGTCACAAAAAATAGTCAGGCATTGTGGCGGACACCTGTAGTCCCAGCTACTTGGGAGACTGAGGCAAGAGAATCGCTTAAGCCCAAGAGTTTGAGGTTGCTGTGAGCTGTGATGCTACAGAACTCTACTGAGGGTGACATAGTGAGACAATGTCTCAAAAAAAAAAGATATTGTCAATTTATTTTTCCCTCAATAATATTCATTAATAAGTATTATTAATATTATTAATAAAAACTTATTGATTTTACTAGATATACATTTTAACATTTTTATTTGAAGAACTTACTTTTGGCTTTGCTGATTCTGTCCACAGTATATTTGCTTTTTATTTTGAGGCTCTGCTCTTAATCTTTATTATTTGCTTCCTTCTCCTTTCTTTGGGTTATTATCATTATCATCGTCATTGTTATAATTAGTATTCTTTTTTGGGTTTGTTTCTTGATACTGAGTATTAGATTACTGATTTGCAAGCTTTTTATTTTCTAATGTATAAACTTAAAACTTTCTTTCTTAGCACTGCTTTAGTTGTATTCTGGATTTGATATGTATTATCACCTATTTCTATTTGTATTCTGCAAATTCCACTGTGATTTGTTCTTTGAATCAGGGGTTTTAAAAAAGATGTTGCTTTTGTTACAATATCTGGAGATTTCTGAGTTATAGACTATAAACTTATTTTTCTGTTACTGATGTTTGGTTTAATTCCAGTGTGGTTAGAGGACGTATTCTGTATAATTTCAATACTTTGAACTTTGTTGAGGCATGTTTTAATGCATAGCATACAATTTATTTTGATGAATACTCCACATTCAGGTGAAAAAATGTATATTCTACAGTTGTTCGGAATAGCGTTTTAAATATAGTAATTATGGCAAATTGGTTAATCATGTTGTTCAAATTCTTATACCCTTTTTTGTTTGCTTGTTATATTGGTTGCAGAGAGAGGTATAATAAAAATCTCCAGCTATAATGTATTTCATCTTTTAATTCCATCAAAGTTTGTTTTAAATATTTTGAACTTCTTAGACATGTATATACATTGAAAGTGAAGATAGTTTATTTCTGTTTAATTGGTTCTTTTGTAACTATGAAACTTCCTTCTATTTCTATATATTTCTGTCTTAAATCTTTAGTGTTCCTCATTTTTTCCATTACTTCTTTCTTTTGTGTTTAAATGATATTTTATACTGTATCATTTTGATTTCCATTTCATTTCTTTTTCTGTATATTTTTAAGTTATTTAATTAGTTGTTATCATAGGGATTAAAATGCACATCTTAAATTTATAATGATGTTGTTTGCATTAATACTAACTGAGCTTCAACAGTGTACAAATCTCTGGTAAAGCTTCATTTCCTTACTTTATGTTGTTGTCACATGTTATATCTACTTCTCATTTCTTCTGCATTTTTTTCCTCTGTCTAAAGAATATCCTTTGGCATTTCCTTTAGTCTACTTGTGGTAAATTCTTTTGGTTTTTGTTTTTCTGAAAATGTTGGTATTTCGTCTATATTTTTGAAGTGGTTTTTTAGTGGTATAACACTATAGATGGCAGGGATTTTCTTTCAGCATTTTGATGACATCATTCCACTGTCTTCTGCTTTTTATCATTCTTATTGAAATGTCAGATATAAGTTGTTTCTTTTGTGAAGAGAATTTAGTTTTCCCCTGTGGTTATTTTAAGATTTTTCTATAGATTTGTCTTTGGTGTCCATATATATTTTTAATGTATTGATTCATGTGTTTTTTGTTTGTTTGTTTGTTTGTTTTCATCTTGTTTTGGGTTTGTAATCCATTTCAGAAATCTGTCTTGATAGCTTTTGTCAATTTTGGAAAGTCCTCATCTATTTTGTTTTGGCCCATCTCTGTCTCCTTTCCTGGCTTTCCAATTACACTTAAGTTAGGTTTTATTTTTTGGACAAATTTCAGATATCTCTTACACTCTTTCTTGCATGCATTATCCCTTTATTTTTGTGTACTTCCATCTAGATATTTTATCCTGATGTATGTTATTGTTTTCTAAATCTCTTTTCAGTGGCATCTAAATGCTTTTTTTAACTCTTCAATTGAGGTATTCCCCCAGATATTGTATGTTTTATTTCTGCAATTTTCATTTAGTTCTTTAAGAAAATCCAGTTTATCTGGTAAGTATTGCTACATAATGTATCATTCCAACATTTCTCTCCTTGAAATTTATTAGGCTCACATGTGATCTCCAGGATCTTGAGAGTTTAGTAATCTCATATTTCTTACTTGTCTTTTTTACTATTTAGAGTTTATTCAAAAACATTTGGAGTTTTATTCAAACCTTCTCTGCTTCCTGGTGTCTACACTATTTGGATGTATGTTTTGTGTTGGTCTTTTGGGGGGCAGTTATTATGTTTGCCTCTCATTTGTGGCTCTGTTTTATTTTTCTTTCCTTCTTGTGATCTGTATGATTAAAAATTTTTATTCATAACATAATTTTTGTACATATTTAGGGTTACATGTGATATTTTGATACAGGTATAGAATTTATAATGATCAACTCAGGGTATTTAGGGAATTCATCACTTCCTACATTATCTCTTGTGTTACAAACATTTGAAATCCTCTCTTCTAGCTGTTTTAGAAAATACATTGTTGCCAGGAAGAGTCACTGTACTGCACTATTGAACATCTGAACTTATTCTTTCTATGCAACTGTACGTATGTGTATATCCATTAACCCACCTCTCTTTGTTCACCACCCGCCTTCCCAGCCTCTGGTACCTATCATCCTACTCTGTACCTCCATGACATCAACGTTTTTAGCTTCCACAGATGAGTGAGAATATGAGCTATTTGTCTTTCTGTGTGTGGATTACTTCATTCAACATAATGACATCCAGTTCCATCAATATTACTGTAAATGACAGAATTTCATTTTTCTATGACCTTTGATTTTTTTTTCTCAATTCCTCTTTCCCACCTCCTTTTCATCTAAATTCTAATAATCTGTACTTGCTTATTACGGAAATGTAGAACAGAGAAAGCCAAAGGTGCCTGTGTTTTCCCATCTCTCAAATAATATGCACTGTTCAGTGTTTGGAGTCTATTCTTTCATTTTGTATGTTTGTTCTCCCCCTGCCCCCACCCAGGAACTCATCACCAGATTTAATATTTATTAACTCAGGACCAGTCTTATTTGCATTATATTTTCACCCTCTTCCCATCCTCCCTTATTATTTTGAAACAAATCCCAGACATGACACAACTTCCTTCATAAATATTTCAGTATGTTGCGTGAACCGAGACGCGAACGAGCAGCAGCTTTGCTGTAGGTGTAAACTTGCTCCTGTAATTATTAAGTCAAGAAACAGACTATACACCGTTTGATGGCATATAGCAAAGTTCTTTATTCCATGTTTAAGTTTTATACTCTTCCAGTCATGTACACACCTAATCCACTATCTATTAGCTGAATTTGAACTTGAAAGGAAATTTATCATATCAATGTGACAACTTGTGTAGTAAATCTCTTCCTCTAAACAGTGACTAGTTTTCCTAGCAGGGCACAAAGACAAAAATAGCTATAGGGGAACAGAGTTAATCTTCAAGCATTCACTCAGTTTACTCAGTATGAAGTAACGACTGTGACCTTCCTTCAGGGCAGACCACCTATAGACCTCTGACAATATGTTGTTAACATATGTCAACCCTCTGGCCCATATCTCTGAGGAAGGGCGGCATGCCCTTGGATCTCAGGCTTCACGGGGTGTACTGCTTCAGAGAAAAGGCCTAAGGAATTTTCCAAAGAACCTAACTCTGTGAGTAACCCGGGGGGTCCAAGCGTCTTAAGCCTCTGGAAGAAAAGCATGTCATTTTAAACTCACACTGAATTTACTTTGTGTGCTTGATGTAGGATAAGTTTATTTCTAAATATGATCCTACACACTATGTATCAATAAAAGATAAGGAGTCTTTAAAAAGTATAACCACAGTACCATTATCACACCTATCACGCCACACAATTATTCTTTTTTTTCACAATTATTCTTTAATAAAGTTCTATATGCTGCCATCTCCAAATTTCCAATAATTTCATATATCTTTGCTTGTTTTCATCAGGATCCAAATATAGTCTCCCTTTATGATTGATTTGTCTTGTAGCTTTCTTAATTTATAGGTTTTCCCTTTCATCTCTCTTTATTCTCTTATACAATTCATGCATTGAACAATCCAGTTTGGCTTCCCATAGTTTGGATTTTGTTAATTGTATTCTCATAATGTTGTTTAATGTAATTTTCCTGATGTGATTACATCATAATTTCTTTGTTCATTAACTGGCATATTTCTGTAAAGAGGTATTACTCCTTATCAATTAATATGTCACCCAATTATAACATTTATACAGAAAAGGAAAGAACATTTATATATAGTTGCTTGACTTATTATTTTTCTTCACAATTTTTCTTTTTCTTTATTTTTTGAGACAGAGTCTCACTCTGTCACCATGTGTAGAATGCTGTGGTATCATTATAGCTCACAGCAATCTCAAACTCTTTGGCTCAAGAGATCTTGTCTCAGCCTCCCGAGTAGCTGGGACTACAAGCACATGTTAAAATGCAGGGCTAGAGTTTAGTTTTTTAGTTTTTTTTTTTAATTTTTTAAAACTTTATTCAAATTAATATAAAGGTACAATATGTAGGTTACATTATTCTCATTTCCAGGGTAAAGTTCCATTTGTAGAAAAGCCCCTCACCTAGGGGACGTATTATACACCTTCACAATGTGCACATTAGGTGAGATCCTGCCTCCTTCCCTCCTCTCTTCTGCCATATGTCTTCCTCTTCCCCCCTCCCGCATCCCTTTGTCCCCTGAACTGGACTATAATAGTGTTTTATTGTTCTTAGGAATATGTAATTGTTTATATATTAATTTCATATTAGTATGGAGTACATTGGATATTCATCTTTCCATTTTTGCAATACTTTACTAAGAAGAATATATTTTAACTCCGTCCAGGTAAATGTAAAAGACGTAAAGTCTCCATCTTTTTTAATGGTTGCATAATATTCCATGGTACACATATACCATAGTTTGTAGATCCATTCATAGGTTGATAGACACTTAGGTTGCTTCCATGACTTGACAATTATTAATTGAGCTGCAATAAACATTCTAGTGCAAATGTTTTTGTGGTAAAATAATTTATGTTCTTCTGGGTAGATACCTAGTAATGGGATTGCAGGGTCAAATGGAAGGTCTACTTTTAGATCTTTGAGGATTCTCCATACTTCTGCCAAAAAGGACTGTATTAGTTTGCAATCCCACCAGCAGTGTAGAAGTGTTCCCTTCTCTCTACATCCACACCAGCATCTGGTGTTTTGGGACTTTCTGTTGTGGGTGAATCTTGCTGGGGTTAGGTGTTATCTTAGAGTCATTTTGATTTGCATTTCTCTGATGATTAAAGATGATAAGCATTTTTTCATGTTTTTTTTTTTTTTGCCATTTGTCTGTCATTCTCAGAGAAGTTTCTGTTCAAATCACTTACCCACTCATGGACAGGGTTGTTCTCCCCTTTCTTATTGTTTAATTTGAGTTCTTGGTAGATTCTAGTTAATCAGGTCTTTGTCAGATTCATAACATGCAAAAATCTTCTCCCATTCTGAGGACTGTTTGCTTTGTTTGTGGTACTCTTTGCTGTGCAAAAGCTTTTTAGTTTGATCAAGTCCCAGTTATTTATTTTTGTGTTGTTGCAATTGCTAGGGGAGTCTTCCTCTTAAAGTTTTTTCTCAGGCCAATATCTTCAAGTGTTTTCCTCACACTTTCTTTTAGAATTTTTATTGCTTTGTGTCTTAAATTTAAATCTTTTGTCCAACAGGAATCAATTGTTGTCAATGGTGAGAGGTGTGGGTCCATTTTCAGTCTTCTGCATGTGGATAACCAGTTCTCCCAGCACCGTTTGTTAAATAAGGATTCTTTCCCCCATTGCATATTTTTGTTTGGCTTATCAAAGATTAAATGACAATATGTGACTGGGTTCATCTCTAGATTTTCTATCCTATTCCATAGATCTGTACCTCTATTTTTGTGCCAGTACCATGCTGTTATGATCACTATAGCCTTGTAATATAACCCTAAGTCTGGCAATGTGTTGCCTCCAGAATTGTGTGTTTTTTTTTTTTTTCTTTCTAAGAACTGTATGTGTTCTTTGGTTTTTTTTTCTGGTTCTATATGAATTGAAGTACTATTTTTTCAAGATCTTTAAAGTATGACAGTGGTGCTTTGATGGGGATTGTGTTAAATCTATAGATTGCTTTGGGTAGTATGGACATTTTAATGTTGTTGATTCTTCCCAGTTATGAGCATGGTATGATATTCCATTTGTTGACATCTTCTGCTATTTCCTTTTGCAATGTTTAATAATTCTCTTTATAAAGAGAATTGCATTAATATTATGCAACCAAAAAAAATAAAAAACAAAACAACAACAAAAAAACTATTAAAAAAAATAATTCTCTTGATAGAGACCTTTCACTTCTTTTGTTAGATATAGTCCCAGGTCTTTCATCTTCTTTGGTGCTATTCTAAAAGAAATAGTCTTTGATTTTGTTCTCAGTGTGACAATTGTTGGCATATACAAAGGCTACTTATTTGTGGGTATTGATTTTGTAGCCTGAAACACTGCTATTTTGATCACTTTTAAGAGCTTTGTAGTCGAGTCCCTGGGGTTTTCCAGGTATAAGACCATGGAAGAGGTCATCTGTAAAGAGGGAGAGTTTGACCTCCTCTGCCCCAATTTGGATTCCTTTGATCTCCTTCTATTGTCTGATTGCAATGGCTAGGCCTTCCAACACTATATTATATTAAATAGCAGTGGTGACAGTTAGCATCCTTGTCTGGTTTCAGATTTGAGTGGAAATGCTTTCAGTTTTACTCCATTCAATATGACATTAGCTGTGGGTTTGCTGTGGATAGCCTCTATCAGCTTAAGGAATGTTCCTTGCAAGCCTGTTTTCTTGAGTTTTTTTTTTTTTTTTTTTTTAATCATGAAAGGATGCTGGATATTGTTAAAAGCCTTTTCTGCATCAAATGAAAGAATCATATGGTGTTTGTTTTTGATTCTATTTATGTGGTGTATTATATGTAAAGATTTGCATATGTTGAACCAACTCTGTGTCACTGGGATAAAACCCAGTCAGTCATGGTGTATAACCTTTTTAATGTGTTGTTGTATTCTGTTTGTTAGTATCTTGTTGAATATTTTTGCCTCTATATTCATTAATGATATTGGTCTATCGTTTTCTTTTTTTGTTGGGTCCTTTTCTGCTTTGGGGATTGGGGTGGTATTTGCTTCACAAAATGTGTTGGAGAGAATTCCTTCTTTCTCTATTACTTTGGAAAAGTTTATGCATTATAGGAATTAGCTCCTCTTTGTAGGTTTGTTAGAATTCTGATGTGAAACCATCTTGACTAGGGATTTTCTTTTTTGGGAAATTTTGTATAATTGATTCTATTTCAGTACTTGATATGGGTCCATTCAAGAATTCTAAACTTTCTGTCTGAGTTTTGGAAGGTATTGTGCTTCCAAATATTGGTCCATCTCCTCTACATTTTCATATTTCTGGGAATAGAGTTTTTTGTAGTAATTGTTGAGAATCTTTTGTATTTCTGTGGCATCTGCTGTTATTTCCCCTTTATCATTTCTGACTGTAGTTATGTTTCTGGTTATTCTGTTTCTGGTTAGTCTAGCCAAGGGTTTATCAATTTTGTTAATCTTTTCAAAGAACCAACTTTTATTTTTCTGATCATCTGAATAATTCTTTCGTTTTCAATTTTATTTAATTCTGTTCTAATTTTGGTCATTTCTTTTCTTCTTCTAGGTTTGGGAATAGATTGTTCTTCCTTTTCCAGTTGCTTGATACTGCTCATTTGGTTGCTGACTTGCTCTCTTTCTGTTTTCTTGATGAAGGCTAATGCTATAAATTTTCTTGATCTAATGCTATACATTTCCCTCTAAGTACTATCCCACAGGTATGATAGTTTGTGTCTTCATTATTGTTTCATTCCAGAAATCTACTCATCTCCTGATTGATTTTTGTCTAGGACCAAGCTATCATTTAGTATAGGTTATTTAGTTTTCATGATTTTATTTGAGTATGAAGATTTCTGTTGCTGTTGAGTTCATCTTTTATTCCATGATGGTCTCAGAAGATACAGGGGATAATTTCTATTTTTTTGAATTTGTTGAGTTTTGCCTTCTGACCTAACATATGGTCAATTTTAGGCTGATGAGAAGAATGTGTATTCAGTTTTCTTAGGATAAAGTGTTCTATAAATGTCTGGTAAGTCCATTTGTTCCAGGGTCGTTTTTTTTCTTTCTTTTTTTTTTTCTTGTTGGGGATTCATTGAGGGTACAATAAGCCAGGTTACACTGATTGCAATTGTTAGGTAAAGTCCCTCTTGCAATCGTGTCTTGCCCCCACAAAGTGTGACACACACCAAGGCCCCACCCCCTCCCTCCATCCCACTTTCTGCTTCCCCCCCCATAACCATAATTGTCATTAATTGTCCTCATATCAAAATTGAGTACATAGGATTCATGCTTCTCCATTCTTGTGATGCTTTACTAAGAATAATGTCTTCCAGTTCCATCCAGGTTAATACGAAGGATGTGAAGTCTCCATTTTTTTAAATAGCTGAATACTATTCCATGGTGTACAGCTTGTTAATCCATTCCTGGGTTGGTGGGCATTTAGGCTGTTTCCACATTTTGGCGATTGTAAATTGAGCTGCAATAAACAGTCTAGTACAAGTGTCCTTATGATAAAAGGATTTTTTTCCTTCTGGGTAGATGCCCAGTGATGGGATTGCAGGATCAAATGGGAGGTCTAGCTTCAGTGCTTTGAGGTTTCTCCATACTTCCTTCCAGAAATGTTGTACTAGTTTGCAGTCCCACCAGCAGTGTAAAAGTGTTCTCTTCTCTCCACATCCACTCCAGCATCTGCAGTTTTGAGATTTTGTGATGTGGGCCATTCTCACTGGGGTTAGATGATATCTCAGGGTTGTTTTGATTTGCATTTCTCTGATATACAGAGATGATGAACATTTTTTCATGTGTTTGTTAGCCATTCGTCTGTCGTCTTTAGAGAAAGTTCTATTCATGTTTCTTGCCCATTGATATAAGGGATTGTTGGCTTTTTTCATGTGGATTAATTTGAGTTCTCTATAGATCCTAGTTACCAAGCTTTTGTCTGATTGAAAATATGCAAATATCCTTTCCCATTGTGTAGGTTGTCTCTTTGCTTTGGTTATTGTCTCCTTAGCTGTACAGAAGCTTTTCAGTTTAATGAAGTCCCATTTGTTTATTTTTGTTGTTGTTGCAATTGCCATGGCAGTCTTCTTCATGAAGTCTTTCCCCAGGCCAGTATCTTCCAATGTTTTTCCTATGCTTTCTTGGAGGATTTTTATTGTTTCATGCCTTAAATTTAAGTCCTTTATCCATCTTGAATCAATTTTTGTGAGTGGGGAAAGGTGTGGGGCCAGTTTCAGTCTTTTACATGTAGACATCCAGTTCTCCCAACACCATTTATTGAATAGGGAGTCTTTCCCCCAAGGTATGTTCTTGTTTGGTTTATCAAAGATTAGGTGGTTGTAAGATGTTAGTTTCATTTCTTGGTTTTCAATTCGATTCCAAGTGTCTATGTCTCTGTTTTTGTGCCAGTACCATGCTGTCTTGAGCACTATGGCTTTGTAGTACAGACTAAAATCTGGTATGCTGATGCCCCCAGCTTTATTTTTGTTACAGAGAACTGCCTTAGCTATACGGGGTTTTTTCCGGTTCCATACAAAATGCAGAATCACTTTTTCCAAATCTTGAAAGTACGATGTTGGTATTTTGATAGGAATGGCATTGAATAGGTAGATTGCTTTGGGAAGTATAGACATTTTAACAATGTTGATTCTGCCCATCCATGAGCATGGTATGTTCTTCCATTTGTTAATATCCTCTGCTATTTCCTTTCTGAGGATTTCATAGTTTTCTTTATAGAGGTCCTTCACCTCCTTCCTTAGGTATATTCCTAGGTATTTCATTTTCTTTGAAACTATGGTGAAGGGAGTTGTGTCCTTAATTAGCTTCTCATCTTGACTGTTATTGGTGTACACAAAGGCTACTGACTTGTGGACATTGATTTTATATCCTGAAACATTACTGTATTTTTTGATGACTTCTAGGAGTCTTGTGGTTGAGTCTTTGGGGTTCTCTAAGTATAAGATCATGTCGTCAGCAAAGAGGGAGAGTTTGACCTCCTCTGCTCCCATTTGGATTCCCTTTATTTCCTTGTCTTGCCTAATTGTATTGGCTAGAACTTCCAGCACTACGTCGAATAGTAAAGGTGACAGAGGACAACCTTGTCTGGTTCCAGTTCTAAGAGGAAAAGCTTTCAGTTTTACTCCATTCAGTAAAATATTGGCTGTGGGTTTGTCATAGATAGCTTCGATCAGTTTTAGAAATGTGCCACCTATGCCTATACTCTTCAGGGTTCTAATTAGAAAAGGGTGCTGGATTTTATCAAATGTTTTTCTGCATCTATTGAGAGGATCATGTGATCTTTATTTTTGCCTCTGTTAATATGGTGGATAACGTTTATAGACTTGCGTATGTTAAACCAGCCTTGTATCCCTGGGATGAAGCCTACTTGATCATGATGAATGACTTTTTTGATGATAAGCTGTTATCTGTTGGTTAGGATTTTGTTGAGAATTTTCGCGTCTATATTCATGAGTGAGATTGGTCTGAAATTCTCCTTTTCGTTTGGGTCTTTTCCTGGTTTTGGTATCAGGGTGATGTTTGCTTCATAGAATGTGTTGGGGAAGATTCCTTCTTCCTCAATTTTTTGGAATAATTTCTGCAGTACAGGAATAAGCTCTTCCTTGAAGGTTTGATAGAATTCTGGAGTGAAGCCATCTGGACCAGGGCGTTTTTTAGTTGGAAGATTTTTTATTGTTTCTTTGATCTCAGTGCTTGAAATTGGTCTGTTCAGGAGCTCTATTTCTTCCTGGCTGAGTCTAGGGAGAGGGTGTGATTCCAAATATTGATCCATTTCTTTCACATTGTCAAATTTCTGGGCATAGAGTTTCTGGTAGTATTCAGAGATGATCTCTTGTATCTCTGTGGGATCAGTTGTTATTTCCCCTTTATCATTTCTGATTGAGGTTACTAGAGATTTTACTTTTCTGTTTCTCGTTAGTCTGGCCAATGGTTTATCTATTTTATTTATTTTTTCAAAAAACCAACTCCTTGTTTCATTAATTTTTGAATGATTCTTTTGTTTTCAATTTCATTGATCTCTGATTTGATTTTGGATATTTCTTTTCTTCTACTGAGTTTAGGCTTATATTGTTCTTCTTTTTCCAATTCCATAAGATCTCTTGTGAGATTGTTGATATGCTCTCTTTCTGTTTTTCGAATGTAGGCATCTAAAGCGATGAATTTTCCTCTCAAAACTGCTTTTGCAGTATCCCACAGGTTTTGGTAGCTTGTGTCTTCATTGTTGTTATGCTCAAGGAAGTTAATGATTTCCTGTTTTATTTCTTCCTGCACCCATCTGTTATTCAACAGAAGATTGTTTAATTTCTATGCCTTTGGGTGGGGTCGAGCATTTTTTTTAGAGTTGAGTTCCACCTTTAGTGCCTTATGGTCTGAGAAGATACAAGGTAAAAATTTCAATTCTTTTGATTCTGTTGATATTTGTTTTGTGTCCCAGGATATGATCAATTTTGGAGAATGTTCCATCGGGTGATGAGAAGAGTGTATTCTTTATCTTTGGGATGGAGTGTTCTATATGCATCTATCAAGCACAGTTGTTCTAGGGTCTCATTTAAATCTCTTATATCTTTGTTTAATTTCTGTTTAGAGGGTCTGTCCAGCTCTGTAAGAGGAGTGTTAAGGTCCCCTGTTATTATGGTATTATCAGATATCATATTGCTCAGACTGAGTAAGGTCTGTTTCAAGAATCTGGGAGCATTTAAATTGGGTGCATAGATATTTAGACTTGAAATCTCTTCTTGTTGTATTTTTCCCTTGACCAATATAAAGTGACCATCTTTGTGTTTTTTGACTTTAGTTGCTTTAAATCCACATGTATCTGAAAATAAGATTGCAACTCTTCTTTTCTTTTTTTTTCTTTTTTTTTTTTTTGTAGAGACAGAGTCTCACTTTATGGCCCTCGGTAGAGTGCCGTGGCCTCACACAGCTCACAGCAACCTCCAACTCCTGGGCTTAAGCGATTCTCTTGCCTCAGCCTCCCGAGTAGCTGGGACTACAGGCACCCGCCACAACGCCCGGCTATTTTTTGGTTGCAGTTTGGCCGGGGCCGGGTTTGAACCTGCCACCCTCGATATATGGGGCCAGCGCCTTACCGACTGAGCCACAGGCGCCGCCCTCAACTCTTCTTTTCTTCTGAATTCCATTTGCCTGAAAAATTGTCTTCCAACCCTTGACTCGGAGCTTTAATTTGTCTTTTGAAGCCAGGTGTGTTTCTTGCAGACAGCAAATGGATGGCTTGTGTTTTTTAATCCAGTCAACCAATCTATGTCTGTTCAGTGGGGAATTCAAGCCATTAACATTTATTGAAATAATTGATAAGTGTGGTAGTATTCTATTCGTCTTATTTTGTGAGAGTCCATTGCTTAGTTTTATCTTTTGCATCAGTGTGGAGGTTAGGTTCTGTCCTTTAATTTCTGAGTTCTTACTTTGCTACTGATCCATTGTGGTGGTCAGTGTGCAGAACAGGTTGAAGTATTTCCTGTAGAGCTGGTCTTGTTGTGGTGAATTTCCTCAATGTTTGTATATCCGTAAATGATTTGATTTCTCTGTCAATTTTGAAGCTTAGCTTAGCAGGGTACAGAATTCTAGGCTGGAAATTGTTCTGTTTAAGTAGATTAAAGGTAGATGACCATTGTCTTCTTGCTTGGAAAGTTTCATTAGAGAAGTCTGCGGTCACTGTGATGGAAATGCCCCTGTAGGTCAACTGGCGCTTACTCCTGGCAGCTTGCAGAATCTTTTCTTTTGTCTTGACTTTGGACAGGTTCATCACAATGTGTCTTGGAGAAGCTCGGTTAGAGTTGAGGCGACCTGGGTTCTGATAGCCCTCTGAAAGCAGTGTGTCAGAATCTTTGGTGATATTTGGGAAATTTTCTTTTATAATATTCTCTAGTATGGCTTCCATTCCTCTGGGGCATTCTTCTTCCCCTTCTGGAATTCCTATAACTCGTATGTTGGAACGCTTCATAAAGTCCCATAATGCTGACAGTGAACGTTCTGCTTTCTCTCTCTTCTTTTCTGCCTCTTTTACTATCTGAGTTATCTCAAGAACTTTGTCTTCTACCTCTGAAATTCTTTCTTCTGCATGGTCTAACCTGTTGCTGATACTTTCCATTGCATCTTTAAGTTCCCTGATTGACTGTTTCATTTCCTTCAGCTCTGCTATATCCTTTTTATATTCTTCATATCATTCATCTCTTATTTGATTCTGTTTTTGAATTTCCTTTTGGTTAATTTCCACTTTATTAGCAGTTTCCTTCATTGTTTCCATCATTTCTTTCATTGTTTTCAACATGTGTATTCTAAATTCCCTTTCTGTCATTCCTAACATTTCTTTATAGGTGGAATCCTCTGCAGTAGCTACCTCATGGTCCCTTGGCGGGGTTGTTCTGGACTGGTTCTTCATGTTGCCTGGAGTTTTCTGCTGATTCTTCCTCATGAGTGATTTCTTTTATCTGTTTCCTTGCCCTAATTTTCCTTTCACTTCCTCTTGCTCTTTAAGTTCTCGTGCCTGCAGAAGTTGCGGGCGGGTTTAGACGGATTGAACACACGCAACCACTTGCCAGTTTTCCACTGTTTTAGTCCTCCTCTTGAGGTCCAGACGTCTCTCGCTGACTCCCTGTATCCTCTCAGGGGTGATGATAGGCAGATCCCACCAGCCAGAGATGCCTGGAGTCCTATCTCCCCAGACTCACGGTGCCCAGATGCAAGGAAGCTGTTACTCGGCTGCCATCTTGCTCCACCTCCCCCAGGGTCTTTTTAAATTCCACTATTTCTTTGTTTAGTTTCTGCTTGGAGTATCTGTCCAGTACTGCCAATGGGGTATTAAAATATTCATCTATTGTAGAGTGGGAAGATATAAGATTGTTCAGATCACTTAAGGTTTGTTTTATATATCGAGGAGCATTCAGATAGGGTGCATAGATGTTAACTATTGAAATCTCTTTATATTGTGTGTTTCCCTTGACAGTATGAAGTGTCCATGTTTGTCCTTCATTATTTTTGTTGATTTGAATCCAATTGTATCTGCATACAAGGTGCAATTCCAGCTTTTTCCTGCTTTCTATTTGCCTGGAATACCATTGCCCATCCCTTCACCCTGAGTCTTGTTTTATCTTTTGAGGTAAGGTGAGTTTCTTGTAGGCAATAGATATCTGGCTGGATTTTTTTGTATCTAGTCGTCCAGCCTGTGCCTCTTTGAAGGTGAGTTGAAACCACTCAAATTAATTGAGAGAATTGATAGATATGGGAGAGTTTTGGTCACTTTGTTTTTCAGAAGTCCAGATCTTAATTTTATGCCTATCACCATTGTGGAAGCTAGGCTTTGTTCCTTAATTTCTAGGTAGGTTTACTTTGGTGGTATACTTTCCTGTGCTTGTTATGACAAATGGGTCTGAGTAGTTCCTGTAGAGCTGGTGGAGTCATCACAAATTTCATCAGCATATGGATGTCTGTGAGGTATTTGATTTTTCCATCACAAATGCAACTCAGTTTAGCAAGGTACAGGATCCTGGGCTGGTAATTGTTTTGTTTAAAATGGTTGAAGGTTGATGACCATCCTTTTCTGGCTTGAAAATTTTGGCTGAAAAATCTACAGTCATCCTTATACTTTCCCCTTTGTAAGTAGTACTTTTCTTACATCTGGCTGCTTGCAGAAGTTTCTCCTTCATATTAACATTAGCAAAATTAATTACAATGTGTTTAGGAGATGCTTTGTTTGGATTGAGTTGTGCTGGGGTTCTGAAACTGTCTAGTATTTGAATTTCTGTGTCTCTTGCAATACTGGGGAAATTATCTGCCATAACATTTGGAGCAGAGAATTTGTGCCTTTGGGACCACCTTCTTCTTCAGGAATCCCTATAATTCAGATGTTTGATTTTTTGGAATGATCCCATAACTCTCTCAGGGAATATTCTGTTCTTTTTCTCCATTTTTCTGCCTCTTTGAATACTTGGGATAGTTCAAAAGTCTTGTCTTCTTTATCTGAGATTCTTTCTTTGCACTGCTCACCTCTATTTCTGAGGGACTCTACTGTATTTTTAAGCTCCTCAAATACCTTTTTCAATTCCTTAAGCTCTGCTATACCTTTCCTTATTATGTTCATATCCTTAGTGACTTTGTCTTTGAATTCATTAATTTCTTTTTCTTTTTATTAAATCATAAACACATAGATTGTGTATACATTAATGCATTTATGGGGTACAATGTGTTGATTTTGTATAGAATTAGGAATGCTTTCATCACACTGGTTAATATATACTTCATCTTGTTTACTTAATTATTGTGTTAAGACATTTATATTCTATACTAATAGATACAACATGTACCCTTGCATTATGCACCATAGGTGTGATCCCACCATTCACCCTCTCTCAATCTGACCTCCCCCCTTGATAGCCATCCCCCCTCCTTCCTCCTTCATCTTGGGGCATAGTTCTGGTCTATTCTTCATATGAAAGTGTGAGTGATTGTAAATTGACGTCATAATAGTACTGTACATGGGATATTTTTTTCTTCCATTCTTGAGATACTTTACTAAATAGGATATTTTCCAGCTCCATTCATGTAAACGTAAAAGAGGTAAAGTCTCCATCTGTTTTAAAGCCTGCATAATATTCCATGGTATACATATACCACAATTTACCAATCCATTCATGGGTCGATGGCCAGTTCGGCTTCTTCCATGACTTGGTTATTATGAATTGAGCTGTAATGAGCAATCTGGTGGAAATATCTTTGTTATAAAGTGATTTTTGGTCTTTTGGATATACACCTAGTAGAGGAATTACAGGACCAAACTGCAGGTCTCCTTTGAGATCCCTAAGTATTCTCCCCACTTCTTTCCAAAAGGGATGTATTAGCTTGCACTCCCACCAGCAGTGCAGAAGTGTTCACTTTTCACCACATCCACACCAACATCTGTAGTTTTGGGATTTTGTTATGTGAGCCACTCACTCTTACTGAAGTTAGATGATATATCCAAGTGGTTTTGATTTGCATTTCTCTGATGATTAAAGATGATGAGCATTTTTTCATGTGTATGTAGGCCATGTGCCCATCTTCTTCAAAGGAGCTTAGCAATTATGAATTGGGCTGCAATAAACAATCTGGTACAAATATCTTTGTTACAATGTGATTTTTGGTCTCCTGGGTATATACCTAGTAGAGGAATTATAGGATTGAATGGCAGGTCTATTTTTAGATCTCTAAGATGTTCTCCAAACATCTTTCCAAAAGAAATGTATTAGTTTGCATTCCCATCAGCAGTGTAGAAGTGTTCCCTTTTCTCCACATCCAAGCCAACATCTCTGGTCTTGGGATTTTGTGATATGGGCTAATCTTACTTGAGTTAGATGATATCTCAAAGTAGTTTTGATTTGCATTTCTCTGATGATTAAGGATGATGAGCATTTTTCATATGTCTGTAGGCCGTGTACCTGTCTTCTTCAGAGAAGTTTGTCTTCAAGTCCCTTGCCCAGCCTGAGATGGGATCACTTGTTCTTTTCTTGCTAATACATTTGAGTTCTCTGTAGATTCTCGTTATTAAACCTATTCCTTCTTTTCCTATATTTTGGAACAGGTTGAGTAAGATGGTACTAGTTCCTCTTTAAAGGTTTAGTAGAATTCTGACGTGAAGCCATCTGGTCCTGGGGTTTTCTTTCTAGGGAGACTTTGTATGGTTGATACTATTTCAGAACTTGATATAGGCTTGTTTAACATTTCCACTTGATTCTGGCTAAGTCTTAGAAGGTGACGTGCTTCCAATTCTTGGTCAATTTCCTTCATATTTTCATATTTCTGAGAATAAAGTTTCTTATAATATATATGAAGGATTATTTGAATTTCTGAAGAGTCTGTTGTTATTTCATCTTTGTCATTTCTGATCGATGAAATTAAAGATTTTACTCTTTTTTTCCTGGTTAGGTTAGCCAACAGTTTATCTATTTTATTGACCTTTTCAAAAAACCAACTTTTTGATTTATTGATCTGTTGTATAATCCTTTTGTTTTCAATGTCATTTAATTCTGCTCTAATTTTGGTTATTTATTTTTTTCTACTGGGTTTGGGGTTGGAATGTTCCTCCTTTTCCAGTTGCTTGAGATGTCCCATTAAGTTGTTAACTTCCTCTCTTTCCATTCTCTTGAGGAAGGCTTGCAGTGGTATAAATTTCCCTCTTAAGACTGCCTTTGTGGTATCCCAGAGGTTCTGATAATTTGTGTTTTCATTGTCGTTTTGTTCCAAAGATTTGGTAATTTCCTTCTTAATCTCATCTATGACCCAGCTATCATTCAGCATAAAGTTATTTAACTTCCATGTTTTTGTATGAGTATACAGATTCCTGTTGTTACTGAGTTCGACTTTTATTCCATGGTTGTCCGAGAAAATGCAATCTTCTATTCCTTTAAATTTACTGAGGTTAAACTAGTGACCTAAGATGTGATCGATTTTGGAGTATGTCCTGTGGCTAATAAGTATGTGTATTCAGTTTTGCTGGGATGAAATGTTCTGTAGATGTCTGTTAAATCCAAATGTTGGATGGTTAGGTTTGAATCTAAAATTTCTTTGCTCAGCTTCTTATCAGAGGATCTATCCAACACTGCCAAAGGAGTGTTAAAATATTTGACTATTATGAAGCTGGAGGAAATCAGTTGCTCATGTCTGTTAGAGTTTCTTATAAATTAAGGTGCATTTTGGTTGGGTGCATAAATATTAATAATTGAAATCTCATCATATTGTGTATTACCCTTAACAATTATGAAGTGACTATTTTGATCCTTCCTTGCTTTTGTTGGTTTAAAGCCTATTGTACCTGCAAATAGAATTGCAACACCTGCTTTTTTCTATTTCCATTTGCCTGAAAGATGGACGACCATTCTTTCTCCCTGAGTGTATATTTATCTTTTAAGGTAAGATAAGATTCTTGTATGCAGCAGATATCTGGCCTGAGTTTTTATATCCAGTCAGCTAACCTGTGCCTGTTTGGAGGACAGTTTAAGCCATTCGCATTAATGGAGAATATTGATAAGCCTGGCAAAATTTTGGGTATCAAGTTTTTTGAAAGTCCGGTGGACATTTCTAATCCTTTTGCTACTGTGGAAGTTGGAGTTTCATCAAAAGTTTCTGAGTGAGTTTAGTATTGTGGTAGAAGTTTGTGCTGGTCATTATGGAGGATAGGTCTGAGACTATCCTGAAGAGCTGATTTGGCTATGGCAAATTTCTTCAACATGTGAATGTCATTAAAGTATTTAATTTCTCCATCATAAATGAAACTCAGTTTACCTTGATACAGGATCCACAGTTGAAAGTTATTTTGTTTTAGGAGATTAAAAGTCGATGACCACCCTCTTCTGGCCTGAAAGGTTTCTCAGAGAGATCTGCAGTCATTCTAATATTCTTCCCTTTTGAGGTTATGGTTTTCTTATGTCTGGCTGCTTTCAGAACTTTCTCCTTCACATTAACTTTAGTGAAGTTAATTATGATGTGCCTGGGGGATGTCTTATGCGGGTTGAGTTGTGCTGGAGTTTTGAAACTGTCTATCTGAATTTCAGAATCTCTTGGCGTGTCTGGAAAATTCTCTTTCATAATTTCATGGAGAAGACCCTCTGTGCCTTGTGAAGCCACTTCATTGCTTTCAGGGATTCCAATGAGGCAGATGTTAGCCTTCTTCAAATTATCACAGAGCTCCCTGAGAGAATGATGCGTTTTTGCTCTCCAATCTCTTCTTTTTTGAGAATTTGGGAGTGCTCAAAAGCTTCATCTTAAATGTCAGAAATTCTTTCTTCTGCTTGCTCCACTCTGTTACTGAGGGATTCTACTGTATTTTTCAGATTTGAGGGCTGCAAATTCTTGCTGCAATGTGTCAAAATCTTTGGTGATCTTGTCTTTAAATTCGTTGAATTCTTGAGACAACTTTTGAATTCTCCTCAAATTTCCAATTCCCACGTTTCCTCCATTCTATTAATCTTGTTTGCAATCCAAACTCTGAACTTGATTTCTGACATCTCAGCCATCAGTTTATGAATGGGATCTTCAGTTACGTCTGCCGTATCTTTCCTTGGGGGAGTGGGGGTTGATCTACTCTGGTTATTCATGTTATCAGAGTTTTTCTGCTGATTTCATCCCATTATTATTTTACACCATTTGACTAGATGAGTGGATAAAGAAAAGTTGGGTTCAGGGCTCCAGGAGTAGTGATTAACCAGCCCTTTACCCAAAAGCTGGGACTGGTGTCTGTACATTTTCCCCTGGATCTGTACAGTGCTACGGCCCAAGAAACTGAGGAGCTGCTTGGTGTGGTGGGGCTAAGTGGCTCTGTCTTGTTTTCAGCTGGTCTCTGTCCAACCCTAGTGAATCAGTTACTCTGGGTTGAAGTCTCAGCTGTGGAGAAATGCTAGCAATTACGTTACCCCACACCTCACAGGCAACAATTGGAAAAGGAAAATCAAACCTTCCTACAACCACCCACCCAGGGTACCACTTGGATAGTCCTTGGGTGATTGGATGAGTTCAAGAAGTCCAAATCAATTGTCTCAGTCAGCACCTGTCTCAGGTGGGAGAGTTTAAAAGGTCTCTGGCAACTAGATTTTAGGGGTCTGCTGACAACTCAACTCAAATATGACTTGCCCCAGTGCTCCATGAGGTCAGGAGGACCCACCCAGCAAATAGATTAGTCTGGGAAGGTTGATGCCTCCTTCACCACCTTGCATCTCTGTCACACCCAGTCACTGATCACCCCTGCAGGACTGTGACCCAGTTGCCTCCAATGAATAGATACTCCAGGGGTTTGCACCTGCCTTAATCACAGGGAGATCTATGTATCCTCAGCCAGGCCGCTGTTCTCTGCCACTATCTGGCAGGGGGAGGTGAGGACTGACAACCTGGGGTGCTTGATGGAGGCTGGGGCTGTTCACTCAGTTTCAGCCCTGTCCCTGATTGATGTTACTGACAGAACAGAACAACTTTGCGGAATTTGTTTCTGTTCCAGCTAAATTCCCCTGCAGAAGAGAAGCTGTTTTGAGTTCACAGTACCTGTGCCTTAGGCCCTGTCTTTTCTGCTGCTCGATAGTTTGTATTTGCAGCACAGTTAGCTGTCAGTTCTAGCCTCCTGCCCTCCTTTGTCTAGGCTGATGATCTCCTGAGGGCTGGGTGCATCTTAAGCTCAGTAAGTGGTCCTCTGGGTCAGCCCCACCCTGGAAATCTGCTGGCTCTGCGTGTGCGTTTTCTAGTCCTTGTGCTCCACCTAGGCCAGTACCGCCTCAGGCAAACCCTTACTCACATGGCCTGTGTTTCTGCCCCAGATCTTTTGTGCCAATGGCTGCCACCGGAGAAGCTGCCTGGCCTCCTCTGGTTGCCCAGAGAGACAGGGGGTGTGACTCCAGAATATCCAGGGGTGAGCCCTATTGTTGCCAAAAATGGCTGTTGCTCTGTGTGTTGGGGCACCGCCACTCCAATGTGGTTCCCTCTCAGCTGGCCATCCTTTCCTCACTCCTGTTTTGCAGAATCAGCACTGGCCAGCAGCAGTCCATGCCCTGTCTGCACACAGATTCTTGGGTATTCTCTTAAGAATACCCAAGAATCTGAACTCCTGGGGGATAGGCTTCCAGACCTCAGAGTGAGAGTGGAAGGGAGTGCTGGGAGCTCAGAATTGCAGGTAGAGAATATATACCATTTTATACAGTTTTATGTCTGGCAGGAGAGTGCCATGGCACCCTAGTAGGGGAAGTAGGTCCAGATTTTAGAGGGCCTCTCCTGTGGGATATATAGAGAGGACTTTTGAACTCTGCTTGTTTGTTTGTGGGGTACTTTGAGCCGTTATCATGGGGGAGGGGACTCCTGTCCACTTGGTGATGGATTTTGTACCTTTTGTTTGTATCCTTGGGTTCACAGCTCACCTCAGCAGGGTTGATGTGCATTCTTCAACCTTCTATCTTGGCACAGCTCTAATCCTCCAGGTTACTTGATAAATTTCTGTCCTTTAACTCTCCTTCTGGATGTGAGCCTCTGTGGAAAGCTGGCTTCAGTCAGCCATCTTGTCTCTGCACCCCCACTCTGGCATTTCATTTTGATTGGCTCATTAATATCAGTGTCCTTAATCCCATGGAAATGAAGTCTCAGCATTTTCTTGTGGCAGCAGTGGGCCTTCGAAGTTGTGCTTTTTCTTTCATTAATTTTGCAGAGACGGACTGTGACCCTGGACAATGTGGTGCTGGCTTCTCGAGGCCTCTGTGACCTTCTCTTTTGCCTTTGGTTGCCCTGAAAGGCTTCTGGAATCCATGCTCACCTCTCAAGAAGGAGCTCAAAGCCTCACAGAGAATTCCAGGCTTACAACTGTTTTGATTATTCTGGTTTCCTAGGCCTTGTCCTTATTTTTCTTTGTCTTTATAATGAAAATAGAAAATCTATAGATTTTCTCCATTTAGCAGGATGTCAGTTTGCTCTGTGGATTATTTCCTCAACTGTGTAAAAGGTTTTTAATTAATTTTTTTCACAGTTATAGTTGGGGATTTTTTTTTGTGGTTTTTGCCCGGGGCTGGGTTTGAACCCGCCACCTCCGGCATATGGGACCAGCGCCCTACTCCTTGAGCCACAGGCGCTGCCTAATAGTTGGGGATTTTAATAGTATTTGATAAGACAAAAAGCACAAAAATCAGTAAGGATATAGAGGGCAGGAACAATAGTATCAAACACCTTAATCTAGTTAACATTTGAAACAATCTACTTGACAGTTAAAAGACAACTATTCCCAATAACTTCAGAATACACAATCTATTTGATGCATATACTACATTCACCAATTTAGACCACATGGCTGATCATAAAACAAACCTAAGTCGGTTTCAAAAGATCAAACTCCTATGTCCTCAACCAAAACAAAATTAAATATTGATGCCACCACAACTAATTAAAGCAGAATCTTGGCAGGTGAGGCACACGCATTTCATAGAGGTAATTCTAATGACAGCCTGTGTTGAAAAACAGTGACTTAGAGACAATAGCAACGAGCACCAGGAATAGGTAAAAGAGATAAAAACAGCTGCATCTGGTGAGTAAGTGGGGATGGGGATATGAGACACATAATTATTTTACATAAGGTTTTTAATTTATTCAAATCTCATTTATTTGTTTTGTTGCTGGTTAATTGCCATTGGGGCTTAGTCATAAATTCTTTGCCTAGACCAATGTTTAGAATAGTTTTTCCTACAATTTCTTCTAGAATTCTTATAATTTCACGCTTTATACTTAAATCTTTTATCCACCTTTATTAATTACAGTAGATGGTGAGAGATGGGATCCTGTTTCAATCTTCTGCATATGGCCGTCCAGTTTCCCAGCACCACGTACTTAATAGGGCTTCTTTTCCCTGTGTGTTGTCTGATTTGTCAAAGATCAGCTGGCCATAGGTAGCTGGTTTTATATCTGAGTTCTCCATTCTGTTCCATTGTTCTTTTTCTCTGATTTAGATTCATATTTCTTTTGATTTTCTTTCCTTTAGCTATTTTACCTGATGGTGGTGTAGCAGCACAAAAAGATCACCCCTAGGGATGCTGGTTTGAGCCTGGGCAGCAGCTTTTTGTGCATCCACAGATTTATAAAAACAGCCTCCTTCTCCCCATCACAGTTTCCTTTCCACCATGTTCAGCTATCCGTACTCAATCATGATCTGAAAAAAGGTGAGTACAGTATGATGAGATATTTTGCGTGTGTGCGAGAGAGACAAAGACTGGGAGTGAGAGAGACCACATTTACATTTATACTGTATTGTTGTAATTCTTCTTTATTCATATTATTAGAGTTGTTTATGTATGATCTGTAGTTTTTGGCATACTCTGGGGGCCTTTGAATGTATCTCCTATGGAGAAGAGGGGACTACTCCCTCTTTTTCCAAAATAAGAAATAAGAATAAAATTATAATGTTCACTTAAGGCAGAAGATTAACATATAGAATCCGATTCTTCACATTTTTTGTCTAATTTTCTATAAAATTTTGACTGGAAATATTGTTTAGTGGGTATTCTAAATTCTAGAATTGGATATTCTATATTCTAGAATTAAAAATTTGTTCTTGTGGAATCTCCTAGAATATGACAATTCTAAATATTGTCTATTGCTTCTCATAGTTGGGAATTTTAGGTATGTGTCTTGCTTTCTCTGTCTTTACACTTACACCCATGCATGTGCATGCACGCACATGATTAACTGAGGCAGAAAGGAATTTATTTATTTATGTATTTATTTATTTTGAGACAGAGCCTCAAGCTGTCACCCTGGGTAGGGTGCCATGGCATCACAGTTCACAGCAACCTCCAAGTCGTGGGCTTAAGCAATTCTCTTGCCTCAGCATCCCAAGTAGCTGGGACCACAGGTGCCCACCACAATGCCCAACCAGTTTTTGGTTGTAGTTGTCATTGTTTGGCAGGCCCAGGCCAGATTTGAACCCGCTGTCTCTAGTGCATGTGGCCAGTGCCTTAGCCACTTGAGCTACAGGCACCAAGCCCAGAAAGGAATTTATTTTTTTTTTTTGGTTTTTGGCCGGGGCTGGGTTTGAACCCACCACCTCCGGCATATGGGACCGGCGCCCTACTCCTTGAGCCACAGGCGCCGCCCCAGAAAGGAATTTATTAAAAAATCTCAGAGCTATTCTAGGACCAATGCACAGTAGGAAGGCTGGAGTCCTAGGCTTAGAAAATTGGCTGGAACTCAGAGGAGGATGACTTGCAGGGAACACAACCATGGTTGGTCATGGAGCAAATCTTGTCAGGATGCTACTGGCTGTGATGTCAGACCCTGTGAGACTGAATTTGGGCTTCTGATGCTGCCAATGCCTGTGATAATTATTGAACTGACTGTTTCTCTATCTCAAGATGTAGAATTCTGGTCTGCAACCCCTGAATGCAGCAAGCCTACGTAATTTGGCTGCATCAAGGAACTATCAGAGGGTAAGAGGGAGAATCAGGCTCCTTCAGCTTCTTTAGTTAGAGACAGGGCTCCGTCTCCCTCCACCTCTGACATGATGAAGGGTGAAAGAGAGATTTCTCCAAAGGAGGAAAGGTGTCCTGGTGTGGAGTATCCAGAAAAGGGGCAAAAATTCACTGTACCCAGTCCCCAAAAGAGAAAGGTGCAGGCTTTTCCATGAAGGAAGTAATTTTTAAAATAGTGTCTTCAAAATAAGGTATCTCTGGAAGTAGATTTGAGTCTAGACTGGGTCTGGGAGAACAGCAGAGGAGTAGTGAACTGAAAAGGTGCTCTTTCTTGGCTAGGTGTGGTGGCTCACACCTGTAACCCCAGCTATGGGGATGCCAAGGTGGGAGGATCACTTGAGACCAGAAGTTTGAGACCAGCCTGAGCAATACAGTGAGATCTTATCTTTACAAATAATTTAAAAATTAGGCAGGCATGGCAGCACACACCTGTATTTCTAGCTACTCAGGGACTGAGGTTTCAGTGATTTATGATGATGGCACTGCACGCTAGCCCAGCAACAGAGCAAAAAACCATCTCAGATAAAAAAAAAAATTGGTTCTTGTGGAATCTCCTAGAATAACAAATGCTGAAGACTTCTATTCCAATCACTGAATCCCCAGCAGACCCTGGTTTTGGGTCTGCTTAAGGTCTATTCTTGCAGTTGCTCTTTCTTTCAATAAATATCTCCTGAATCATCTCATAAATATGCAATGTTGTAGCATCCCTCACTGTATAGGGGACAACCTTATAGAAAATATGGGCACTACACACACTTGTTGATTGAATTTTGGGTTTTGGGTTTACCAGCTGATGTGAAGTGTTGAGGAGATAGCAGAAAAAAGAATCCAAGTTTTTTGAAATCATCTTTCTTACTCACAATCCTGGGCAAAAGTGACCCTCTTGTCTCAACCTCTTGAGTTGCTGGAACTACACCAGCTGGCCACCAGGCCAGAGGAATGTTTTCACTTTTTGTAGAGACAGTGTTTCACTTTTGCTCAAGCTGGACCTCCTGAGTTCAAGGGATCCTCCCTTCTCGGCCTCTCAGAATGCTAGGATTACAGGTGTGAGCCACCATGCCTGGTCTTAAAGTAAAACTTTAGTGAAGCCCAAAACTCACTTGAAATGTGTCAGCTTATGAGTGATGAGGATCTCAAAATTAAAAAAAAAAAGCCCTGAAGTAGTACAATTTTGAATTTTAAATTTGTTTCTAGTAGAGTCTACTAGAACACCAAGCACTGAACTTGTATTCCAACCACTATATCCCCAGCAGATCCTGGTTTTAGCCCTGGCTAAAGTCTATTCTTATGATGGTAAACACTTAATTTCATTTTCTTTCACTAAATATCTTCCGAATCCTCTCACAAACATGCAATGTGCTAGTCTTCCTTGGTACCCAGGAGACAGCCTTATAGGAAATATTAGCACTACACGCACTTGTTGAGTTTTGGATTTCCCTTCTGAGGAGAGGCGTTCATGGAAATGGCACAAAAATAGACAAGGTTTTTGAAATTACCTTTCTTACTCATAATTTTGCTTTTCACATACTTACATACATTCCCATTTTTCTCTTGTCACTTTTCTCCTTACAACAATCCTGTGAGGTAGAGCTTGTTATCTGCATTTTAATTACATGGAAACTGAAATCCAGAAGGATGTAGTGGTTTGTCCAGGGTCACAGATCTAATTAGGATGAGATCTTGACCTGGAGCTCAAGTCTCTGGGCTTACAGGAAGTTCTCATTCCAGTGTACCACCTCTCTGCCAATGTCAAAGCTAGACTTCTCATCAAATGTAAGATACCATTCATAAAATGCTCTGTTATTTTACATGCAGATGAAATGCAAACTAGGACATTCCATTGAATGAAGATGCACTCAATATAGGAGATATTAAAGTATTAACTACAGTGTTATAGGAGGTGTATACTTTGTGTGAATATTTGTCTTGGACCTGGGTACAGTTCTATTTTCTTTTATGAGTCTATCTGGAAATATGTAACTGAATACCCTTCATGGGTAAATACAGGAAGTATTAGCTTAACAAACATAACGCCTCAAAGCCTTTTCCTAAGAACTGTTGCATAAGACATGTAAACAGTAAAAAGGGCATAGTGTTGAGATAACACCTAGGAAGAAGTGATGTGTCCCACCAGAGAGGGAGGTGAGAATAAGCAACATTTACACTCATGGAACTGAGGAATGACACTCGGACTGGAAGGCTGGAGGAGGGATTGAAGCATGAGGGGAAGTTTGTACTGGATCAGTGATTCAAAATACATTCTGGGACCAGTGCTGCTGTAGAATGAGCCTCCTCCTGACCCCAAGGAGTTTCTATTAGTTTATAGCAAAATAACAAGATCAATGAAATATGACTTTGTATACAACAAAGTCCCCAAAGTTATTTGACCTAGAATTTATATTTAGTTTGGTATTATGTCTTCACTATTCTCTCATTAACATATATTTACTTTTGTGAGATCATTGTTGTAATTGATTTAAAGTATGTTTTCACATGGCAAAAAAAAAAAAAAAAATTGTATCCATTCTCATATTCCAAAAACTTTGAGTCCCAGAAATCCCAGTGTTCCCTCGGTGTTGCAGATATTTGAGATTAAGGGTGATAGCGACTTACAATGGCTCTGAGCAATTTCTGAGAACTGCCTGTTCTTATACTTCAGAAAGCTGGCATCATAGGCTTTGTTGCTCTATCTGTGCCTTCAGGTTTCTGAAAAATGGCCTTCTGGATGTTTGTCCTTCTAGCATTTGCAGTGGTTTGAAGGTTCTCATTGAGCTGCTAAGAACCTAGTTGAAAAGAGAGTTATTTTATATAATAAAAATTAAAAAATCAGGAATATAGCAGTTCTAAATTTCTATGTACTGAAGACATAGACAAATCCTAGTGGAAGATTTTAACATACTTCTCTCAGTAATTACTGTACATAATGAGCAGACAAAAAGTACAGATGCAGTAGATTCAAAGAGCATGATGAACAGTCTTGCCCTAGTGGACATACATAAACCTTACACACTACATCTGCAAATATACATCCTTTTAAAAGCCACTGATAAGGAACTTACAAAAAAGTTTTTATTTTTTTTTTTGAGACAGCGCCTCAAGCTGCTGCCCTGGGTAGAGTTCCGTGGCGTCACAGCTCACAGCAACCTCCAACTCCTGGGCTTAAGCAATTCCCTTGCCTCAGCCTCCCAAGTAGCTGGGACTACAGGTGCCTGCTATAATGCCTGGCTATATTTTGGTTGTAGTTATCATTGTTGTTTGGCAGTCCTGGGCCGGATTTGAACCAGCCAGCTCTGGTGTATGTGGCTGGTGCCTTAGCCACTTGAGCAGCACAGGTGCGAGCCAAATTTACAAAAAATTTACTGTGGGCTGGCTGTGTGCAGGGCTGGGGTGGGCGGGGAGGAGACTCCCAGAAGCTGTGGCCCCGGGAGCATGCTTATCACCTCCCAGCTGCTGGCTTTTTCCTCTTGTGGCCCATCCCCAGCTCATTTGTTCAGCCTGGAGCTTCCTGCCTGGGCCAGGTGGGTAAGGTGGATGAATGTGGAGCCAGGTGGTAGGAGGTAAGATTGCGGAAGTCGGGAGATGATGGCTCAGCTCTTATGGAAGGTGTTGGGACCACTGTACTAAGTGCTTTATCTGCATTATTGTTGAATCTTCACAGCAACCCACTGTGATGGATACTGATGTTCTCCCCATTTTATAGATGAGGGAACTGAAGCCCCAGAGACTTTGCCTTAGTCAGACAATAAAAGGAAGTCAAAAATAGAATTCTCAAGGCTAGACTTAGCCATACGACTGCACTGCCTCACAATTGTGATATATGTTTAAGGCACACATTTGACAAATGCCCTCTTAACAACTTTCACCCTCAGCATGGTATTCATTCACCCTCCAAAGGAATGCAATTTGTATAAGCCTCAATCCTTACCTTCTAGGTTGTATTCATCTGAATTAGTCGACTAAAAAGTCAAAGACAAGCATTCCATCCTGCTTAAGCTTCTCCTTAGCCCAGGCCTCAAGAATGAATGTTCCCTGTGGCAGCAGCCATTGCTGCTTCCAGAGGCAGCAAAACACTTGAGGATATGACCAAAGATTGTAATTATTTGAAAGTGTCTCAAAAGGACTGCCACAGAGATATGATGCTGGACAGTAATGAAAACATGCTCCCACAGGGATCCTTCTTACAGTTCTCTGTAATGCCACAGAGAGCCAGAAATGATCCACCTGGCATTTTAAATGCAGGTGAAATGGAAATAGAGATAAGTAGCAGGAGAGAAAAGTTTCTTATAAGCATAACAAAGTTAGTAGAAAGGAGAAGTTACAAACAAGGTATTTTCCAGAAAAAAAAAAAAGTACTTGCAAACAACACAATACATAGGTTTTTTCCAAAGAAAAGTACTTTCAAACAATAAAGGAAGTCAAAGAAGCTAAAGCAATGGGGAGGAAGGCATCACGTGATTGTCACTGTGCAGTAATGTATCATGTGATCTCTGCACCAGACAAAGAGAAACTCAATATTGGACATGGTGGGACACATGCTTAAGGAGGTGCAAGGAAAATACAGGAATGTCACCAAAAAAGTCATTGTCTCAAATCTAACTATTTGTGAACAGTGGCACCAGAAGAATTCAGTATCCAAGAGAAGCCTTGCACCCAAGCCCATGAATTTTAATGGACTCCAGGTGCCAAATTGAAATACTTGACATGCAGTCAAATGCTTGCTGATGATGAATTCAAGTTTATTTTATATTATCAGAATCACTTGACCAAGTTTATTATTTTGTGGCCCTTAGAAATCAAAAAGACTTATGAACAGGTTATTGTCTTGTTGGATATTTTCATAATTCTTGTTACACCCAATGTGATAGAATTGGACAGTGGCATAGAGGTCACAGACCAGTTTGTAACATCAACCAATGACAGAGGGAACTATTCTATAATTAAGAATAGTACCTTAGATCTAAAGTAATTAGGGAGTGGCCAATTCATGTTCACAAGTACCAGCTACCATCTCAAAGATGTGGGTGGAGGACATGTCCTTTCACACTGGTAGGAAGAGGTTAAGACAGCAGGTCAGAGGTAACTCAAGAGATTTATCAAATCTGTTAGAACATGAAATAGGCAACTCAGGACCAGCACACCCCTCCTTGGTATGCTCAGGAATTGGTCTTTGGGACCTAGAGATAGGTCAGAAAGTGAGGGCTGGCATTCCCAGGTCCCAATCAAGAGGCCAGATGAAAGGAATTAGTGAAAGAACTCCAGAAATATGAAAAAATCAAAGCAAAAGAACACAGACAAAATAAAACAAGAACTCCTTACTAATGGATACCAACCAAAACAAAAATAGTGAAATAACATATAAAGACTTTTGAATATGTATTACAAGGAAACTCAAAGAAATACAAGAGATTATAGAAATCCAAGAGAAAAAAACCCCACAAAAACAATATAGGAAATGAATGAAAAATTCACTAAAGAAATCAAATCATTAAAACAATCAAACAGAATTTCTGGAAGTGAATAATTAATTCAAGGAAGCATAAAACACAGTGGAAAACCTTAAGAACAGGCTAGATCAGGTAGAAGAAAGAATCAGCTTGAATACAACACCTTTTAATTAAACAAGTCAGTGAAAACCAAAGAACAGAGAAATAAGAGGAATGAATAAAGACTACAAGAAATATAGGATTATGAAAAAAGGCCTAACCTAGTAAGCATAGGCATCCCTGAGGGTGACAAAGAAAATACACAAGGGTTGGAAAACCTATCTGAGGGGATAATTGAGTAAAACTCCCCTAATCCTGTCAGAAATTTAGATATTCAGGTACAAGAAGTTCAATGGACTCCTGGGAGATTTACCCCAAAGAGGCAATCAACATAACACATAGTCATCAGATTGGCCAAAATTAGCACAAAAGGGGAACTCCTGCAAGCCATAAGAGGAAAACATCAGGTAACGTACAAAGGAAAACCCATCAGACCATCTCCAGGAAACATATCTAACCTACAAAGACTCATTCAAATTCAAAGTGAAGGGAAACCAGAAGAAATCTGGTGTAGCCATTCTTATATCAATAATAGCAAAGAAAGACAAAGATGGTCATTATTTAATGGTAAAGGGAGCAATTCAACAAGAACACATAAGAATCCTCAATATTTATACACCTAACATAGGTGTGCCTAGATTCATTAAGTAAATGCTACTCTATCTAAACTGAGTGATAAATAGCAGCATTGTAAGATCTGGGGAATTCGGGACAAAACAGGACAAATCCTCCAAGCAGAAAATAAACAAAGCAACACTGGAGTTAAATGGAACACTAAAACAAATAGGCATAACAGACATTTACAGAATATTTTACCCTCAAACTACTGAATATATTCCTTTCATCAACACAAGGAACATTCTCTAAGATTGATCACCTCTTAAGCAAAAAAGAAAAGCCTCAACAAATTAAAAAAAGTATCTTCTGAGAAGATGCCAAGTATCTTCTCAGACCACAATGGAATAAAATTAGAATCAATCCCAACGGAAGCACTCAACTCTACACAAAATAATACATATTAAACAATCTAAATCTGAACAATTAGGTCAAGGAGGAAATTAAAATGGAAATCAAAAGATTCCTCAAACTTAATGACAGAGGGAAAACAAGTTGTCAAAATCTGTGGTATTTGGCAAAAGTAGTCCTATGAAGAAAATGCATATCCTTAACACCTGCATCAAAAAGACGGAAAGATCGGGCGGCGCCTGTGGCTCAAGGAGTAGGGCGCCGGTCCCATATGCCGGAGGTGGCGGGTTCAAACCCAGCCCCGGCCAAAAACCAAAAAAAAAAGACAGAAAGATCATAAAGCAATAATCTAATGAATCATCTCAAGGGATTAGTAAAGGAAGAGCAAACCAATCTCAAACCCAGAAGAAGAAAAGAAATAATTAAGGTGAGAGGAGAACTGAATGGATTCAGTAACAAAAGAATCACACAGAAGATTCATGAAACAAAATATGGTTCTTTGAAAAGACAAACAAAATGCATATAACTTTCACTAGATTAACTAGAAACAAAAAAGAAAGGATCCTAGTAAACTGAATCAGAAATGAAAGAGATGATGTTACAACTGATACCACAGAAATACAAAACATCATCTCTGAATACTACAAAAACCTTTATGCACATAAAGTTGAAAATGTTGAGGAAATGGACAAATTCTTAGAAACACAAAACCTCTGTAGGCTGCATCAAAAAGAAATATGATTCCTGAACAGATCAACATCAAGTAATGAGATTGAAGCCACAACAAAAAATCTTCCAACAAAAAAGTCCTGGTCCAGATGGTTTCACAGCCAAATTTTAACAGTCCTAAAAAGGCTATACTGCAGAAATCATTTCACAACATTGAGAAGGAAGAAATTCTTCCAACCTGTTCTAGGAAGCCAGTATCACCTTGGTACCAAAGCCCAGAAAGGACACTAAAAAAAGAAATCTACCCATCAACATCTCTTATGAATATACATGCAGAAATTCTCAATAAAATTCTGCAAGCCAAATTCAACAGCACATCAAAAAAAAAAATAATGGTCAAATGGGCTTTATCCCAGGGATGCAAGGATGGTTCAACATACTTAAATCCTTAAATGTGATTCATCACAGAAATAGAGGCAAAAATCAAGACCGTAAAACCATCTCAATAAGTGAGAGAAAGCATTTGACAAAAATTCAGCACCCTTTTATGTTAAGAGCTCTTAAGAAAGTAGGCTTAGATGGAACATACCTCAAAATTATAATAGCATACACGATAAACCAACAGCCAACATCCTAATGAATGGGAAAAAATTGAAGGCATGCCCACTTAGAATCAGAACTAGACAAGGCTGCCCACTGTCACCCTTATATTCAACACAGTGCTGGAAGTTCTAGCTAGAGGAATCAGGCAAGAGAAAGAAATCAAGGAGGTATCCAAATGGGGAAAGAAGAAGCCAACCTATTGCTCTTTGCTGACAATATGATCTTACATCCAGAAAACCCAAAGATTGTGCCCCAATAAATAAATTCAGCAAAGTTTCACATCATAAAATCAATGTAACACAAATCAATAGTATTTCTATACACCATAAACACTAAGGCTGAGAATCAAATAAAAGACTCAATAACTTTCACAATAGCAACAAAGAAAATAAAATACCTAGGGATATATTTAACCAACGTGGTGAAAGAACTCAAGGATAACTAGAAATTACTGAGTAAGGAAACTGCAGAGGATATACACAAATGGAAAAACATACCATGTTTATAGATCATCAAAATCCATCAACATTGTTAAAATGTCTACATTACCCAGCATGATTACAGATTCAATGCCATCTCCATTAAAATACCAATGTCATTTTTCACGGATCTACAAAAAGTAATTCTATGCTTCATATGGAACCAGACAAGAGTCTGAAAAGCCAAAGCTGCCTTAAGTAAAAAGAACAAATCAGGAGACATCACTTACTGGACTTCAAAGTATATTACAAGACTGTAGTAATCAACAGAGCATGGTACTAGCAGGAAAATAGAGATATAGACCAATGGATCAGAACAGAGAACACGGATTAAAAATAATCCTTATATTGCCACCTGAAATTTGGCAAAGCAGATAAGAACATACACTGGGGAAATAGTCCTTACCAGGAAATGGTGCTGGGGAAATTGGATAGCCATGTATTGAAGATTGAAACAGGTTCCTTACCTTTCATCACTCATAAAAATTAACTCAAGATGGATAACAGACTTAAACTGAAGGAACGAAACTGTGAGATTTCTAGAAGAAAACACTGGAAAAACTGTTCTAGATAGGAGCCTAGAAACAACAAAAATTAATAAATGTTACTTGATTAAATTAAAAGCTTCTGCACAACCAAAGAAACAATCAATAGAGTAAAATAGGCAACCTACAAAATAGGAGAAAATATTTGCATGCTATATATCCAATAAAGGGCTAATAACCAGAATCTACAAATAACTTAAGCAAAAGATCAAGAAAAAAATAAAACGACACCATAAAAACATGGGCAAAGGACACAAAGAGCAGCTTTTCAAAAGAGGATGACTAATGGCCCATAAACACATGAAAAAGTGTTCAACATCTCTAATTGTCAGGGAAATGAAAATCAAAACCACAATGAGATATCACCTAACTCCAGTGAAAATGGCTTTTTTCAACTACTCCCTAAACAACAAGTGCTGTTGTGGATGCAGAAAGAAAGGGACAGTTATGCTCTGTTGGTGGGACTGCAAACTGGAACAACCTCTATGGAAAGTACTATGGAGATACCTGCAAGAGCTAAAAGTGGACTTACCATTTGATCCATTAATTCCACTATTCGGTGTTTCTCAAGGGCAAAGAAGCCATTTTATCAAAAAGACACTTGTTTTTGAAGAACAATTCATATTTGCAAAAATATGAAATCAATCCAAGTGCACATTGATTCATGAGTAGATTAATAAAATGTGGTATATATATACTATGGAGTACTACTCAGCAATCGAAAGAAATGATGAACTAAAATCTTTTGGAATAACCTGGAAAGAATTGGAGACCATTCTCCAAAGTGAAGTACTGAAGGAATGGAAAAACAAATCACTTTTAAATTGGAACTAATTGATCAACAGTCACACATTTTGAAGTAAAATTCAGCAGAAATCAAGTGGGTGGCAAAGAGAGGCAAGGATGGGTAAAATCACACCTACCTGGTATCATGTACACTGTGCAGTGATGGGCACACTTATAACTTTGATTCAAAGTGTAAAAAAGAAATTCATGTAGCCAAAACTTGTGTCCCACCATAGTATTCTGAAATAAAAATATTAGACGAAGAAAGAGTAGATTTTCTTTGGCACTTTTCTTCTTGGGTGCTATTTCACTTCCTTCTACCAATATATCTGAGTATTTTGTGTAAATTAGTACTTTGAATCTTCAAAGACAGAAAATAAGAGCTTAACAAAAGAGAGATTCACCATCTTTTTCTAGAAATTGCGATATTATTAGTGCTATAATGATGATAGCAGTATTGATATCTCTGAGGAGGAGCTGATCAATCCTAGTACAGCTGAAGGGGAGGATTTGAGAACTGAAGAGGGACATTGGGACAGATGTGATATAGGAAGTTTGAATCAGCAGAGGGGATTGGTATTGATAAGGTCTCAAATACAATAATAAATTTTCACTAGTGTAATAAATTTTCACTAGTTTGTGGCTAAATGAGAAAATTGAGGATAAACTAATGAGTAGGTCTGTGAAACTGAATATATTCCTTATAAAGGTTCATATTTATTCTGAAAAGATCACTTATTTTGTTGTTAAATTTCTTTTTTGTATAAAATGATCATTAGACTAGATATTTAATTTTTAAAATTTTTTTTTTTTTTTGGTAGAGACAGAGTTTCACTCTATTGCCCTCGGTAGAGTGCCGTGGTGTCACACAGCTCACAGCAACCTCCAACTCCTGGGCTTAGGCAATTCTCCTGCCTCAGCCTCCTGAGTAGCTGGGACTACAGGCGCCCGCCACAACGCCCGGCTATTTTTTGGTTGCAGCGTGGCCGGGGCTGGGCTTGAACCCGCCACCCTCGGTATATGGGGCCGGCGCCCTGCTCACTGAGCCACAGGCGCCGCCCAATTTTTAAAAAAGTTTTAATTTTGGAAGAAAATAAGAAACAAACAAAAACTCCAAACCGGATTTGGTAGTCTCTGCAGTACAGTGTGGCCATAAAGTTCGTGTCCAGTTTTAAATTGCACACTATTTTAATGGCACACAAACTTTATGGCCACCCTGCATTTTCTTTTTGGAAAATACACAAGTCCATGAAATCCTTGGATCTGGGAACAACACTAGTAGATTAGTAAATGATGTTTCATATTTGTCCTTTAATCTACAAATTTCAACTTAGAATTGAGTACATGAGATCCTTGATTTTCAACTCTTGTAATACTTAGGAGAGTGTGCTTCAAATCCATCCACATTATACCAAAAGCTACAAAATCCCCATCTTTTGTTATGGTTGAATAGTACAAATGCAAATAGTTTAACCTATTTGTATATGGCCTTATATTAATCTGCAATATTAATTAAAAAATAAGAAAGGTTTAAGGAAAAAAAAATTGTCCTTTAGAGCCTGCTAAATTTCAGTTATCACCATATAAAGGAGCTGCCCTGTGATAACTTGAGGCCTCACCTGCACTGGGCATTGTTCCAGGGGAGGGTGACGCTGGATGCCTGGGCCAGACCCACGGGGCTTTCTCCATAAAGGGCACAGCACCTCACCTACATCAGGGGCCTCTACAGAGGAAGCTCCACTCAACTGGCAACTTTTAGCTCCTGGCTGCTGGGAGGGAGAATTCTGCTGTCTGTGCTACAGGGAAGGGCAGCTGAGACTCAGACTTAGTCTGTGAGTGAGGGGAATACTGATTCCAGCTCAGGTCTGCTTTGGTCCCAGAGATGTGTGCAATTTAAACAAAAGGCAAGGGTGTTGGAGTTCTTTTGAGATTGGACAGGGTGGGAGCAGAGATGTAGAGAGAAAGATGGTCAAGACAGTGGCCTTCATCTTGCTTTCCTTTAGATTACAATGACTCCACTGGGCTTCCTGCTGTTTCTCACTGTGGCCACCAGAGCGTGGAGTGATGGTGAGTCAGCTCCTGGGGGCTTTGGGTCCCCCAGCTCAGCTCTGGGCTGGGTGATTCCCAGCATGCTGGTTTGTTCTGGGCCACAAGGGGTGTCTCTGAGATGCCCAGAGGGTGACTAGGATGCATGCTCTGCGTTGATATCTGGACCTTTGTGGGCATGTAGCAGAGAGGATCTTGCCTGAGGCATGTGCTGGGTCCAGTCTGTGCCCCTGTGGTCCTGAGGAACTGTGTTCCCTCCTAGCCACTTCCCAAGTGAGTTCCCTCCAAGCCACTATCTGTAGCCTTGGCCATGGGATTTCTTTCTTTCTTTTTTGAGACAGAGCCTCAAGCTGTCACCCTGGGTAGAGTACAGTGGCATCACAGCTCACAGCAACCTCCAACTCCTGGGCTTAAGTGATTTTCTTGCCTCAGCCTCCCAAGTAGCTGGGACTACAGACGGCCGCCACAAAGCCTGGCTATTTTTGGTTGTAGTTGTCATTATTGTTTGGCAGGCCCCGGCTGGATTCAAACCAGCCAGTTCTGGTGTATGTGGCTGGTGCCTTAGCCACTTGAGCTATAGGCACCGAACTATGGCCATGGGATTTCTATGGGAAGTGCAGAGCCTGCTTTGTGCTCAGAGAATGTCATTTTCACAGTCGTCCTCTCTATAACAGAATAATAGTGGCATTTTAAAATTTGTATTCCTCTTCATTGTTATTTATTGATTTTAAAAGTAAAGGCTGTTTCTTAATATCTTCTCAGTTAATCTTCACAAAATACTTTATTAGCTTTGTTTGAGGTCTAAGGAAACAGAGGCTCAGATGTTTTAAGTATATCCAGAGACACTCAACTAGTAAGCACTGAGGTACTTACAGCTAGACACGTTAGACCTCAAACCTATGACTCTTGTCATTCTCTATACTTTTAGGGTAGTTTGCAGACTCTTAGCTTTGAGATTAGTAGATAAGTTTTTTTATCCCATGGCTCTGCTGGTCTTTCACCATTCCCTACCTCAGACCCTATGTTTCATTCACATTGACCTATTTACATTTCTTCAACAGGTTGAACTATTCTGTATTTTTTTTTTTTAACCTCAGGCTTTTGAACATGTTAGTCTCCATCTCTTTAATTCTTTTTCTTTTCTTCCTACTGATAAATGCTGTTTATTCTCTCAGAATAAGTTAAGGTGTCACCTGGACCAGGTGGCCTTCTGCGGCTAGGACATCATGAGATAACTCCCTCCACATGCCTGTCTCCTACTTTAAGACAACCTCCCTGCCCCCAGTCTGGCCTCTTGATTCTCCATTCTCACTGAAAAGTCATTCTTTTGCTCTCCTGAGCGTGTCTATGGTTTTTCATTGTTTGTTTGTTTGAAATAGAAACTTGCTCTGCCTCCCCACCTAGTAGGCAGTGGTGTCGTTATAGCTTGCCACAACCTCATACTCCTGAATTTGAATGATTCTCCTGTCTGAGCCTTGGGAATACCTGTAACTCCAGATGATTTCCACCACACCTGGCTAATTTTTCTATTTTGTGGCATCAGTGTCCCACTCTTGCCCAGGCTGGTTTTTCATGAACTTCTGGCCTCAAGTGATCCTTCTGCCTTGGCCTTCCAGAGTACTAAGATTATAGGCATCTGGCATTGTCTTTCTTTCATCATTTGTTCTTCTTAACATTATTTTCTGTTGACTTGTCAGCCTCTCCCTGTATGGGCAGCCCTTGGGGGATATTTAATTTCTTTGACTGCCCAGGGCTTAGGGCAGGGCTGGTGAGGTGAGGTCATGTGGAGTGAGGCCTGCATCAAGCCTGTGCTGGGTGTTGGGACAAAGGGATGAATGAATATTATGATACTGGACACCTCTGGGCCCCAGTTGCAGGAAACCCAGCTCTGCTACAGTGGGGGTTGGAAAGTTTGGGACTAGTGACAAGGAGAGGCTGGGTTTCATGTCAAATCAGCAATGAGAATAAAACTGTTCATATTCTCTAGAAAAGGCCAATACTTCCTACAAGGATTGTACCTGTTCTTCTTGGTCTCCATCTCAGTCCAGAAGCTGCAAGGAAATCAAAGCAAAGTGCCGCAACACACGTGGTGAGTGAGGACCCATTTAAACAGAGCCCCACCTTGGGATTCTGTGCTCTGAGAATTTTGTTTTTTATTTTTTAACTTAAGAAAAGTGGTATAATGTATATACAAGGTGGACATAAAGTTCATTAATTGTCATAAATTTACAATGTTAAACTATTTTAAATTGCACATGAACTTTATGTCCACACTGCGTATTATATATAGGATAAAAATTTCCATTTTAAGTAATTCTATTGTACAATTCGGTGACATTAATAACCTTCACAATGTCATGCAGCCACCACCAATGTCCATCTCAGGAACTTTTTATAACTCCACACAAAAACTCTGTACCTGCTCAGCCATAGCTCCATGTCCTCTTTTCCCAGCCCCTGCTCACTGCTCTTCTATAATAAATATTTTGTATTAGTATGAATTTGCCTATTCTGGGTACCTCATATAAGTGCAATCATTTGGCATTTGTCTTTCTGTGTCTGACTTATTTCACTTAGCATTATGTTTTCAAGGTTTGCCCATTTTACAATCTGGATATTGTATTCATTTCTATACATTGTGTATGTCTATATGTACACACCCCACTCCAACACTGTAGTTATTCAACCACTGGTAAATATTTGGGCTGTTTCTGCTTTTGGTCCTGTGACTCACACTGTAGAGCATACTGATGTACAAGCAGTGTTTGTAGTCCCTGTTCCCAATGCTTTTGGGTACATACCTAGCTATGGACTTGCTGGGTCATATGATAATTCCATGCCTAACTGGATGAGGAATGTCACTGGTGAGTGGGAGTTTGGCAATTCTGTGTTCTGCCTCAGTCACAGGACCCTGATTTTCTGAACTCAGGGGGATTCCAGAACCCCCAAGACCACCTGGTGAAAGGATTCAGGGAGGAGCCTGTAGCCCATGTTTCTGATTCAAGGGCCTTTCTGGTCATGGGGCTGAGATGGCCCATGAGCCCTCAGACAAGGAAGTTCTGGCTTCTTCTCTCTGCAGATGGCCTGTATTTCCTGCGCACCAAGAATGGTGTTGTCTACCAGACTTTCTGTGACATGACCACCGCAGGTGGTGGCTGGACCCTGGTGGCTACTGTACATGAGAACAATGTGGGTGGGAAGTGCACGGTGGGCGATCGCTGGTCCAGTCAGCAGGGCAACAGAGCAGACTACCCACAGGGGGACAACAACTGGGCCAATTACAACACCTTTGGGTCTGCAGAGGCGGCCACAAGTGATGACTACAAGGTTGGTGCCACTTCCCTGCTACTGGGAAAGGGTGAGTGGTTGACTGTGGCTGAGCACAGGTGCAGGAGGAAGGGGGGAAGGTGGGGATGTGGATATAGGGCTGGAGAAGGAGAAAGATAGTCTTGCAGGTCTTGACACTACTTCTTCCCCACAGGGCAGTTAGGGACCTGCATGGTGGTGAGTAAGCATCTGCTGGAAGTGGGGTGTCTGAGGGCAGCAGGCATCTGGACCCCAGATGTGTCAGCTCAGCTGGTGCTGTGTATGGGCCTTTGCTGTGTGGGACCTCTTGGCCACATGAGGCTCACTGTCTTTGGCTTTGCAGAACCCTGGTTACTATGACATCCAGGCTGATGACCTTGGCATCTGGCATGTGCCCAACAACTCCCCCCTGGAACACTGGAGGACCAGCTCCCTGCTGAGGTACCACACTGAAACTGGCTTCTTCCAGAGACTGGGACACAATCTGTTTGGCCTCTACAAGGTACGCAGGGCTGGTGACTTGGACTGGTTTCCATGGGTGTGCAGAGAAGCAGGTGTGTGAGGTGGACAGGAACGGTCTCTCACTGGGCCTGTCTGCCATGTCCTCAATTTGCTAATGGCTTCTGTCCTGTTTCTCTCAGGAATTCTGAGCCAGGCAAAGGGAAAGACCTAGAGAAGAGGAAGATTGGGAGAGAGGAAATGAAAAGAGAGAGAGAGAATGACAGAGAATAATGATAAGGTGGTCCTGGGCTATGGGAGTAGCAGCAAAAGGGAAAGATTCTGATTTTGACTGGTTTTAAATAATTACAGGTGCTGAGAAAGCATTGTTTCCCTTCAGTAAATGGCGGCATCTCCAGAGCAAAAGGCTGTTTAGGACAAAGTTACTGTCCTTGCTCAATGACTTTTTTTGTTCCTTGTAGAAATATCCGGTGAAATATGGAGCAGGAAAGTGTTGGACTGACAATGGCCCAGCCATCCCTGTGGTCTATGATTTTGGTGATGCCCAGAAAACAGCATCTTATTACTCACCTCTTGGCCAGTGTGAGTCTTTAATGCTCCTCTGATCTTTTAGTGGGAGGAGTTTCAGTTATGATTGGATTCATTGAATGCATTCAGTCCTGTCAGGTGAAGTCATTTATCACCAACCACAGCCTGGCTTTCCTGTGTGGATGTTCCCTGTGCTGTTCCTCATAGTCTGTGGCCTGTCTTTGGGTCTGAGTCACCATTTAACCTCAGTTTAGGAACCTGAAGCTCTGAGAGGGTCAGGAGCCTGTTGAGGTCACAAGGCATACATGTGAGGGAGCAGGCACTGGACTGAGGAAATCCAGCTCCAAACTCTACTCCTTAGAACCCCACTGTGAGTCCTCAGAGAGTTGTTAGGACTAGGCCAGGCTCATGTTCATAGGGCAGAACAACCAAGCATATGGTAAGACCTTTTTTATTATTATTGTGAGGGGTAGCCATTACTTTATTTTGTATGAATCTAAGGTTGGTAGCACAATATCTTTCATAGAGGCTGAGCATATCCTATAAAATTCAAAGCTGTTATCATTTACATGGGATTTGAGATTTTAACATAAAGGTGAATAAGAAAAATGTATATAGGACCAGAGTGGATGTGTCTCCTAATTGTTACCACTCTGCCCTTGAGGGGTTCTGTGGTGATCTTCCTGCCTGGTTGAATTTCTCTTCACGACTCTATGGCAGATGAGAAATCCTCCCTGAGGACAAGCTCATGGTGCCTGGGTTGGAAAGATATTCCTCTTGGTGAAGTTTGAGACAAGGATGCCCATCCAGGCCCACAGAGGGTGCTGAGCTGCACCCTCTGTGCCTTGGAATGTAGCTGAGCTTTAGTGAAGAGAATCTCTGTGCTGTCCCAAAGAAGGCTGTTTCCAGCATCTTCCTTGAATGCTTCTTTCTGTCTCTTGTTTATAGGGGAATTCATTGCAGGATTTGTTCAGTTCAGGGTGTTCAATAATGAGAGAGCAGCCAATGCCTTGTGTGCTGGAATGAAGGTCACTGGATGTAACACTGAGCATGTGAGTCTTTATGGGCCCAAAGGTGATATAAGGTTGAGTGTATCACTGTATGATGTATGTGTGTTGAGTGTGGTGTGACTGACTTTTTCACTGTTGGGTTTCAGGGGCCAGAGCTTTGGGACCCTTTGTCCAGGTACAGACATCTTGTACCTCTGAGGATCAATATCGAGGGCTGAGGCTTCCAGGGAACTATTGCTGGTGCTCAGTCTTGGGGATAACACGTGCATTTGGCTGGAGTTGGGGTGAAGCTGACATGTAGAAACATTCTGTAGGAGACTTTAGGAGCTGAGACAACTGGAGAAACACAAAGTGTTGTCTTTCTTCACCTCAGGTTCAGCTTCCAGAGAAAAACTGGGCCTTTAACCCCCTCCAGGGCTCACACAAATACACACTGTGTTGGGGTCACTGGGTGGTGCCAGGCATCACCTTTTAGAAACCTCACTCAGGCCATCTACCCATGTACTCATGGGATAAAAGACTGGTATTAAGGAATTTTAAAGATTTTAATTTGGATACTATCTGAGCACAGAGGATGGGAAGGGAAGAAGTCTAGAATAACCTCATGGCTTTCATTTGGGTGAAAGTGTCATTTATTAGGTAAGGGTATCTGTCTGATGAGTAGTTTTGTCATATGGAGCCTGAGATTTCTATGAGGAGATCCAGATTGAAAGTGAGGTTTTCAGTGCAAGAAACATCTGGACAGGAGATGGAGACTTATGGTCAGAGTGAATTGTTGGTGCCTGAAGCCTACATGGCCATGCAATTTATAAGGGACAGGGAGATATGTCCTCTATGGAGGAGCAGCACTTAAAGAATTTCCAAAGGAAAAGTCCAGCTAGGAAATCTGAGAATGAATGCTCAGGAAAGTTGGAGGAAAGTCAGGAGGAGATAATGAGGTCACTAAACCTGAAGGTGTATAGAGGTTTCTACAGAGGAATAAATAGATCAATATTGCCAGTGGAACATCTGATGAGGACCAAAGATTCCACTGGGTGTCGCCATTAGGATGTCGTCAGCCTCACCAGCAGATCTGTGTTCCTCTCCCTGTTTCTCAGCACTGCATCGGTGGAGGAGGGTTCTTCCCAGAGGGCGATCCCAGGCAGTGTGGGGATTTCTCTGCCTTTGACTGGAACGGATATGGAACTCATGTTGCTTATAGCAGCAGCCGGGAGATAACGGAGGCAGCTGTGCTTTTGTTCTACCGTTGAGAGTGCTGGGGTGGGGCCCAGCCCTCTTCTCCCAACCAGGGGATTCCAAGGATGGAGAATAATTTCCCAACTAGATTGCTAATGGTAGAAGAGAAGAGAATAAATTGTATTGATCCAAGTCTTGGTGTTTCAGTCAATTTTTCTTCACGGGATGAAGCACTCCAGGAGTTTTATTGAAGAAGATATTTACTGCTCTGGTTGATTCTTACTGCAATCACTTTTGTTCCTGGAATATCGGGCCTTAGGAATCCTAACAGAGAAACATGCCCTTCCCACTATCTTTTTAAGTAGACCTTAAAATAGCCAGAGGAATGAAGGACAGGGGGAAAGGGCAGGGGAAGCATGTTATTCTAACCCTTCCTAACTCATAGGGACTCATCAATTTGCATCTTCAACCTGAAGATCTTTTAAAAAATGAGCTTGTTTTTGGGATTACACAAGGGAATAAAGAGATGACCCCAATATCCCCATCTGATATTCTAGGCTCAGTGGTTGGGGCTTTTTCTTAGGGAAGGATGGGGCTGGCAGCCTCTGATGATAGTGACTCTCCTCGGGTGGTCTATTCACAGCTCCTGGCCTCCCACCTTCAGGGGATTATCCAAAAAGGAGCCAAATGCCTCAATCTTTCACAATGTGTTATTGGTGTAGATTGGATGAGGATGACACTAGTTCTGACCCATGACTAAATACTAGACTTTGATTGCATTTCCTCTAGAATGGAAATCTGATTGTAACAAGCCCTTCCCAATATTCCCCACCTCAACTATCAATTACCTCTCACTGGCTAGAACATGAAGTTCAAAGCTCTTAGGACTTAGGGAAATTAGAAGAAGAGGAAGCAGAAGAGGAGAAGAAGTTTGCTTCAAAATGTTTAGAAGGGTTCTCTTTGCTTAAACTGGGTTTGAGTTCAGGTCTGGGTTTGAAATTGTTACTATTCTTTTTATATTTTATCTATTTCTCTTGTTTTCTTCATCCCTTTTTTCTTCCCTTTGTTTCCACTCTGTATCCTAAAACACAGATGTCTCTGCCACTCATCACTCTCAGCTGTCCTTCCTCTAACTAGATAAGACAATGAGAGACCCAAATGAGCTTTTACCTTCCATCTCTGTTCCCCTGAGGGTGTTTTACCTCCTGTGTGCCACACATTTTTTTTTTATGTTTTTTATTTATTTATTTTTATTAAACCATAGCTGTGTACATTAGTATGATCGTGGGGCACCATACACTTGGTTCATAGATCGTTTGACACATTTTCATCACATTAGTTAACATAGCTTTTGTAGCATTTTCTTAGTTATTTTGCTAAGACCTTTACATTCCACATTTACTAGGATTCACATATACCCTTGTAAGATGCACCGCAGGTGTAATCCCATTAATTCCCCTCCTTCCCCCTCCCTCCCCCCCCTCCCCTCCCTTTCCACTTTCTCCCCATGAATGAAAGAATGTAGTTATTTTTCTTTTCTTTTTTTATTTATTTTTTATTAAATCATAGCTGTGTACATTAATGTGATCATGGGGCACCATACACTAGTCTCATAGACTGTTTGACACATTTCCATCACACTGGTTAACATAGCCTTCCTGGCACTTTCCTAGTTATTGTGCTAAGACATTTACATTCCACGTTTACTAAGTTTCACATATACTCTTGTAAGATGCACCGCAGGTATAATCTCACTAATCCCCTTCCCTCTGCCCACCTCCCCCCCCTTTCCCCTTCCCCTTATTCTTAGGTTGTAACTGGGTTATAGCTTTCATGTGAAACCCATAAATTAGATTCATAGTAGGGCTGAGTACATTGGATACTTTTTCTTCCATTCTTGAGATACTTTACTAAGAAGAATATGTTCCAGCTCCATCCATGTAAACATGAAAGAGGTAAAGTCTCCATCTTTCTTTAAGGCTGCATAATATTCCATGGTGTACATATACCACAATTTATTAATCCATTCATTGATAGATGGGCACTTGGGCTTTTTCCATGACTTAGCAATTATGAATAGGGCTGCAATAAACATTCTGGTACAAATATCTTTGTTATGATGTGATTTTTGGTCTTCTGGGTATATGCCTAGTAGAGGAATTACAGGATTGAATGGCAGATCTATTTTTAGATCTCTAAGTGTTCTCCATTTATCTTTCCAAAAGGAATGTATTAATTTGCATTCCCACCAGCAGTGTAGAAGTGTTCTCTTTTCTCCACATCCATGCCAACATCTCTGGTCTTGGGATTTTGTGATATAGGCTAATCTTACTGGAGTTAGATGATATCTCAAAGTAGTTTTGATTTGCATTTCTCTGATGATTAAAGATGATGAGCATTTTTTCATATAGTCTGTAGGCCACATGCCTGTCTTCTTCAGAGAAGTTTCTCTTCAAATCCCTTGCCCAGCCTGTGATGGGATCACTTATTCTGTTCTTGCTTATACGTTTGAGTTCTCTGTGGATTCTGGTTATTAAACCTTTGTCGGAGACATAACCTGCAAATATCTTCTCCCATTCTGAGGGCTGTTTGCTTGCTTTACTTACTGTGTTCTTGGCTGTGCAGAAGCTTTTGAGTTTGATCAGGTCCCAGTAGTGTATTTTTGAAGCTGCATCAATTGCCCGGGGGTCTACCTCATAAAATACTCACCCAGACCGATTTCTTCAAGGGTTTTCCCTGCACTCTCTTCTAGTATTTTTATAGTTTCATGTCTTAAGTTTAAATCTTTAATTCAGTGAGAGTCTATCTTAGTTAATGGTGAAAGGTGTGGATCCAGTTTCAGTCTTCTGCAGGTTGCCAGCCAGTTCACCCAGCACCATTTGTTAAATAGGGAATCTTTTCCCCACTGAATATTTTTAATTGGCTTGTCAAAGATTAAATAGCGGTAAGTAGCTGGATTCATCTCTTGGTTCTCTATTCTGTTCCAGACATCTACTTCTCTGTTTTTGTGCCAGTACCACGCTGTTTTGATCACTATCATTTGTAGTATAGTCCGAGGTCTGGTAGCGTGATTCCTCCTGCTTTGTTTTTATTTCTGAGTAATGTCTTGGCTATTTGAGGTTTTTTATGATTCCATATAAAACAAAGAATTGTTTTTTCAAGATCTTTAAAGTATGACAGTGGAGCTTTAATAGGGATTGCATTAAAATTATATATTGCTTTGGGTAGTATGGCCATTTTAATGATGTTGATTCTTCCCAGCCATGAGCAGGGTATGTTTTTCCATTTGTTAACATTTCCAGCTATTTCTTTTCTTAGAGTTTCATAGTTCTCTTTATATAGATCTTTCACATCCTTTGTCAGATAAACTCCCAAATATTTCATCTTCTTTGGCATTACTGTGAATGGGATAGAGTCCTTAACTGTTTTTTCAACTTGACTATTGTTGGTATATATAAAGGCTACTGATTTATGAATGTTGATTTTGTAACCTGAGATGCTGCTGTATTCCTTGATCACTTCTAAGAGTTTTGTAGTAGAATCCATAGTGTTTTTTAGATATACAATCATATCATCTGTGAAGAGCAAAAGTTTGATCTCTTCTGACCCTATATGGATACCCTTGATCACCTTTTCTTCCCTAATTGCAATGGCTAAAACTTCCATTACAATGTTAAAGAGCAATGGAGATAATGGGCAGCCTTGTCTGGTTTCTGATCTGAGTGGAAATGATTTCAATTTAACTCCATTCAACACGATATTGGCTGTGGGTTTGCTGTAGATGGCCTCTATCAGTTTAAGAAATGTCCCTTCTATTCCAATTTTCTTAAGTGTTCTGATCATGAAGGGATGATGGATATTATCAAAAGCTTTTTCTACATCAATTGAGAGAATCATATGGTCTTTGTTTTTTAACTTGTTTATGTGCTGAATTATACTTATAGATTTGCGGATATTGAACCAGCCTTGAGACCCTGGGATAAAACCAACTTGGTCATGATGTATAATTTGGACGTGGAGAAAAGGGAACACTTTTGCACTGCTGGTGGGAATGCAAATTAATACATTCCTTTTGGAAAGAGATATGGAGAACACTTAGAGATCTAAAAATAGATCTGCCATTCAATCCTGTAATCCCCCTACTGGGCATATACCCAGAAGACCAAAAATCACAACATAACAAAGATATTTGTACCAGAATATTTATTGCAGCCCTATTCATAATTGCTAAGTCATGGAAAAAGCCCAAGTGCCCATCTATCAATGAATGGATTAATAAATTGTGGTATATGTACACCATGGAATATTATGCAGCCTTAAAGAAAGATGGAGACTTTACCTCTTTCATGTTTACATGGATGGAACTGGAACATATTCTTCTTAGTAAAGTGTCTCAAGAATGGAAGAAAAAGTACCCAACATACTCACCCTTATTATGAAACTAATGTAGGACCTTCACATTAAAGCTATAACCCAGTTACAACCTAAGAATAGGGAGGGGAGGGAGAAGGAGGGGGATTAATGGGATTACACCTGCGGTGCATCTTATAAGGGTATATGTGAATCCTAGTAAATGTGGAATGTAAAGGTCTTAGCAAAATAACTAAGAAAATGCTACAAAAGCTATGTTAACTAATGTGATGAAAATGTGTCAAACGATCTATGAACCAAGTGTATGGTGCCCCACGATCATACTAATGTACACAGCTATGGTTTAATAAAAAAAAGTGTATTACCCTTAACAAATATGAAGTGACCATTCTTATCTTTCCTTACTTTTGTTGGTTTAAAGCCTATTGTATCTGCAAATAAAATTGCAACACCTGCTCTTTTCTGATTACCATTTACCTGAAATATGGATGACCATCCTTTCACCCTGAGTCTATATTTGTCTTTTAAGGAAAGATGTGATTCTTGTATGCAACAAATATCTGACTTGAGTTTTTGTATCCAGTCAGCTAACCTATGTCTCTTTAGAGGACAGTTTAAGCCATTCACATTGATGGAGAATATTGACAAGTCTGATAAAATTTGGGGTATCCAGTTTTTCAAAAGTCCAATGGACATTTTTAGTCCTTTCGCCAGTATGGAAGTTGGAGTTTGATCAAAAAGTTTCTGAGTGAGTTTACTTTTGTGGTAGAGGATTGGGTTGGTCATTATGAAGGAGAGGTCTGAGGATATACTGACGAGCTGGTTTGGTTATGGGAAATATCTTCAACATATGAATGTCATTAAAGTATTTAATGTCTCCATCATAAATAAAACTCAGTTTAGCTGGATACAGGATCCGGGGTCGAAAGTTATTTTGCTTTAGGAGATTAAAAGTTGATGACCACCCTCTTCTGGCTTGAAAGGTTTCAGCAGAGAGATCTGCAGTCATTCTAATATTCTTCCCTTTGTAGGTAATGGCTTTCTTACGTCTGGCTGCTTTGAGAATCTTCTCCTTCATATTAAATTTAGTGAAGTTAATTATGATATGCCTGGGGGATGTCTTATTGGGGTTGAGTCATGCTGGGGTTCTGAAGCTGTATGCTATCTGAATTTCAGAGTCTCTAGGCATGTCTGGAAAATTCTCTTTCATAATTTCATGGAGAAGGGGCTCTGTGCCTAGCGAAGCCACTTTATCGGTTTCAGGGATTCTGATGAGTTGGACATTAGCCTTCTTTGAATTATCCCAGAGCTCTCTGAGAGAATGATCTGTTTTTGCTCTCCATTTCTCTTCCTCTTTGAGAGTTTGGGAGCATTCAAAGGCTTTGTCTTCAATGTCAGAAATCCTTTCTTCTGCTTGCTCCACTCTGTTACTGAGGGATTCTAGTGTATTTTTCAGATCCTTGAGGGCTGCAAATTCTTGCTTCAGTATGTCTAAGTCTTTGGTGGTTTTGTCTTTAAATTCATTATATTCTTGAGACAATTTTGAATTTCTCCTCAAATTCCTAATTCCATTTTATTAATCTTGTCTGCAATCCAAATTCTGAATTCGATTTCTGACATCTCAGCCAGTTGTTTATGAATGGGATCTTCAATCACATCTGCCGTATCTTTTCTTGGGGGGGTTGATCTATTCTGGTTATTCATGTTACCAGAGTTTTTCTACTGATTCCACCCCATGATTGTTTGACTCCTTTTGATTTTTCCCCTGGAGCTTTGTCTCAGTGCTGTGGCCTGAGAAACTGGGGCCCTGTTTGGTGTGGTGGGTCTAAGTGGTTCTGTCTTATTTTCAGCTAGTTTCTGTTCGACCCAGTGAAACAGTTACTCTGGGTTGAAGTCTCAGCTGTGGAGAAATACCAGCAATTAAGTCACCCTGCCCATCACAGGCAACAATGGGAAAAGGAAAATCGAACCTTCCTACAACCACACACCCAGGGCACCACCTGAATAGCCCTCAGATGATTGGCTCAGTTCAAAAGGTCGAAATCAATTGTCTCAGTCAGCACCTGTCTCGGGTGGGAGAGTTTAAGAGGTTCCTGGGAACTGGATCACAGGGGTCTGGTGACTACTCTGATATGGCTTGCTCCAGTGCTGCGTGGAGTCAGGAGGAGCCACCCAGCAAATAGATCAGTTTTGGAAGGTTGATGCCTCCTTCCCCACCTTGCAGCTCTGTCACACCCAGTCTCGGCTAGCCCCACAGGGCTGTGACCCAGTCAGTTGTCTGCAGTGAGCAGATACTCCAGAGGTTTGCACCTGCCTAAATCACAGGTAAGTTTGTATCTGCTCGTCCAGGCCGCTGCTCTCTGCCTCTATCCAGCAGGAGGTGGTGAGGCCTGTCAACCTCGGGCACTTGATGGAGGCTGGGGGTATTCACTCAGTTCCAGCCCCACCCTTAGTTTATGTTACTGGCTGAACAGAACAACCCTGTGGGAGTTTGTTTCTGACCCTGCTAAATTCCTCTGCAGAGGAGAGGCTGATTTGAGTTCCCAGAACCTGTACCTTAGGCCCTGTCTTTACTCCTGCAGGTTTGTATTCACAGCCTGATTAGTTGTCAGCTGTAGGCTCTTGGCCTCCTTTGTCTATAGGCTGATGATCTCCTGAGGGCTGGGTGTGTCTTAGGCTCAGTGAAGTGGTCCTCTGGATCAGCCCCACCCTGGGAGTTTCCTGGCTCTGCATGTACATTTTCTAGTCCCCACGTTCCACCCAGGCCAGTACCGCCTCAGGCAAACCCTTTACTGAAGGGGCCTATGTTTTAGTCCCAGGTCTGTTCCATGGTGGTTGCCATCTGTGAAGATGCCCGGCCTCATCTGGTTGCCCAGGGAGATAGGAGGAGTGGCTACAGGATATCTGGGAGTGGGCCTTGTTATTGCTAAAGACAGCTGCTGCTCTGTACCTCAGGGTACCGCCACTCCGGCATGATTCCCTCTTAGCCGACCGTTGTCTCCTCACTCCTGTGCTACAGAATCAGCACTGTCCAGCTGCAGTCCAGGTCCTGTCTACACCTCTTGAGAAATCACCCAAGAATCTGGACTCCTGGGGGGCAGGCCTCCAGACCTCAGGGTGAGAGTGGAGGGGAGTGCTGGGAGCTCAGAGTTGAAGGTCATAAGACCAAGCTCATTGAGAGCAAATGAGCAAATAAACAGATACAAAGGCTACCGGACATACAAGCCCATAGACACAGAAACAGACAGAGACACATAGACATACAGACAACACCAACGACAACAGCAACATAAAAATATCTGCAATAAAAATAGTGATAATCGTAAAATAATTGAAAAAAAAGAAAAAGAAAAAAATGGTGTTCGTAGAAAGGTTAAAAGAGAAGGAAGGATAAATTAAAAAAAATAGAAATAAAAAATATATCTATATAAAAAGTAATAATAAAAAATTAACAAAAGCTCCTCCAAGAAAATGGTGAGGAAAAAACAGAACAAAACAAACAAACAAAAAAAAAAATAAAAGAGAAAAGAAAAAAAAGGCACCAACCACAGAAATATTATTCTTGTATGTAGAAATATACATCTATATGTATGATGTAGGGATCAACTTTCGTAGGAATATATTCACACTGCAAAATACTTTCTGGACACCTGGTGTCACTGTGAATGGTTTCCAGGCTTATACCTGATTCACAGTTTATACTGTTACCATGGTAACCACCTTCCATGGCCTATCGCCATTTTGGAGTTTCTGTAGAAGTTTGTCACCTAAGTGTTGTGTAACCTCAGCTGTTCTGCTCCAGAGAGCACTTGTGACCAACCTTCCCACTCAGTGCAGGAGTCTACGCTTCTCAAATCTTTCTACTCTGCTCCCAGTTTCTCCTGCAAACTGGCAACTGCAATCGGCTGTGGGGGTGGGGATGCTTCTGGGTTCACGAGGTTGCTGGCGGGTTCTGTGGCTGTAGCCAGTTCCCGTGGCTGGAGTGGTCAGGGACCTTATTCTGAGTTTTATGGTTCAGAGTTTCCCTTTTGGATTGGGAGTCACCAGTTCGCCGTGCAGCCTGAACCGCCAGCCCCCTCCAACACTCACCACCAGGAATGCTATTCAATCACTCCTGGATTGGGGGAAGGTGCCCACCCTTTTGTGTAGTTCAAAATGTCTGTTTCCCAGGTGGGATCACTTCCCTTCAATTTTCCATCAGGTTGCCCAGCTCCCCGTGGTTTTGAGTGGCTCTCCTTTTGGATGCCTCCCTCAGTTCAGGAATAAATACTTGTCAATTGGGTTTTGTCAGCATTTGCAAGCTGCTGTCCTCCGTAAGGGAGGGGCCTGCTGGCCAGCATGGCCAAGCAGGGAAGAATCTCTACAACAGAGTCTGTGGTTTTAAATTACCCCTCATATATAGTAATCCACCAATTCGCTGAGCATCTCCAGCTGTCTGTCCACACCAGTAATTCACACACAGGGAAGGTCCAGACCCCCTTTCCTCTCACCTGATGGCTTGGGAGAGGTGGGCTACATGTCTGTCCTGTCCGCCATCATGCTCCGCCTCCCTGTGTGCCACACATTGTTGACTGGGAGTGCACCCAGCAATGGTGGGACAGACAAGTGAGTGTTAGTTTTTCTGTCACATCTTCCTTTATTAATTCATTCCAGCAATATTTATTTATTTATTTTTGTATTAAGTCATATACATACAGATCATGAATACATTTATGTGTATGTGGGGTACGATGTGTTAATTTTTTAATACAATTTGGAGTGCTTACATCAAACTAATTAATATAGCTTTTGCTTCATTTACTTGATCATTGTGTTAAGACATTTATGTTCTATACTTGTTAAATTTGACTTGTACCCTTTCAATATGCTCCATAGGTGTGTTCCCACCATTTACCCTCCCTCTATCAAACCTCCCTTCCCACTCCATTTCTCTCCTTCACCCTGAGCTATAGTTGTGATCTATCTTTTATAAGAAAGTGTGAGTAAATATAAATTGGTTTCATAGAAATACTGAGTACATTGGATACTTTTTGTTCCATTCTTGAGATACTTTACTTAGGAGAATACGTTCCAGGTCCATCCATGTAAACATAAAAGAGGTAAAGTCTCTATCTTTTTTAAAGGCTGTATAGTATTCCATGGTATACATATACCACAATTTATTAATCCATTCATGGGTTGATGGGCACATGGGCTTCTTCCATGACTTGGCTATTATGAATTGAGCTGCAATGATACTCTAGTGCAAATATCTTTTTTGCCATTATTGAGTGTGTACTATCTCCTGGGAAAGATGCTGGGAATACAGTTGTAAGGAAGACAGATGAACCTAATTCTAAAGCTGCAGGTGGCAGAACCCATGGGCTCTTTGGTGCAAGGTGATAAGGATTCAGATGAGAGTCTCCCAGGGATCTTTGGGAGTGCAGAGGAGCATCCCCAAATCCAGAAAAGTATGTAAGAGAGGACTTCTTTTAGAAGGTAACTACACCTTAAGTCTCCCTTCCACCCTGGAGTGACCACAGTGTTCTCTGAGCTGACAACATTTTCATGTTCCTTATTTTCCTCATGTCCCACCTGTATAAAGTTTTTAAAGGTCCAAGCTCTATAATCAGGTGCAATTAGTACAAATCCTCATTCCCTAAATCCACCTAACTCTTGAAAGCATTTTTTTTTTTTGAGACAGTCTCACTTTGTTACCCTCCTTAGAGTGCTGTAGCATCATAGCTCAAGCAACCTCAAATGCTGGCTCAAGCAATCCTCTTGCCTCAGCCTCCTGAGTAGCTGGGTTACAGGTGCCTGCCACAATGCCCAGCTATTTTTAGAGGTGGGGTCTTTCTCTTGCTCAGGCTGGTCTTGAACCTGTGAGTTCAGGCGAACCACCAGAATTGGCCTCCTATAGTGCTAGGATTACAGGTGTTAGCCACCACACCTGGCCTCTGAAAAGAATTTTTATATATCAGAATCTCAGTTTCCTTATCTGCAGAAAACAGATAACAGTAGGGTAGTAGAAATTTCTCACATATTATTTTCATCTCACATGTGGTTTTGTAAAAATTAAGTGATACAACTTGTACAGGACTTAGAAGGGTGCCTGGCTCATAGTAACAACTTGATATATTTTAGTAATTATTATAGTTTAGTTTTGGAACATACTTATTTCAATTTAATTTCACTCACTCATGAAAAAGAAATTTAGGACACTGTTGTTGAAGAATCATTGTGCCATGCATTCTTGTAAATTCTGAGGCAGACATAAGAAAAACTAAGACATGTTTCCTGACTCACAGAATGCAGTAGGTGGGAGGATAAAGTCAGAGAGATGACAAGAAGAGATGTATCTGTAAGAAATATATTAAAATACTATGAATTCATAATTTTTCCTTATAGAAATAACAAACTCTTTTTTCTTCTATCCTCATACCACTCTCAGTGCTTCTGTGGCCAGAAGTGTGTATTTTCCCCCACATCAACCAATTCTCTGACACTAGCTGAGGGTCCTATAATTTTATTCAGTTCTGATACTATCCAGGGCTAAGGCAGACCCTACAGGTCAAGGGCCACACAACTATCACACACTTTGGGTACCATTTGCAAGTAGTGGGTCTCCAGATTACTCACAATTTCTGTTTCACTTGGCTATAAACTAGAGGTTCCCACATCTTCTTCATGGGTCTGTTAATTTGCTAGAGTGGCTCACAGAACCCAGGAGAACAATTTAAAAAATATTGCCAATTTACTACAAAGTGTATTTTAAAGGATATGAACGAACAGCTAGATGAACAGATAGTGGGCCATGTTCAGAGTGCACCAAGCACAGGTGCTTCTGTCTCTATGGAGTTGGGGTGGTCTATCTCCCTGGCATGTGGTGTCTTCACCAACCCAGAAGCTGTCTGTACCCCTTACTTTGGGGATTTTTTTTGATGATTTATCATGTAGGCATGATCCATTTGTAACTTCATTTCCAGTCCTGTCCTCCTTTGCAGAGTGGGCTTTGGGGCTAGATGTTCCAAGGTTCTAGTCATGGCTTTATCTCATTCTGTGAGGCCAGCTTTACTGTGATACCAAAGCCAGAAAAAGGCACTACAAGAAAAGAAAGCTATAGGTCAATATCCCTAATTAACATTGACACAAAAATCCTCAATGAAATATCAGGAAATCAGAAGGTTATTGAAAGGATTTTACACCATGACCATTTATTTCTGAAATGCAAGGATAGTTTGACATACTTGCTTTGGATGAACAGAATGAAGGAGAAAAGCTACGTGAACATCTGAATTGATATTGAGAAAGCATTTGACAAAGCTCAACACATTTTCATTATAAAAACATTGCAGAAACTTGAAATAGAAGGAAACAACCTTAACAAAATAAAATGAAAGCTGCATATGAAAAACACACGACCATACTTAATACATGAGAGAGTGAAAGCGTTTTCTTTATAAGCAGGAATAAGACAAGAATGCCCACTTGTGCTATTTCTATTCAACATAGTACTGGGGAATTCTGACCAGAGCAATTAGGTGAGAAAAAAAAAATAAAAGGCATATAAATTGGAAAAGAAAAAAAGTTATCTCTGTTCATAGATGATATGATCTTACTTGTAGAACATGTTAAACATTCCACAAAAATATTGTTAGAACTGGGCGGTGCCTGTGGCTCAAAGGAATAGGGTGCTGGCCCCATATGCTGGAAGTGGTGGGTTCAAAACCCAGCCCCCGCCCCCCAAAAACAAACTGCAATATATATATAATATATTTAGAACTAATAAATAAATACAGCAACGTAATAGGATACAATTTAATGTACAATTATCAGCTATAATTCTATTCTCTGACAATGTACAACATAAGAATAAAATTTTAGAAATTCCATTGACGGTTGCGCCAAATAGAACAAAGTACTTAGGAATTAACTTAGCCAAGGAGGTGAAAGACTTGTACAACAAAAAGTAGAAAACACTTCTGAAAGAGATTACAGAAGAAATAAATAAATGAAAAGATATCTCATGTTCATGGATTGGAAGACTTAAATGTTGTCAGATAATAATACTGCTCAAAATTGTTTGAAAAACTTGTTCAACAAAAAGTAGCAAACATTTCTGAAAGAGATTACAGAATAATAAATAAATGAAAAGACATCTCATGTTCATGGATTAGAAAACTTAAATGTTGTTAGATATTAATACTACTCAAAATGGTTTGAAAGACTTGTACAACAAGTTTAGGATATTGCATCCTCATTTATAAGTGAAATATGTTTGTAATTTCCCTTTATAATAATATATTTTTTCCAATTTTAATATCAGGTATATCTAGATGAAGTAGAATGAATTTGAAGTATTTCTTCTTTTTCTATTGTCTATAAGATTTGGCATGATCTATTTTTTAAAATTATCTTCTATTTTTATTTATAAATATTAGTTGTCTATTTTATAGAATTAAAATTCTACTCAAAATGGTTTGTCAATCAATGGAATCCCTATCAAACCTCAATTACATTTTTTGCATAAATAAAAAACACATCCTATAATTCATATGAAATCCAGAGAGTTCCCCAAATAGCCAAAACCATCCTTAAAAAGAACAATAAGGGAGGCAGAGGCAAGATGAGCAACTGCAGCCTCCACAGAGGCTCCCATCCAGAAGGAGAGTTAAAGGACAGAAGTTTAGTAAACTAATGGTTTGAAGCTGAGCTAGGAGAGAAGGTTGTAGAGAGCAGCCCTGCTGAGGCAAGCTGCAACATACAGGAGTCCCCTCCCCCATGAGAACAGCTCGCAGTATACTTTCTACAAACAAGCGGCAGAGTTCAGATCTCATCCTGTTTTGTACCATGGGAGAGACCTTCTAAAACCCAAAACTCCTTCCCCAGAGAGGACCCAATAGTGTGCCAGGGCACTCTCCTGCCAGGCATAAAACTGAACATAAACTGTATCTACAATTCCAAACTTGCAGAACTCCCCTCCACTCTCACCCTGAGGTCTCGAAGCCTGTCCCCCATGGAGTCCAGGTTCTTGGGCATTTTCTTGAGAGGTGTGGATGAGGCTTGGGCTATTTCAGGTCTGTGCTGATTCTATGGCACTGGTGTGGAGTGGGGACAGTGGAGTGAGGGAGCCATAAGAGAGAGGGAGAAGCAGTGTCCATGTGGCAGAGTGCAGCAGCAGCAGCAGTGGTGGTGGGAACAATAGGGATCACAACCCTGGGGATATTTTGAAGAGACACTTCCCACCTCTCTTAGCAACCAGAGTGAGCCAGGCCATTATTCCAGTGGCAGCCACTGGCAGAACAGATCTGGGATGGAAACGCAGGCCCCTTGAGCAAAGGGTATGCCTGAGGTGGGACAGAGACTAGAATATGCATACAGAGACGGCATACGCCCAGGGTGGGGCTGAGTCAGAATTGCTGCTTTTCTGAGCCTAAGATGCACCGGGCCCCCAAGGGACCATAGCTGGGACAAAATCAGGCATGGCTGCAGCACCAGCTCAGGGAGGGGCAGAAACTGAGAGCCATTTGTGAGTTCTAACAGCACCTGCCCCAAAACAGAGTGCAGTGGAGATAGAGACACCAGCTCTGTGAGAATTGGCACAGTGGCAGCAGCACAGGGTGGGTTTGAGTTGCAGTTTCTGTGAACTCAAACAGCATTTGGCCCACAGGGGAATATAGGTGGCAAAGAAATGCAAATTCTGTAAGTGGCAGCAATATCAATCTGAGGCAGGGCTGGAACTGAGTAAAACTCCCCAGCTTCCATTAAGCAACCGAGGTTGTCAGGCTTCAGCTCCCCCTGCCAGCTGGTGGCAGAATCTGGTGCCCTGGCCGAGGAGACATAGATCTCCCTGTGACTCAGGCAGGCTCAAACCCCTAGAGCATCTGCTCATTGGAGGGAACTGGGTCACAGCCCTGCTGGGTAACCAGTGACTAGATGTGACAGAGGTGTAATGTGGGGAAGGGACATCAGCCTTCCTGGAATAATTCATTTGCTGGGTGGGCCCTTCTGACTCCAAGGAGCACCAGAGCGAGTCATACCTGAGCTGCCAGCAGACCCTTCCTATCTAGTTGCGGGAAATGTTTTGAACTCTCCCATTTGAGACTGGGTGCTGAATGAGACAATGGATTTGGAACTCTTGATCTGGGCCAATCACCTAAGGACCATCCAAGGCAGTACCCTGGTTGTGTTGTTGTGGGAAGATTTGATTTTCCTTTTCCAGTTGTTGCCCATGGGGGACAGGATGTCTTAGTTGCTGGTATTTCTCCACAGCTGAGACTTCAACCCAGAGTTACTGATTCACTAGGATTGGACAGAGACCAGCTGAAAACAAGACAGAGCTACTTAGCCCCACTACACCAATCAGGACCTCAGCATCTCAGACTGTAGCACTGTACAGTTCCTTTGCAAAGCTGTAGGGGAAAAGCTGCAGTCACTAGTCCCAGCTCTTGAGCAAAGAGCTGGTTAATCACTACTCCAGGAACCCCCAAACCAATTTTACCTTATCTGCTCTTCTAGCCAAATACTGAAAAATAATCATGGGGCAGAATCAGTGGAAAAACTCCATCAATATGAATAATCAGAGTAGATCAACTCCTCCAAGGAAAGACAAGGCAGACACACCAGAAGATCCCACTCATAAACAAATGGCTGAGATGTCAAAAATCAAATTCAGAATTTGGATTGCAAATATGATTAACAGAATGGAGGTAAAGTTGGAATTAGGAATTCAAGGAGCAATTCAAAAGTTGTCTCAAGAATTCAATGAATTCAAAGACAAAATCACCAAAGATTTTGACACACTAAGGCAAGAATTTGCAGCCCTCAAACATCTGAGAAATACAGTAGAATCTCTAAGTAACAGAATGGAGCAGGCAGAGAAAGGATTTCTGATATTGAAGACAAAGCTTTTGAATGCCCTGAAATGCTCAAAGAGGAAGAGAAACAGAGATGAAAAACAGATCATTCTCTCAGAGAGCTCTGGGATACGTTGAAGAAAACTAATATTTGCCTTATAGGAATTCCCGAAGGTGAGGAGGTGGCTTTGAAAGGCCCGGATGCTCTACTCAAAGAGATAATGGAGGAGAACTTCCCAAACATGGCAAGAGATTCTGAAATTCAGATAGCAGACAGTTTCAGAACCCCAGCATGACTCAGCCCAAATAAAGCATCTCCCACACACATTATAATTAACTTTGCCAAAGTTAACATGAAGGAGAAAATTCTGCAAGCAGCCAGATATAAGAAAACCATAACCTATGAGAGGAAGAATATTAGAATGACTGCAGACCTCTCTGCTGAAATCTTTCAAGCTAGAAAACGGTGATCATCAACCTTTAACCTCTTAAAACAAAATAACTTTCAACTCAGGATCCTATATCCAGCAAAATCGAGTTTCATTTATGATGGAGACATTAAATACTTTAATGACATTCACATGTTGAAGAAATTTGCCATAACTAAACCACCTCTCCAGGATATTCTCAGACCTATCCTCCATAATGACCAGCACAATCCTCTACCAAAGTAAACTCATTCAGAAAATTTTGATCATATTCTAACTTCCACAGTGGAGAAATGATTAAAAATGTCCACTGGACTTTCAAAAAACTCAATACCCCCAATACTACCAGGCTTATCAATATTCTCAATTAATATGAATAGCTTAAATTGTCCTCTAAAGAGGCACATGGTGGCTGACTGGAAACAAAAACTCGGGCCAGATATCTGCTACATACAAGAATCTGATCTTACCTTAAAAGATAAACATAGACTCAGGGTAAAGGGATGGTCATCTATAATTCAGGCAAATGGAAATCAGAAAAAAGCAGGTGTTGCAATTTTATTTGCAGATAAAATAGGCTTTAAATAAAAAAAAGTAAGGAAAGATAAGGATGATCACTTCATGTTTGTTAAGGGTAATACTCAACATGATGAGATTTCAATTATTAACATTTATGCACCCAACCAGAATGTGCCTCAATTTATAAGAGAGACTCTAACAGACTTGAGCAACTTGTCTTCCTCTAGCATCATTATAGTCAGAGATTTTAACACCCCTTTGGCAGTATTGGATAGATCCTCCAATAAGAAATTAAGCAAAGAAATTTTATACTTAGCCATCCAAAAATTGGATTTAGCAGACATCTACAGAACATTTCATCCCAACAAAACTGAATACACATTCTTCTCATCAGCCCATGGAACATCCTTCAAAATCAATCACATCTTAGGTCACAAGTCTAACCTCAGCAAATTTAAAAGAATAGAAATTATTCCTTGCATCTTCTCAGACCATCATGGAATAAAAGTTGAACTCAGTAACAATAGGAATCTGCATACTCATACAAAACATGGAAGCTAAATAACCTTATGCTGAATGATAGCTGGGCCATAGACAAGATTAAGAAGGAAATTACCAAAATTTTGGAACAAAAAGATAATTAAGACAGTAATTATATATTGAGTATTTTTGCATCAATATTCATTAGTGATATTGGCCTATAATTTTCTTTTCTTGTTGGGTCTTTCCCTGGTTTAGAGATCAAGGTCATGTTTACTTTGTAGAATGTGTTGGGTAGTATTCCTTTTTTTTCTATATTTGGAAGAGGTTTAGTAATATAGGCACTAGTTCTTTAAAGGTTTGGCAGAATTCTGACGTGAAGCCATCTGGTCCTGAGCTTTTCTTTTTAGGGAGATTTTGTATAGTTGATGATATTTCAGAACTTGATATAGGCCTGTTCAACATTTTCACTTCATTCTGGCTAAGTCTTGGTAGGTGGCATGCTTCCAAGTATTGGTCGATTTCTTTCAGATTTTCGTATTTCTGAGAGTAAAGTTTCTTATAATATTCGTTAAGGATTTTTGAATTTCTGAGGGGTCTGTTGTAATTTGATCTTTACCATTTCTGATTGATGAAATTAGAGATTTACTCTTTTTTTCCTGGTAAGGTTGGCCAAAGGTTTATCTATTTTATTGATCTTTTCAAAAAACCAACTTTTGGATTTATTGATCTGTTGTATAATCCTTTTGTTTTTAATTTCATTTAATTCTGCTCTAATTTTGGTTATTTTCTTCTGCTGCTGGATTTGGGGTGAGAATGTTCTTCCTTTTCCAGTTGCTTGAGATGTCCCATTAAGTTTTAACTTCTTCTCTTTCCGTTCTCCTGAGGAAGGCTTGCAGTGCTATGAATTTCCCTTTTAGGACTGCCTTTGCAGTATCCCACAGGTTCTGATAATTTGTGTCTTCATTGTAGTTTTGTTCCAAGACATTGGTAATTTCCTTCTTAATCTCATCTACAACCCATCTATCCTTCAGCATAAGGTTATTTAGCTTCCATGTTTTTGTATAGGTATGCAGATTCCTGTTCTTATTGAGTTCAACTTTTATTCCATGGTGGTCTGAGAATATGCAAGGAATAATTTCTATTTTTTTAAATTTGCTGAGGTTAGATTTGTGGCCTAGGATGTGGTCGATTTTGGAGTATGTTCTGTGGGCTGATGAGAAGAATGTGTATTCAGTTTTGTTGGGATGAAATGTTCTGTAGATGTCTGTTAGATCCAGATGTTGAATGGTTAAGTTTAAATCTAAAATTTCTTTGCTTAGCTTCTTTTTGGAAGATCTATCCGGCACTGCTAAAGGGGTGTTAAAATCTCCAACTACTATGGAACTGGAAGAAATCAAGTTGCTCATGTCTGTTAGAGTTTCTCTTATAAATTGAGGTGTGTTCTGGTTGGGAGCATAAATATTAATAATTGAAATCTCATCATATTGAGTATTACCTTTAACAAATATGAAGTGTCCATCCTTATCCTTCCTTATTTTGGTTGGTTTAAAGCCTATTGTATCTGTGAATAGGATTGCAATGCCTGCCTTTTCTGCTTTCCATTTGCCTGGAATATAGATGACCATTCCTTCACCTTGAGTCTATATTTATCTTTTAAGGTAAGATGCGATTCTTGTATGCAGCAGATATCTGGCTTGAGTTTTTGTATCCAGTCAGCCAACCTGTGTCTCTTTAGAGGACAATTTAAACCATTCACATTGATTGAGAATATTGATAAGCCTTTCAAGAGTCCAGTGGACATTTTTAATCCTTTTGCGACTGTGGAAGTTGGAATTTGATCAAAAGTTTCTGGGTGAGTTTACTATTGTGGTGGAGGATTACACTGGTCTTTATGGAGGATAGGTCTGACAATATCCTGGAGAGCTGGTTTAGTTATGGCAAATTTCTTCAACACGTGAATGTCATTGAAGTATTTAATTTCTCCATTATAAATGAAACTCTGTTTAGCTGGATACAGGATCCTGGGTTGAAAGTTATTTTGTTTTAGGAGGTTAAAAGTCAATGACCATCCTCTTCTAGCTTGAAAGTTTTCAGCAGAGAGATCTGTAGTTATTCTGATATTCTTCCCCTTGTAGGTAATGGTTTTCTTTTGTCTGGCAGCTTTCAGAATTTTCTCCTTCATATTAACTTTAGTGAAATTGATTATGATGTGTCTGGGGGATGTCTTATTCAGGTTGAGTTGTGCTGGAGTTCCGAAACTGTCTGCTACTTGAATTTCAGAATCTCTTGGCATGTCTGGAAAGTTCTTTTCTGTAATCTCTTGGAGAAGAGTCTCTGTGCCTTGTGAAGCCATTTCGTCACTTTCAGGGATCCCCATAAGATGAATATTGGTTTTCTTCAAATTATCCCAGAGCTCTCTGAGATAGTGATCTTTTTTTGCCTTCCATTTCTCTTCCTCTTTGAGAGTTTGGGAGTGTTAGAAAGCTTTGTCTTCAATGTCAGAAATCCTTTCTTTTGCTTGCTCCATTCTATTACCGAGGGATTTTACTGTGTTTCTCAGATCTTTGAGGGGTGCAACTTCTTGTCTCAATGTGTCAAAATCTCTGGTCATTTGGTCTTTGAATTCGTTGAATCCTTGAGACATCTTTTGGGTTACTGTTTGGAATTCTAATTTGATCTTATTTAGATTCTGAATTTGATTTCTGATATTGCTATTTGTTTATGCAAGGGATTTTGTGCTGTGTCTGCCTTATTATTCCTTGGGGGAGTTGATTATTCATATTCATATTCTACTCTGATTATTCATATTCCCAGAGTTTTTTCATGATTGTTTTTCACCATTGCCTCTCGTCATCCTCAGAGTTGGGGAGGTGTCTCTCCAAGATTAGACCCCAGCAGGAGTACTGTATTGTTGCTGGATCTTAGTAGGGAGTGGCCCTGTGTAGCCAGAGAGTTCTGGTTGTGGGAGCAGCTCCTTAGTGTGACACACCTGGATCCAGCAACAGTGTGGGGGGTGGTGCACACGATTCTGGCAGTGCTTGGCACCCAGTGACTTTGGCACAGAGAGGCCAAGGCTCCAGCAGTCTCTGGCCAGGAGAAGGGCTCCACAGAGAGGCAGGGAGGGCTCTGGAGGGTGCAAGGCTACCAGAGTCCCTGGCCAGACAAGCGGGCCGGTGTGGAGGCAAGGAGGGTATGGGAGCAGGCTGGTGTCAAGGCAGGGAGGGTATAGGAGGGAGGACGCTGCTCCCAGAATTCCTGGCCGTGGCTTGCAGAGGACCTGTGGTCACAGGGTGCAGGTTGTGGTGCTGTGCTGCCACTGGCAATTCCCTTGCCAGGGTGGGAGTACAGAGCCCTGGGCTGGCACCGCTTGGCCACCAGCGAGTCCCTGGCTGGAGTGGGCATACGGAGGTCTGGGTGGGCCAATTTGGCTGATGGGAAGTTCTTGGCTGGGGCAGAAGTTCAGAGGCCCTGGCAGGTGTGAGTCATGGGTTGCGGGTCACGGGATGCAGCACCACTTGGCCGCTGGTGAGTCCTTGGCTGGGGCGTGAGTACAGAGGCCTGAGTGGGCGTGGGTCGCAGCTCACTCAGCCTCGGCGAGTCCCTGGCCAGGGCGGGAGTACGGAGGTCCGGGCAGGTACCACACAGCCACCAAGCAGTCCCTGGCTGGGGCCAGAGTATGGAGGCCTGGATGGCTGTGGGGTGTGGGGCTGCCAGTGGAGATCCTGGTGTGGGTGTTCAGTGCGGCTCCTGGAGTCTCTTGCTGGTGGGGCACTTGATCCGGAAGACAGGGAGGGGGGCACTGCTCAAGAACCTCCTCCCTTAGTCTCATCAAGGTTTAGGCTTCTGGTTCATTGGGTAAGGGGGGAAGGGCATAGTGGATGTTCAGAATGGCAGGGAAGATCTTAGTTTGATATTTCTGCCTAGCAAGAGAGTGTTCAGAGTCACAGCATGATCCCTCTGGGGAAGTAGTCTCCATTTCCCAAAGCACTCACCCGTGGGGTTAGGCAAGAGGTCCACAGTTCACCGCTTGTCTGTAGAAATCCCGCAGAAGCAAATGAAGTGAGAAAAGAAAGGGGACAGAAAAACAATGAAAAACCACAGCTTTCTTGGGGGAGGGGAAGGATTCTCCTCCTTCCAAATGAATTTTGTACCTGAATCTTGGTTTCTTGGAGTCACAGCTTGCCTTAGCAGAGGTGACCTTCAGTTATCATCTCTCTCTAGGCTGGGCTCCCAGTCTTCAGCTTAATTGGGCTGTTTCTGGATGTTGTCTTTCCTTTTGGACAGGAGCCTCTCTCAGAAGCTGCTCTCAGTCAGCCATCTTGCCCCTCCCTAGAAGAATGTATTCAACTCCATCCAGGTAAACGTAAAAGATGTAAAGTCTCCATCTTTCTTAATGGTTGCATAATATTCCATGGCATACATATACCACAGTTTGTTGATCCATTGATGGGTTTATGACACTTAGATTGCTTCCATGACTTGGCAATTATGAATTGAGCTGCAAGAAACATTCTAGTACAAATGTTTTTGTTGTAAAATAATTTCTGTTCTTCTGGGTAGATACCTGGTAATGGAATTGCAGGGTCAAATGGAAGTTCTACTCTTCGATCTTTGAGGATTCTCACTTCTCTCTAAAAGGGCTGTATTAGTTTGCAATCCCACCAGCAGTAGAAAAATGTTCCCTTCTCTCTACATCCATGCCAGCATCTGGTGTCTTGGGACTTTGAGTTGTGGGCGAATCATCCTGGGGTTAAGTGATATCTTAGAGTGGTTTTGATTTTCATTTCTCTGCCAATTAAAGATGATGAGCATTTTTTCATGTGTTTTTTGGCTATTTGTCTGTCATCCTCAGAGAAGTTTCTGTTCAAATCAGTTGCCCACTTATAGAGAGGGTTGTTAACACTTTTCTTATTGTTTAATTTGAGTTCTCTGTAAATTCTAGTTAATCAGGGCTTTGTCAGATTCATAACATGAAAAAATCTTCTCCCATTCTGAGGGCTGTCTGTTTGCTTTGTGCTACTCTTAGCTGTTCAAAAGCTTTTTAGCTTGATCAAGTCACAAGTATATATTTTTGTGTAGTTGCAATTGCTAGGGGTGTCTTCCTCATAAAGTTTTTTCTCAGGCCAGTATCTTCAAGTGTTTTACTCATACTCTCTTCTAGAATTATTATAGTTTTTGTCTTAAATTAATTTTTTTTATACAATGAGGATAAATTTTTGTCAATGGTAAAAGGTACAGGTCCATTTTCCGTCTTCTGCATGTGGGTAACCGGTTATCCCACACCATTTGTTAAACAAGGATTCTTTTCCCAAGTGCATGTTTTTGTTAGGCTTATCAAAGATTAAATGACAATATATGGCTGGGTTCATCTCTTTCATTATCACTAGATTCTCTATCATAGTCCATAGATCTGTGTCTCTAATTTTTTTTTGCCAGTACCATGCTGTTATGATCACTATAGCTTTGTAATATAACCTTAAGTCTGGTAATATGATGCCTCCAGGATTGTTTTTATTTCTAAGAACTGTATGTGCTCTTCGGGTTTTTTTCTGGTTCCATATGAATCAAAGTATTATTTTTTTCAAGATCTTTAAAATATGACAGTGGTGCTTTGATGAGGATTGCATTAAATCTATGATTTCTTTGGGTACTATGGACATTTTAATGATGTTGATTCTTCCCAACCATGAGCATGGTATGTTCTTCCATTTGTTGACATCTTTTGGTATTTCCTTTCACAAAGTTTTATAATTCTCTTTATATAGACCTTTCACTTCTTTTGTTAGATATATTTCCAGGTATTTCACCTTCTTTGGTGCTACTGTAAAAGGAATAGAGTCTTCGATTTTGTTCTCGACTTGACAGTTGTTGGCATGGTGAATGCAAAGGCTATTGATATGTGGCTATTGATTTTGTAGCCTGAGATGGTGCTATATTCCTTGATCACTTTTAAAACTTTTCAGTTGAGTCCCTGGGGTTTTCAGGTACAAGATCATGCCATCTGTGAAGAGGGAGCGTTTGACCTCCTCTGTCCCCATTTGAATTCCTTTGATCTCCTTCTATTGCCTGATTTCAATGGCTAAGATTTCCAACATTATATTAAATAGCAGTAGTGACAGTGGACATCCTTGTCTGGTTCTACATTTGAGTGGAAATGCTTTTAGTTTTACTCCATTCCATATGATATTAGCTGTGGGTTTGCTGTTGATAGCCTCAATCAGCTTAAGGAATGTTCCTTTCAAGCCCATTTTCTTGAGTTTTTTTTTTTTTTTTTTTTTAATCATGAAAGGATGCTGGATATTGTCAAAAGCTTTTTCTGCATCAAATGAAAGAATCATATGGTGTTGATTCTATTTATGTGGTGTATTATATTTATAGATTTGCATATGTTGAACCAACTCTGTGTCACTGGGATAAAACCCAGTCAATCATGGTGTATAACCTTTTTTTTTTTTTTTGGTAGTTTTTGGCCGGGGCTGGGTTTGAACCCGCCACCTCCGGCATATGGGGCTGGCGCCCACTCCTCTGAGCCACAGGCGCCGCCCTGGTGTATAACCTTTTTAATGTGTTGTTGTATTCTGTTTGTTAGTATCTTGTTGAATATTTTTACCTCGATATTAATTAATGATATTGGTCTATCATTTTCTTTTTTTGATGGGTCCTTTCCTACTTTGGGGATTGGGCTGGTATTTGCTTCACAGAATGTATTGGAGAGGATTCCTTCTTTCTCTATACTTTGGAAAAAATTATGCATTATTGGAAGTAGCTCCTCTTTGTAGGTTTGATGGAATTCTGGTGTGAAACCATTGTGTCCAGAGCTTTTCTTTTTGGTGAGATTTTGTATAATTGATCCTATTTCAGTACTTGATATGGGTCTATTCAAGATTTCTAAATCTTTCTATCTGAGTTTTGGAATGTATTGTCCTTCCAAATATTGGTCCATCTCCTCTACATTTTCATATTTCTGGGAATAGAGATTTTGTAGTAATTGTTGAGAATCTTTTGTATTTCTGTGGCATCTGCTGTTATTTACCCTTATCATTTCTGACTGTAGATATTAGAAATTTCATTTTTATGTTTCTGGTTAGTCTATTCAAGAGTTTATCAATTTTATTAATCTTTTTAAAAATTGCATTAATCTTTTCAAAGAACCAACTTTTTGTATCACTGATCGTCTCAATAATTCTTTTGTTTTCAGTTTCATTTAGTTCTGCTAATTTTGGTTATTTCTTTTCTTCTTCTAGGTTTGGAAATAGATTGTTCTTCTTTTTACATTTGCTTGAGATGGCCCATTAGGTTGCTGACTTACTCTCTTTCTGTTTTCTTGATGAAGGCATCTAATGCTATAAGTTACCCTCTAAGTACTATCTCCCAGGTTTTGATAATTTGTGTCTTCATTATTGTTTCATTCCAGAAATCTAATAATCTCCTTCTTGATTTTGTCTGTGACCCAGCTATATTTAGTATAAGATTATTTAGTTTCCATGATTTTATTTGAGTATGAAGATTTCTGTTGCTGTTGAGTTCATCTTTTATTCCATAATGATCTCAGAAGATACAGGGGATAATTTCTATTCTTTTGAGTTTTTTGAGTTTTGCCTTGTGACCTAAGTTATGATCAATTTTGAAAGATGATCTGTGGGCTGATGAGAAGAATGTGTATTCAGTTTTGTTAGGATAAAAAAAAGTGTTCTATAAATGTCTGGTAAGTCCATTTATTCTATGGTCTTGTTTAAGTCCATTATTTCTTTGTTTAGTTTCTGTTTGGAGAATCTGTCCAGTATTGCCAATGAGGTGTTAAAATCTCCAACTATTATAGAATGGGAAAACATCATATCATTCGGATCAGCTAAGGTTTTTTTTATATATCGAGGAGCATTCAGATAGCGTGCATAAATGTTAACTATTGAAATCTCTTCATATTATGTGTTTCCCTTGACCAATATGAAGTGTCCATCTTTGTCTTTCGTTATTTTTGTTGGTTTGAATCCCAATGTATTTGGATACAAGATTGCAACCCCAGCTTTTTTCTGCTTTCCATTTGCCTGGAATACCATTGCCCATCCCTTCACCCTGAGTCTTGTTTTATCTTTTGAGGTAAGGTGAGTTTCTTGTAGGTAATAGATATTGGGCCTGAGTTTTGTATCCAGTTGGCCAGCCTATGCCTCTTTAAAGAAGAGTTCAAACCATTCACATTAATTGAGAGAATTGATAGATGTGGTAGTTTTTGTCATCTTGTTTTTCACAAGTCCAGATCTTAATGTTATGCCTTTCAGCACTGTGGAAGCTAGGCTTTGTTCTTAATTTCTGCATAGGTTTACTTTGGTGGTATAGCCTCCTATTGCTTGTTATGATGAATAGGCCTGAATATTTCCTGTACAACTGGTCAAGTCATGGCAAATTTCTTCAGCTTGTGGATGTCAGTGAGGTATTTGATTTCTCCATCACAAATGAAACTCAGTTTAGCAAGGTACATGATGCTAGGGTGCCAGCTGTTTTGTTTAAGAAGGTTGAAGTTTGATGACAATTCTTTTTTTTTTATTGTTGGGGATTCATTGAGGGTACAATAAACTAGGTTACACTGATTGCATTTGTTAGGGAAAGTCCCTCTTGCAATCGTATCTTGCCCCAAAAGGTATGGCACACCCCCTCCCTCCTTCCCTCTCTCTGCTCTTCCTTTCTCCACCCATCCCTCCTTTTTCCTCTCTCTGCTCTCCCCTTCCCCCACCCCCACCATGACTTTGTCATTAAATGTCCTCATATCAAAATTGAGTACATAGGATTCATGATTCACCATTCTTGTGATGCTTTACTAAGAATAATGCCTTCCACTTCCATCCAGGTTAATATGAAGGATGTAAAGTCTCCATTTTTTTAATGGCTGAATAGTATTCCATGGTGTACATATACCACAGCTTGTTAATCCATTCCTGGGTTGGTGAACATTTAGACTGTTTCCACATTTTGGTGATTGTAAATTGGGCTGCAATAAACAGTCTAGTGCAAGTGTCCTTATGATAAAAGGATTTTTTTCCTTCTGGGTAGATGCCCAGTAATGGGATTGCAGGATCAAACGGGAGGTCTAGCTTGAGTGCTTTGAGGTTTCTCCATACTTCCTTCCAAAAAGGTTGTACTAGTTTGCAGTCCCACCAGCAGTGTAAAAGTGTTCCCTTCTCTCCACATCCACGCCAGCATCTGCAGTTTTGAGATTTTGTAATGTGGACTATTCTCGCTGGAGTTAGATGGTATCTCAGGGTTGTTTTGATTTGCATTTATCTAATAGATAGGGATGCTGAACATTTATTCATATGTTTGTTAGCCATTCGTTTGTCTTCTTTAGAGAAGGTTCTATTCATGTCTCTTGCCCATTGATATATGGGACTGTTGGCTTTTTTCATGTGGATTAATTTGAGTTCTCTATAGATCCTAGTTATCAAGCTTTTGTCTGATTTAAAATATGCAAATATCCTTTCCCATTGTGTAGTTTGTCTATTTGCTTTGGTAGTTGTCTCTTCAGCTGTACAAAAGCTTTTCAGTTTAATTAAGTCCCATATGTTTATTTTTGTTGTTGCAATTGCCATGGCAGTCTTCTTCATGAAGTCTTTCCCCAGGCCAAAATCTTCCAGTGTTTTTCCTATGTTTTCTTTGAGAATTTTTATTGTTTCTTGCCTTAAATTTAAGTCCTTTATCCATCTTGAATCCATTTTTGTGAGTGGGGAAAGATGTGGGTCCAGTTTCAGTCTTTTACATGTGGATATCCAGTTCTCCCAACACCATTTATTGAATTGAGTCTTTCCCCCAAGGTATCTTCTTGATTGGTTTATCAAAGATTAGGTGGTTGTAAGATTTTTGTTTCATTTCCTGGTTTTCTATTTGATTCCAAATGTCTAGGTCTCTGTTTTTGTCCCAGTACCACGCTGTCTTTACCACTATGGCTTGTAGTAAAGCCTAAAATCTGATATGCTGATGGCCCCAGCTTTATTTTTATTACTAAGGACTGCCTTAGCTATACGTTTTTTTCCTCTGGTTCCATACAAAATGCAGAATCATTTTTTCCAAATCTTGAAAGTACAATGTTGGTATTTTAATAGGAATGGCATTGAATAGGTAGATTGCTTTGGGAAGTATAGACTTTTTAACAATGTTGATTCTTCCCATTGATGACCATGGTATGTTCTTCCATTTGTTAATATCCTCTGCTATTTCCTTTCTGAGGATTTCATAATTTTTTTTATAGAGGTCCTTCACCTCCTTCGTTAGGTATATTCCTAGGTATTTAATTTTCTTTGAAACTATTGTGAAGGTAGTTGTGTCCTTAATTAGCTTCTCATCTTCACTGTCATTGGCATATACAAAGGCTACTGACTTGTGGACATTGATTTTATATCCTGAGACATTAATATATTTTTTGATGACTTCCAGGAGTCTTGTGGTTGAGTCTTTGGAATTCTCTGGGTATAAGATCATGTCATCAGCAAAGAGGGAGTGTTTGACCTCCTCTGCTCCCATTTGGATTCCCTTTATTTCCTTGTCTTGCCTAATTGTATTGGCTAGGACTTCCAGCACTATGTTGAATAGTAAAGGTGACAGAGGACAACCTTGTCTGGTTCCAGTTCTAAGAGGAAAAGCTTTCAGTTTTACTCCATTCAGTAAAATATTAGCTGTGGGTTTGTCATAGATAGCTTCAATCAGTTTTAGAAATGTGCCACCTATGCCTATACTCTTCAGTGTTCTAGTTAGAAAAGGATGCTAGATTTTATCAAATGCTTTTTCTGCATCTATTGAGAGGATCATATGATCTTTATTTTTGCCTCTGTTAATATGGTGGATAACATTTATGGACTTGTGTATGTTGAACCAGCCTTGCATCCCTGGGATGAAACCAACTTGATCATGATGTATGACTTTTTTGATGATAAGCTATAATCTATTGGCTAGGATTTTGTTGACAATTTTTGCATCTATATTCATGAGTGAAATTGGTCTGAAATTCTCCTTTTTAGTTGGGTATTTTCCTGGTTTTGGTATCAGGGTGATGTTTGCTTCATGGAACATGTTGGGAAAGATTCCTTCCTCCTCAATTTTTTGGAATAATTTCTGCAGTGTAAGAATAAGCTCTTCCTTGAAGGTTTGATAGAATTCTGGTATGAAGCCATCTGGACCAGGGCATTTTTTGGTTGGAAGCTTTTTATTGTTTCTTTTATTTATTTATTTATTTATTTTTATTGTTGGGGATTCATTGTGGGTACAGTAAGCCAGGTTACACTGATTGCAATTGTTAGGTAAAGTCCCTCTTGCAATCATGTCTTGCCCCCAGAAAGTGTGACACACACCAAGGCCCCACCCCATTCCCTCCTTTTTATTGTTTTTTTAATCTCAGTGCTTGAAATTGGTTTGTTCAGGAGCTCTATTTCTTCCTGGCTAAGTCTAGGGAGAGGGTGTGATTCCAAATATTGATCCATTTACTTCATGTTGTCAGACTTCTGGGCATAGAGTTTCTGGCAGTATTCAGAGATGATCTCTTGTATCTCTGTGGGATCAGTTGTTATTTCCCCTTTATCATTTCTGAGTGAGGATACTAGAGATTTTACTTTTCTATTTCTAGTTAGTCAGGCCAAAGGTTTATCTATTTTATTTATTTTTTCAAAAACTCAACTCCTTGTTTCATTAATTTTTCTGTATGATTCTTTTGTTTTCAATTTCATTGATCTCTGATTTGATTTTGGATATTTTGTTTCTTCTACTCTGTTTAGGCTTAGATTGTTCTTCATTTCCCAATTACGTAAGATGGCTTGTGAGTTTGTTGATGCACTCTCTTTCTGTTTTTCAAACGTAGGCATCTAAAGCGATAAATTTTCCTCTCAAAACTGCTTTTGCAGTATCCCACAGGTTTTGGTAGCTTGTGTTTTCATTGTTGTTATCCTCAAGGAATTTAATGATTTCCTGTTTTATTTCTTCCTGCACACATCTGTCATTCAACAGAAGGTTGTTTAATTTCCATGCCTTTTAGTGGTGTCGAACGTTTTTGTTAGAATTGAGTTCCACCATTAGTGCCTTATGGTCTGAGACAATACAAGGTAAAATTTCAATTCTTTTGATTCTGTTGAGGTTGTTTTGTGTCCTAGGATATGATCAATTTTGGAGAATGTTCCATGGAGTGATGAGAAGAATGTATATTCTTTATCTTTGGGATGGAGTGTTCTATATGCGTCTATCAAGCACAGTTGTTCTAGGGTCTCATTTAAATCTCTTATATCTTTGTTTAATTTCTGTTTAGAGGATCTGTCCAGCTCTGTAAGAGGAGTGTTAAAGTCCCCTGTTATTATGGTATTATCAGATATCATATTGCTCAGACTGAGTAAGGTCTGTTTCAAGAATCTGGGAGCACTTAAATTGGATGCATAAATATTTAGAATTGAAATGTCTTCTTGTTGTATTTTTCCTTTGACCAATATAAAGTGACCATCTTTGTCTTTTTTGATTTCAGTTGCTTTAAATCCACATGTATCTGAAAATAAGATTGCAACCTCTCTTTTTTCTGAATTCCGTTTGCCTGAAAAAATGTCTTCCAACTCTGAACTCAAAGTTTTAATTTGTCTTTTGAGGCTAGGTGTGTTTCCTGCAGACAGCAAATGGATGGCTTTTTTTTTATTCCAATCAGCCAATCTAAGCCTCTTTGGTGGGGAGTTCAATCCATTAACATTTATTGAGATAATTGATAAGTGTGGTAGTATTCTATTTATCTTATTTTGTGAGAGTCTATTGCTTAGTTTTATCTTTTGCATCATGTAGAAGTTAGGTTCTGTCCTTTAAATTCTGAGTTTTTACTTTGCTGCTGATCCATTGTGATGGTCAGTGTGTAGAACAGGTTGAAATATTTCCTGTAGAGCTGGCCTTGTTGTGGCGAATTTCCTCAATGTTTGTATATCCATAAATGATTTGATTTCTCCGTCAATTTTTAAGCTTAGCTTAGGAGGGTACAAAATTCTGGCCTGGAAATAGTTCTGTTTAAGTAGATTAAAGGTAGATGATCAGTGTCTTCTTGCTTGGAAAGTTTCATTAGAGAAGTCTGCGGTCACTGTGATGGATTTGCCCCTGTAGGTCAACTGGCACTTACTTTTGGCAGCTTGCAGAATCTTTTGTCTTGACTTTGGACAGGTTCATTACAATGTGTCTTGGAGAAGCTCGGTTGGAGTTGAGGTGACCTGGAGTCTGATATCCCTGTGAAAACAGTGTGTCAGAATCTTTGGTGATATTTGGGAAATTTTCTTTTATAATATTCTCTAGTATGGCTTCCATTCCTCTGGGGCATTCTTCTTCCCCTTCTGGAATTCCTATAACTCGTATGTTGGAACGCTTCATAAAGTCACATAATTCTGACAGTGGACGTTCTGCTTTCTCTCTCTTCTTTTCTGCCTCTTTTACTATCTGAGTTATCTCAAAAACTTTGTCTTCTACCTCTGAAATTCTTTCTTCTGCATGGTCTAACCTGTTGCTGATACTTTCCATTGTATCTTTAAGTTCCCCAATTGACTGCTTCAGTTTCTTCAGCTCTGCTATATACTTTCTATATTCTTCATATCATTCATCTCTTATTTGAGTCTGTTTTTGATTTCCTTTTGGTTATTTTCCACTTTATTAGCTGTTTCCTTCATTTTTTCCGTCATTTCCTTCATTGTTTTCATCATGTGTATTCTAAATTCCCTTTCTGTCATTCCTAACATTTCTTTATTGGTGGAATCCTGTGCAGTAGCTACCTCATGGTCCCTTGGCGGGGTTGTTCTGGACTGGTTCTTCATGTTGCCTGGAGTTTTGTGCTGATTCTTCCTCATGAGTGATTTCTTTTATCTGTTTCCTTCCCCTAATTTTCCTTTCACTTCCTCTTGCTTTTTAAGTTGCCATGTCTGCAGACTAAGGTTTCAATGAGTCCTTTTGGTACAAGACCTAAAGGATGAGAAGGTTGAAGAGCAAGAAGGGATAAAAGAAAGGAAAAGAAAGAAAGAAAAGGAGAGGGGGTGGGTAAAAGGGAATATTGATAAAAAGAAGAGACTCACAGAAGGAGGGAGACAGAATGATATAGGTGTACAGTAGGGTACTTTGACACAACCTTAAAGAAAACCCAACCTCTGGGGGTGCTGGGTTGTATGATTCCCTTGAGATAAGCAGCTCTTTGCTAACCAGATTGGACACAGTACCCCACCTCTATCAAGTAGAGAGGAAAGGGACAAATGCTATAAATCAAACCAAAAGAAGCAAACAGAAAACTTTATGGGATAAAATTGGGTGAAAAACCAAATAATAGGGGTAGAAACACTAGCAAAAATGAAGTTCTAATTATTGAAAAAGGCAGCAATGGGAAATTGTATTTAAACTAGAAAAACGAAGAAAGAAAAGAAAGAATAAAAAAAGAAAAGGAAAGTCTATAGGGAGGCAACCTGTAGAAGACTGAAACTGGACCTACACCTTTCACCATTAACTAAGATAGACTCTCACTGGATGAAAGATTTAAACTTAAGGTATGAAACTATAAAAATACTAGAGGAGAGTGCAGGGAAAACCCTTGAAGAATTCGGTCTGTGTGAGTATTTTATGAGGAGGACCTCCCGGGCAATTGAAGCAGCTTCAAAAATACACTACTGGGACTTGATCAAACTAAAAAGCTTCTGCACAGCCAAGAACACAGTAAGTAGAGAAAGCAAACAGCCCTCAGAATGGGAGAAGATATTTGCAGGTTATGTTTCCAACAAAGGTTTAATAACCAGAATCCACAGAGAACTCAAACGCAAAGAATAGAACAAGGGATCCCATCACAGGCTGGGCAAGGGATTTGAAGAGAAACTTCTCTGAAGAAGACAGGCATGCGGCCTTCAGACATATGAAAAAATGCTCATCATCTTTAATCATCAGAGAAATGCAAATCAAAACTAATTTGAGATACCATCTAACTCCAGTGAGACTAGCCTGTATCACAAAATCCCAAGACCAGAGATGTTGGCGTGGATGTGGAGAAAAGGGAACACTTTTGCACTGCTGGTGGGAATGCAAATTAATACATTCCTTTTGGAAAGAGATATGGAGAACACTTAGAGATCTAAAAATAGATCTGCCATTCAACCCTGTAATCCCCCTACTGGGCATATACCCAGAAGACCAAAAATCACATCATAACAAAGATATTTGTACCAGAATGTTTATTGCAGCCCAATTCATAATTGGTAAGTCATGGAAAAAGCCCAAGTGCCCATTGATCCACGAATGCATTAATAAATTGTGGTATATGTACACCATGGAATATTATGCAGCCTTAAAAAAAGGTGGAGACTTTACCTGTTTCATGTTTATATGGATGGAGCTGGAACATATTCTTCTTAGTAAAGTATCTCAAGAATGGAAGAAAAAGTACCCAACGTACTCAGCCCTACTATGAAACTAATTTAGGGTTTTCACATGAAAGCTATAACCCAGTTACAACCTAAGAATAGGGGGAAAGGGGAAAGGAGGGGAGGGAGTGGGGAGGTGTGTAGAGGGAAGTGGATTGGTGGGATTACACCAGCGGTGCATCTTACAAGGGTATATGTGAAACTTGGTAAATGGTCTGTGAAGCTAGTGAATGATGCCCCATGATTATATTAATGTACACAGCTATGATTTTATAAAAAAAAAAGAAAATCTGTAGGGAGAAGGTTGAAATTAAAAAACAAATCAACATCAACAACAACAAAAATAAACAACAAACAAACAAACAAAACCCCCCAAAACAAAGCAGCATATATATCTTGTTGCATATTGTCTGGGCAACACATGATCTTCTGGGGTATGAGATGTTAATCACAATGCTGATACGACTGGAAGCCTCTGCTGATTTCTCAACCCCCACAGGGTAGAGACCCTAAATCTCTCTTCAGCTCTTTTAAAAGGGACTTTAAACTTCTAAACTTGGTTAAGCAGAAGCTTTCACAGAAAAGTGCTTGTCACTGGGATCACTGCTGAAGTAGCTATCCACTTAACCAGTGTGCCAAAACCAGTCTCACTCTGCCCCTGAGGGTTAAGGCTGTAAGGCGGCTCAGTCCCCATGTTTAGGCTTCTCAATCACTAGATTACTAGCTCCCTCCTGATCCTTGATCTGTGACCCTGAGAGCAGAGCTTGCAGGGGCAGTTCTCTCACAATGGCTCCCTGCAGCCCACAGCCAAACACTATTAGCTCCGTCCGGCTCAGCAGCTCAGTCTGGGTCCCTAGACAATGCCCAAAGTTCTCCACACTCCTGCCCAAGCTCTCCCCAAGGCAATTCAACTGAGTGCCAAGTCCATAAACACCAAAACAGCTAACAGGTAAGGCCTTTCCAGTTTGCAGTCTCACTACTGCTGTACTTACAGCTGCCGGTGGGATTCGACCAATCGAACACACTCAACCACTTGCCAGTTTTCCACTGTTTTTGTCCTCCTCTTGGGGTCCAGAAGTCTCTCGCTGACTCCCTGTGTCCTCAAAGGGATGATTATAGGCAGATCCCACCAGCCAGAGATGCCTGGAGTCTTGTCTCCCAGACTCACAGTGACCAGTTGCAAGGAAGCTGTTACTTGGCCACCATCTTTCTCTCCCTGGACCTAATCTTTATCGATGACCATTCTTTTCTGGCTTGGAAATTTTGGCTGAAAGATCTGCAGTCATCCTTATACTCTTCCCTTGCAAGTAATATTTTTCTTATGTCTGGTTACTTGCAGAAGTTTCTCCTTTATATTAACATTGGTAGCATTAATTACAATGTGTCTAGGTGATGGTTTGTTTGTATTGAGTTGTGCTGGGGTTCTAAAACTGTCTACTCTCTGAATTTCTGCATTTCTTATAACACTTGGGAAATTCTCTGCCATAATGTCTTGCAGCAGAGAATTTGTGCCTTTGGACACATCCTTTTCTCCTTTGGGAATCCCTATAGTTTGGATATTTGATTTCTTGGAATTATCCCATAACGCTCTCAGGAAATATTCTGTTCTTTTTCCCCATTTTTCTGCCTCTTTGAATACTTGGGATAGTTCAAAAGTCTTGTCTTCTTCATCTGAAATTCTTTCTTTGCACTGCTCAACTCTATTTCTGAGGGAATTTAGTGTATTTTGAAACTCCTTGAATACCTTTTTCAATTCCTTGAGCTTTGCTATATCTTTCCTCATTATGTTCATATCCTTAGTGACTTTGTCTTCAAATTCATTAATTTCTCAAGACAACTTCTGAACAGTTTTTTGGTTCTCTGTTTCTATCTTTTCCTCCAGTCCTATTATCTTATTTGCCATCCATATTCTAAATTCTATTTCTGACATTTCAGCAATTTCTCTGTGAATGGGATTCTCTGTTGTGCTTTCTTTGATGTCTCCAGAAGGATTTGATCTGCTCTGATTTTTCATGTTGCCAGAGTTCTTCAGCTGATTCATCCTCCTGAGTATTTTCAGCTTCTTCCTCTTTTGCTCTTTTTAAATATATTAATTATACTTTTTTAGTTGAATTAACAAGTTGTCCGTGAGGAGTCCACTCCTCACCATTGCAGTGCCACTGCTGCACTAAGAAAGGCAGAGAACTTGTGAATCTACAGCCCCAGACAGTGTTCCAGGGGGACAAGAGTCAGTAGGCAGAACTGGCCCAGAGTTCCAAGCAAAGTTGCTCTGCCAGTGCTGGCTCCACCCACCAAAAGAAGCTCATGAGGCTACCCAGCTGGCAGCACTGGCCAGAGTTCAGGAGAGATGCTTATACACTAGGCACCATCCAGCCAATCAAGTGCTGAGGGCTGCAATTCTGTTGACAGTGTTGTCCCAGATCTTAGACACATTTACTCAGGCACTGGGCATTGCCTGACCAGTCAAGCTCAGGGGGCTGCCACTTAGTAGGGGCACACATCTAAAGTTCAGATAAGAGTCACTCAGGCACCAGGAAAAGCCCACCTACTTGGGCTCAGAGAACCTCCACCCTGTGGAAGGGGTTAATCCAAAGTTCACTCCAAAGTCACTTAAACCCTGGCCTCACCTCCCTGAACTGAACTCAGAGAGCCCCCACTCAGGGGAGAGTGTTAATCCAAAGTTCAGTCCAAAATTGCTTAAACCTTGGCCTCACCCCTCCACTTGGGCTCAGAGAGTCCCACCTGGTGGAGGCCCGAGGCCCAAAGTTTAGTTCAAAATCATTTAAACACCGGCCCTACTCACATAATTGAGCTCAGAGAGTCCCTCCTGGAGGAGGCCAGAAGTCCAAAGTTCAGTCCGAAGTCACTTAAACATAGGTTCTGCCCCTCCAATCAAGCTCAGAGAGCTGTGCCTGGTGAAGGGGGCAGGTCCAAAGTTCAGTCACAAGTCAAAGTTGTTTAAGCACTGGCCCCACCCACCCAATGGAGCTCATTTGTCCTGAAAGGCAGAAAACAGAGCTGCTTGAGAATTCCTGAGGAGGTGGAGTTGAGTAGTACACCCTCTCCCTACAAAAAGCTCAGACTGCCATGCTGTAATTTTCACATTTCAGCTCAGCAGCTGACAGACTTCCCAAACTTCCCAGTGAGCTTGTCAAACACTCCAGATTGTACAGGGGGCAGTTCTTTGCAGCTAGGGTGGGGGAAAGAAGATGTGGGTGCTCAGGATTGCAGGAAAAATATTTGGTCTTTTGTGCCAGACAGAAGGGGGCCCAGTCTCAGTCTGTGGGACCTCAATAATGAAGGAGGACTGGGATTTAGCAACTGATCTCCCATGGGATAAGGTCAGGAGACTTTTGAACCCAGTTTATTGGCAGACTGATTGCCCACCATGGAGCTCTCAATTTGGGGGGTGGGGGGGTTCTCTTACTCTGGGAGCTGGACTTGTACCTGTTGTTTTTCTTCCATTTTCTAATTTCTGCCACTTGGTTCAGCCTGGGTGATTTGTACCTCATGCAGTCCTCTCAGTGCAGAGCTCTTCTCATTTGGTTCCCATCCACTTCAGTCCAATATCTTTTCCCTTAGGCTTGAGCCTCTGGAGAATGCTGCTTCTAGTCAGCCTTTTCCCCACATTTCCCTGATTTTGGGCTTCTAACCTCCGGAATAGTGAGGGCTTAAATTTCACCCAGTTTGTGGCCATTTGTTATGGGAGCCCCAGCAAATGACCACAATTGAGTTTTATTTTTCAGTTTTTACTCTCTAGTAGTTTTAGAATTATCCACTCTTTTTCTATTCTCCTAGTGGCTACTCTAGAACTAATAGCAAGCTTTATGTGTGTTCCTTCACATGTTCATTCCTGTCACAGCATTAACTGAGAGCCTATTATATGCTGGAACGTACTCCAAATATCAGAGGTATAGCAATGAAACAAGCAAGCCTTTCTAACTTTCTAGAGATTGCATGCTAATACCAGGAAACATATAATAAACTATTATGTAAAAAGAAAGTAAATAGAATGTTGCCTTTTGAAAAGTGGAATGGAGAAAAAGAAAGAGCAGGGGACACAGCTATATGGGGTGGTAGTTTGAGACTTTAGTAGATCTTTAGAGAAGGCTTCATTGAGGAAGTGACATCTGAGGACAGACATGAAGAAAGTGAGCGATTGAGCCATGAGGTTGTCTGGGCTAGAATGTACCAGGCAGAGGGAGTAGCAGCTGCAGGGTGTCCAGGTGGAGTGTCTTCACTGTGCTGGCTCAGGTGGCAGAGGCTGAGTTGGCATGGAGGAGAGCAACAGGCGATGAGCAACAGGACAGGTTGTGAAGGGTCTTACGGGCCTTCTGGGCCAAACCAGAAGTCTTCAGAGAGCTTGGGGGAGGACAGCAGCCTGCTGTGACTAGATTTTTCTGGCTGTTGTGTTGAGGACATTTTGAAGATTGCCAAGGGCAGAAGCAGAGACCAGTGAAGTGTATTGCACCCAGGTAGGTGACACCAGTGGCTCAGATGAAGGTGACAAAAGTGGAGGTGTGAGCAGTTGTCAGGTTAAGGTTATCTGAAGGTAGGGCTGACTGATAGGATGTGGGGTTTGAGAGAGAGGGATCAAGGCTGGTAATTTTAATGTGATATCTGATCAAATACACCCTCCAAGTCCTTATTCAATCTTCTTTCTCTTTATGTGACATGATCTTCAATGTTCTCCCTTCCACTCAAGTATCTTGAATTTTAGAAAGCAGTTTATTCACCAGGGTAGAGTCCCTATGTCTATTTCACTCTGTGGTACAAGCCGTCTATAGTAGTGAGAAAGGCCTGCATTTATGCTGCAGTGGTTATTTTCTGAGGATGGTCATCACGGGCCATTTTGTGGAGATGTTGTTTATGCATCTCACACCACCTTCACTGAAGGGCTTGAAACAAACTCACTCTTTCCACACCCTGGCCCGACATTCATTTTGGTGGGTTTATTAACATCAGGGTCCTTAATGTCATGGAAATGAAGTCTCAGCATTTTCTTATAGTAGCAGTGGGCTTTTGAAGTTGTGCTTTTTCTTTCATTAATTTGGTGGACACAGACTGTGACACTGGACAATGTGGTGCTGGCTTCTCGAGGCCTCTGTGACCTTCTCTTTTGCCTTTGGTTGCCCTGAAAGGCTTCTGGAATCCATGCTCACCTCTCAAGAAGGAGCTCAAAGCCTCACAGAGAATTCCAGGCTTATAATTGTTTTGATTATTCTGGTTTCCTAGGCCTTTTCCTTATTTTTCTTTGTCTTTATAATGAAAATAGAAAATCTATAGATTTTCTTCCATTTAGCAGGTTGTCAATTTGCTCTGTGGATTATTTCCTCAGCTGTGTAAAAGATTTTTAATTAATTTTTTTCCACAGTTATAGTTGGGGATTTTAATAGTATTTAATAAGACAAAAAGCACAAAAATCAATAAGGATATAGAGGGCAGGAGCAATAGTATCAACCACCTTAATCTAGTTAACATTTAAAACAATCTACTTGACAGTTAAAAGACAACTATTCCCAGTAACTTCAGAATACACAATCTATTTGATGCATATGCTACATTCACCAATTTAGACCACATAGTGGATCATAAAACAAACCTAAGTCGGTTTCAAAAGATCAAACTCCTATGTCCTCAACCAAAACAAAATTAAATATTGATGCCACCACAACTAATTAAAGCAGAATCTTGGCAGGTGAGGCACATGCGTTTCATAGAGGTGATTCTAATGACAGCCTGTGTTGAAAAACAGTGACTTAGAGACAATAGCAACGAGCACCAGAAATAGGTAAAAGAGATAAAAACAGCTGCATCTGGTGAGTAAGTGGGGATGGGGGTATGAGACACATAATTATTTTACATAAGGTTTTTAATTTATTCAAACCTCATTTATTTATTTTGTTGCTGCTGTAATTGCCTTGGGGTCTTAGTCATAAATTCTTTGCTAGACCAATGTCTACAATACTTTTTCCTACACTTTCCTCTGGAATTCTTATGATTTCATGCTTTATATTCAAACCTTTTATCCACCTTTATTAATTATAGTGGATGGTGAGAATGGGGGTCCTGTTTCAATCTTCTGCATGTGGCAGAATAATTGACTGTCCAATTTCCCAGGACCATGTACTTAAATAGGGCTTCATTTCCCTGTGTGTATGTCATCTGATTTGTTAAAGATCAGCTGGCTGTAGGCAGCTGGTTTTACCTCTGAATTCTCTATTCTGTTCTATTGTTCTCTCTCCCTGATTTAATTTCACAGTCCTTTTGATTTTCTTTCCTTTAGCTATTCTAGCTGCCGATGGTATACCATCACAAAAAGATCATCCCTAGGGATGCCGGCTTGAGAGGGGCAGCAGTTCTTTGTGCATCCACAGGTTTATACAAATAGCCTCCAGCCAGTTGTCATGATTTTATTTCCTCCAGTTTCAGTTACCCATGCTCAATCATGATCTGAAAACAGGTGAATACAGCATGATGAGATATTTTGTTTGTGTGCAAGAGAAAAAGAGATGGAGAGTGGGAGTATATTACTTATACTGTATTGTAATTATTCTGGAAATATAAGTGCTGGCCACTGGGCCTGAGGAATGTTTTCACTTTTTGTAGAGACAGTGTTTCCCTTTTGCTCAGGCTAGACCTCATGAGTTCAAGAGATCCTCCCCTCTTGGTGTCTCAGTGCTAGGATTACAGGTGTGAGCCACCATGCCTGGTCTTAAAGTAAAACTTTAATGCCGACCAAAAGTCAATAATGTGTCAACTAATATGTGATGAGGATCTCAAAATTAAAAAAAAAAACGATGAAGTAATACAATTTGGAATATTAAATTTGTTTCTGGTAGAGTCTCCTAGAACACCAAACATTGAACTTGTGTTCTAAGCACTGTATCCCTAGCATATCCTAGTTTTAGTCCTGGTTAAGGTCTATTCTTGTGATGGCAAACACTTAATTTCTCTTTCCTCCACTAAATATCTTCTGAATCCTCTCATAAACATGCAGTGTGCTAGTCTTCCTTGGTACATAGGAGACAGTCTTATAGGCAATATGAGCACTACACACACTTGATTGAATTTTGGGTTTCCCTTTTGAGGAGAGGTGTTCACAGAAATGGCAGAAAAATAGACAAGGTTTTTGAAATCACTTTTCTTACTCATAATTTTGCTTTTCACATGCTTACATACATTCTCATTTTTCTCTTGTCACTTTTCTCCTTACAACAATCCTGTGAGGTAGAGCTGGTTATCCACATTTTAATTACATGGAAACTGAAATCTAGAAGGATGTAGTGGTTTGTCCAGTGTCACAGATCTAATTAGAACCAGATCCTGGCCTAGACCTCAAGTCTCTGGGCTTACAGGAAGTTCTCATTCCAGTGTACCACCTCTCTGTCAATGTCAGAGCTTAGACTTCTCATCAAATGTAAGATACCATTCATAAAATGCTCTATTATTTTACGTGCTACTCCAGATGAAATAGAAAGTAGGAAATTCCATTGAATGAAGATGCACTCAGTATGGGAGATATTAAAGTATTAAATATGGTGTTATAGGAGGTGTACACTTTGTGAATATTTGTCTTGGGTCTGGGTACAGTTCTATTTTCTTTTATGAGTGTATCTGGAAATATGTAACTGAATACTTTTCATTGCCAGAAAGTATTAGCTTAACAAACAAACATAGTGCCTTAAAGCCTTTTCCTAAGAACTGTTATGTAAGACTTGTATACAGTGAAAAGGGCATGGTGTTGAGGTAACACCTAGGAGGAAATGATCTGTACCACTAGAGAGGGAGGTGAGAAATGAGCAATATTTATGTTCATGGAACAGGAATGACACTGGGACTGGAAAGCTGGAGGAGGGATTGAAGCATCAGGGAAAACCTGTAGTGGATCAGTGATTCAAAATGCAGTCTGGGACCAGTGCTGCTGTAGAATGAGCTTCCTCCTGACCCCAATGAGTTTCTATCAGATTATAGCAAAATGAGAAAAATAATGAAATATGACTTTGCATACAACTAAATTTATTTGAGCTAGAATTTTTATTTATTTTGAGACTATGTCTTCACTATACTGTCATTAACATGTATTTTCTTTTTTTTTTTTTAGAGACAGTGTCTCACTTTGTCATGCTCAGTAGAGTGCTGGGGTGTCACAGCTCACAGCAACCTCCAACTCCTGGGCTTAGGTGATTCTCTTGCTTCAGCCTCCTGACTAGCTGGGAATACAGGCACCCAGCACAATGCCCAGCTATTTTTTTGCAGTTTGGCCAGAGACAGGTTCGAACCCGCCACCCTTGATACGTAGGGGTGGCACCCTACTCACTGAGCCACAGCCACTGCCCCATTAACATATAATTTCTTATGTGAAATCATTGTGATAATTGATTTAAAATATGTTTTCACATGACAAAAAATTGTACACTTTCTCATATTCCAAAAGCTTGATAGTCCCAGAAATCCCTGTGTTTCCTCAGTGTTGTAGACATTTGAGATTAATGGTGATGGTGACTTACAATGGCTCTCAGAAACTTCCATAGAATTGGCCATTCTTTTTCTTCTTCTTCTTCTTTTTTTTTTGTAGAGACAGTGTCTCACTTTATTGCCTTAGTAGAGTGCCGTGGCATCACACAGCTCACAGCAACCTCCAACACAACACCTGTCTCTTTTTTTTGTTGCAGTTTGGCCAGGGCCGGGTTTGAACCTGTCACTCTTGGTATATGGGGCCAGTGCTATACCCACTGAGCCACAGGCACCACCCAGAATTGGCCATTCTTAATACTGCAGAAAGCTGGCATCATAGGTTTTGCTGTACTATCTTTCAGGTTTCTGAAAAACGGCCTTCTGGATGTTTGTCCTTCCAGCATGTCCAGTGGTTGAAGGTTCTCAGTGAGCTGCTAGGAACCTAGTTGAAAAGAGAGTTATTTTATATAATAAAAAATTAAAACCTCAGGAATTTAGCAGTTCTAAATTTCTATGTACTAAAAACAGTCTCAAAGTAAAAAAAAAAAAATCAAAAATTGTCAGAACTGCAAGGAGGAATGTACAAATCTAAAATACTAGTGGAAGATTTTAACATAGTTCTTTCAGTAATTACTGTACATAACAAGCAGACAAAATGTACAGATGCAGTAGATTCAAAGAGCATGATGAATGGTCTTGACCTAGTGGACATACATAAACCTTACACATTACATCTGCAAATATACATCCTTTTAAAAGCCACTGATAAGGAACTTACAAAAAATTTACTGTAGAGCAGGCTGAGTGCAGGGCTTAGGGGTGGGTGGATAGGAGGCTCCTAGACGTTGTGGCCCCTGGGGCATCCTCGTCACCTTCCAGCTACTGGCCCTTTCCTTTAGTGGCCCATCCCCAGCTCATTTCTTCATCCTGAAGCTTCCCCCCTGGGCCAGGTGGGTTGGTTGGATGACTATGGAGCTAGGTAGTAGGAGTTAATATTGGGAAAGTTGGGAGAGGATGGCTCGGCTCTTGTGGAAGGTGCGCAACTGCTGTACTAAGTGCTTTATCTGCATTATTGTTGAATCTTCATAGCAACCCACTGTGATGGATACTGGTATTCTCCCTATTTTATAGAAGAGGAAACTGAAGGCCCCGAGACTTTGCCTTAGTCAGTCAACAAATGGAACAGTCAAAAAATTGAATTCCCAAGGCTAGATTTAGCCATACCACTGTACTGCTGCTCTATTGTGATATATCTTTAAGCTCTGTATTTGACAAATGCTTTTCTAACAACTTTCACATTCAGCATTGTATTCATTTGCCCAAAGGGATGCAGCCTGGTATAAGCCTGAATCTTACCTTCTGGGTTGTATTCTTCTGAATTAGTCCACTAAAAATGCAAAACCAAGCAATCTGCCCCATTAAAGCTGCTTGTTAGCTCTGGCCCCAAGACTGAATGCAACTCCCCATAGCACTAGCCAGTGCTGCTTCTGGAGGCAACAAAACACTTGAGGATATGACCAAAGATTGTAAGTATTTAGAAGCTTCTCAAAAGGACTGCTACAGAGATACAATGCTGGACAGTTATGAAAACATTGTCCCCACAGGGATCCTTCTTACAGTCCTCCATGATGCCACAGAAAGCCGGAAATGATCCACCTGGCATTGCAAATGCAGGTGAAATGGAAATGGAAATAGGTACCAGGAAAGAAAAGTTTCTTATAAGCATAACAAAGTTACTAAAAAGCAGAAGTTACAACAGCAAGGTTTTTTCCAAAGAAAAGTACTTGCAAACAATAAAGGAAGTCAAAGAAGCTAAAGCAATGGGGAGGAAGACATCAATCACATGATTATCACCCTGTAGTAATATATAATGTGATCCCTGTACCAGACAAAGAAAAACTAATCGAGGCTAGTCACAGAGAAATGAGGTTGAATACAGTATCATGTACATGAACAAGAGGGTTTTGGTATTCTTCATGATATACATCTCAGTATTGGACATGGTGGGACACATGCTTAAGGAGGTGCAAGGAAAATACAGGAATGTCACCAAATAAGTCATTGTCTCATATCTATTTGTGAACAGTGGCACCAGAAGAATCCAGTACCCAAGAGAAGCCTTGCATCCAACCCTCTGACTTTTAAGGACCTGGACTCCAGATGCCAAACTGAAATACTTGACATGCAGTCAAATGCTTGGTAATGGTCAGTTCAAGTTTATTTTATATTATCAGGACCACTTGACCAAGATTATTATCTTACGGTCCTTAAAAATCAAACAGACCTATGAAGTGGTTATTGTACTGTTGGATATTTTCACAATTCTTGTTACACCCAATGTGACAGAATTGGACAATGGCATAGAGGTTACAAACCAGGTTGTAACATCAACCAATGACAGAGGAAACTATTCTATAATTAAGAATAGTACCTTAGTTTCACATGTAAAAATAAATAAATAAATAAAAAGAAGAAAAATTAAGAATAGTACCTTAGATCTAAAGCAGTAAGGGAATGGCCAATTCATGTTCACAAGTACCAGCTACCATCTCAAAGATTTAGCTGGAGGACATAAATCATTTGATAAACCTCTTGGGTTACCTCTGACCTGCTGTCTTATGAACAGTTTATTGTCTTGTTGGATATTTTAATAATTCTTGTTACACCCAATGTGATAGAATTGGACAGTGGCATAGAGGTCACAAACCAGTTTGTAACATCAACCGATGACAGAGGAAACTATTCTATAATTAAGCATAGCACCTCAGATCTAAAGCAATTAGGGTGTGGCCAATTCACGTTCACAAGTACCAGCTACCATCTCAAGGATTTAGCTACAGGACATAACTCATTTCACACTGGTGGGAAGAGGTTAAGACAGCAGGTCAGAAGTAACCCAAGAAGTTTATCAAATCTGTTAGAACATCAAACAGGCAACTTAGGACCAGCACACTCCTCCCTTGTATGCTCAGGGATTGGTCTTTGGGGACCTGGACATAGGCCTAGAAGCCAGGGCTGGAATTCCCCAGGTCTTGATCAAGAGGCCGGATGTAAGGAATTAGTGAAATAATTCCAGAAATATGAAAAATCAAAGCAAAATGACACAGACAAAATATAACAGAAACTCCTACAGTGAAATAACAGATAAAGACTTTTGAACATGTATTATAAGGAAACTCAAAGAAATACAAGAGATTATACAAACCCAACACAAAGAAACCACAAAAAACAATATAGGAAATGAATGAAAAAATCTCTAAAGAAATCATTAAAAAAACCCCAGAATTTCCGAAAATGAGTAATTAATTCAAAGAAGTATAAAACACAGTGGAAAGCCATAAGAACAGGCTAGACCAAGTAGAAAAATCTTAAGAGCTAGAAGACAATACCTTTTAATTAAACAAGTCAGTTAAAACCAAATAACAGAGAAATAAGAGGAATGAACAATGACTACAAGAAATATAGGATTATGAAAAGAAGTGCAACATGATAAGCATAGACATCCTTGAGGGTGACAAAGATAATACACAAGGATTGGAAAATCTATTTGAGAGAATAATTGAGGAAAACTTTCCTGATCTTATTAGAAAGTTAGATATTTAGGTACAAGAAGTTCAACAGACTCCTGGGAGATTCACCCCAAAGAGGCAATCAACCAACACATAGGTCATCAGGCTGGCCAAAGTTAGCACAAAAGGGGAACTCCTATAAGCCATAAGAGGAAAACACCAGGTAACTTACAAAGGAAAATCCATCAGACTGTCTTCAGGAAACACATCTAACCTACAAAGACTCATTCAAACTCCAAGTGATGGGAAACCAGAAGAAAGCTGGTGTAGCCATTCTTATATCAATAATAGCAAAAAAAAAAAAACAAAAAAACAAAGATGGTCATTATAGAATGGTAAAGGGAGCACCTCAACAAGAAGACATAAGAATCCTAAATATTTATGCACCTAACATAGGTGTGCCAAATTTAACTAGAGTAATAAATAGCAGCATTGTGAGATCTGGAGACTTTAGCACTCCACTAACAAAACAGGACAGATCCTCCAAGCAGAAAACAAACAAAGCAACACTGGAATTAAATGGAACTCTAGAACAAATGAGCATAACAGACATTTATAGAACATCCTACCCCCAAACTACTGAATATATATTCTTTTCATCAGCACAAAGAACATTCTCTAAGATTGATCACTCTTAAGCAAATAAATAAATAAATAAATAAATAAATAAATAAAAGCTTCAACAAATTAAAAAAGATGGAAATTATGCTAAGTATCTTCTCAGACCACAATGGAATAAAATTAGAAATCAATCCCAATGGAAGCACTCAACTCTACATAAAATAATAAATATTAAACAACCTAATGTTGAACACTTATTAGGTCAAGGAGGAAATTAAGATGGAAATCAAAAGATTCCTCAAACTTAATGATAGAAGGACACAAATTATCAAAATCTGTGGTATTTGGCAAAAATAGTCCTATGAGGAAAATTCATAGTCCTAAATGCCCACATCAAAAAGATGGGAAGATCATAAAGCAATAATCTAATGAATCATCTCAAGTAATTAGGAAAGGAAGAGCAAACCAATCTCAAACCCAGAAGAAGAAAAGAAATAACTAAGGTGAGAGAAGTAAATGGAATGAATAACAAAAGAATCACACAGAAGATTAATGAAACAAAAGTTGGTTCTTTGAAAAGACAAACAAAATGCATGTACCTTTCACTAGATTAACCAGAAACAAAAAAGAAAGGACCCTAGTAAGCTGAATTAGAAGTGAAAGAGGAGATAGTATAACTGATTCCACAGAAATACAAAATATCATCTCTGAGTACTACAAAAACCTTTATGCATATAAAGTTGAAAATGTTGAGGAAATGGACAAATTCTTGGAAATGCAAAATCTCTCTAGGCTCAATCAGAAAGAAATATAATTCCTGAACAGACCAATATCAAGTAATGAAATTGAAGCCACAATAAGAAATCTTCCAACAGAAAAAGTCCTGGTGCAGATGGTTTCACAGCCAAATTTTCTAGTCCTAGAAAGCCTATACTGCAGAAATCATTTCACAACATAGAGAAGAAAGAAATTCTCCCTAACTTGTTCTAGGAAGCCAGTATCACCTTGGTACCAGGTGGAAAGGACAAGAAATATACTGACCAAAATCCCTTATGAATATAGATGCAGAAATTCTCAACAAAATTCTGCAAGCCAAATTCCGCTGCACATCAAAAAAAAAAATAATAATGGTCAAATGGCTTTATTTCAGGGATGCAAGGATGGTTCAACATACTTAAATTCATAAATGTGATTCATCACAGAAATGGAAGCAAAAATCAAGACCGTAAAACCATCTCAATAAATGAGAGAAAGCCTTTCACAAAAATTCAGCACCCTTTTATGGTAAGAACTCTTAAGAAAGTAGGCTTAGATGGAACATACCTCAAAATTATAATAGGCATACCTGATAAACCAACAGCCAACAACATAATAAATGGGGAAAAGTGAACACGTTCCTACTTAGAACTGGAACCAGACAAGGCTACCCACAGTCACCACTTCTATTCAACATAGTGCTGGAAGTTCTAGCCAGAGGAATCAGGCAAGAGAAGGAAATCAAGGAGGTATCCAAATGGGGAAAGAAGTCAAACTATTGTTCTCTGCTTATAATATGATCTTACATCCAGAAAACCCCATAGATTCTGCCAAGAGAATTGTGAAATTGATAAATAAATAAATTCACCAAAGTTTCACATCACAAAATCAATGTAACACAAATGAGTAGTATTTCTGTACACCAAAAACACTAAAGCTGAGAATGAAATAAAAGACTCAACACCTTTCACAATAGCAACAAAGAAAATAAAATACCTAGGGATATATTTAACTAAGGTGGTGAAAGAACTCTTCAAGGATAACTAGAAATTACTGAGTAAAGAAATTACAGAGGATATACACAAATGGAAAAATATACCATGTTTATGAATCAATCAACTCAATCAACATTGTTAAAATGTCTATATTATCCAGCATGATTACAGGTTCAGTAATTCATCTCCCTTAAAATACCAATGCCGTTTTTCACAGATCTAGAAAAAGTAATTCTACACTTTACGTGGAACCAGAAAAGAGCCTGAAAAGCCAAATCTACCTTAAGTAAAAAGAACAAATCAGGAGGCATCACTTACTGGACTTCAAACTATACTACAAGACTGTAGTAATCAACAGGGCATGGTACTAGCAGAGAAATAGAGACATAAGCCAATAGATCAGAACAGAGAATACAGATTAAAATAATCCTCGTATTGCCACTTGAAATTTGACAAAGCGGATAAGAACATTCGCTGGGTTAAATAGTCCTTATTCAGCAGATGGTGCTGGAGAAATTGGATAGCCATGTGTGGAAGATTGAAACAGGTTCCTTACCTCTCACCACTCATAGAAATTAACTGAAGATGGATAACAGACTAAGCTGAAGGAATGAAACTATAAGATTTCCAGAAGAAAATACTGGAAAAACTTTTCTAGATAGCCTAGCAACAAAAAATAAATGTTACTTGGTTAAATTGAAAAGCTTCTGCACAACCAAAGAAACAATCAATAGAGTAAAATAAGCAACCTACAAAATGGGAGAAAATATTTGCATGCTATATATCCAATAAAGGGCTAATAACCAGAACCTACAAATAATTCAAGCAAATGATCAAGAAAAAAATAAAACAACATCATAAAAACGAGGGCAAAGGACACAAAGAGCAGCTTTTCAAAAGAGGATGACTAATGGCCCATAAACATGAAAAAATGTTCAACATGTCTAATCATCAGGGAAATGAAAATCAAAAACATGAAGAAATCCAGTGAAAATGGCTTTTTTCAAATATACCCTAAACAACAAGTGCTGACATGGATGCAGAAAGAAAGGAACATTTATGCTTTATTGGTGTGACTGCAAAGTACAACAATCTCTATGGAAAGTACTATGGAGATATCTGCAAGAGCTAAAAGTGGACCTACCATTTGATCCATTAATTCCACTATTGTGTATTTACCCAAGGGCAAAGAAGCCATTTTATCAAAAAAAACACATGTACTTGAATGTTTATTGCAGCACAATTTGCATTTGCAAAGATATGAAATCAACCCAAGTGCACATTGATTAGTGAGATTAATAAAATGTGGTATAGTGTATATATATATATATATATACACTATATACTCAGTCATAAAAAGAAATGGTGAACTAAAACCTTTTTTCATAACCTGGATGAAACTAGAGACCATTCTCCTAAGTGAAGTACTGAAGGAACGGAAAAACTAAACACCACAAGTACTCACTTTTACATTGGAACTAAATGATCAACACTCATGTACACATATTGTAGTTAAAATCAACAGAAATCAAGTGGATGGCAGGGAGAGGAAGAAATGGGTAAAATCACACCTAACTGGTGTCATGTACACTGTGTAGTGATGGGCAGACTTATAATTTTGATTCAAAGTGTAAAAAGCAATTCATGTAGCCAAAACATGTGTCCCGCCCTAATATTCTGAAATAAAAATATTAGATGAAGAAAAAGTAAACTTTCTTTGGCACTTTTCTTCTTGGGTGCTATTTCACTTCCTTCTACCAATATATCTAAGTATTTTGTGTAAATCAGTACTTTGAATCTTCAAAGACAGAAAATAAGAGCTTAAAAAAAAGAGATTCATCATCTTTTCCTAAAAATTGCGATATTATAAGTGATATAATGATGATAGTATTGATATCTCTGAGGAGGAGCTGATCAATCCACACCTGAAGGGGAGGATTTGAACTAAAGAGAGACATTGGGACAGATGTGATATAGGAAGTTTGAATCAGCAGAGGGAATTGGTATTGATAAGGTCTCAAATACAATCTGTAATAAATTTTCACTAGTTTGTGGCTAAAAGAGAAAATTGAGGATAAACAAATGAGTCACTCTGTGAAACTGAATATATTCCTTATAAGGTTCATATTTATTCTGAAATGATCACTTATTTTGTTGTTAAATTTCTTTTTTCTGTAAAATGATCATTATAGTAGATATTTAATTTTTTTTAAGATTTTAATTTTGGAAGAAAATAAGAAACAAACAAAAACTCCAAACCAGATTTGGTAGTCTCTTCATGTACAGGGTGACCATAAAGTTCGTGTCCAGTTTTAAATTGCACACTATTTTAATGGCACACAAACTTTATGGCCACCCTGCATTTTCTTTTTGGAAAATACATAAGTCCGTGAAATCCTCGAGTCTGGGAACAACCCTAGTAGGCTAGTAAATGACTTTTAATATTTGTCCTTTAACCTACAAACTACAAATTTCAACTTGGTATTGAGTACATGAGATGCTTGATTTTCAATTCTTGTGATACTTAAGAGAGTGTGCTTCAAATCCATCCAATTTGTAACAGAAGCTATAAAATCTCCATCTTTCATTATAGTTGAATAGTAAAAATGTAAATAGTTTGACTTATTTGTATATGCTCTTATAATAATCTAAAATATTAATTAAAACATAAGAAAGATTTCAAGGGGTGGCATCTGTGGCTCAGTGAGTAGGGCGCCAGCCCCATATACCGGGAGTGGTTGGTTCGAGCCCAGCCCCAGCCAAATTGCTACAAAAAATGTTTGGGCATTGTGGCGGGCACCTGTAGTCCCAGCTGCTAGGAAGGGTGAGGCAGGAGAATCCCCTAAGCCCAAGAGCTGGCGCTTGCTGTGAGCTGTGATGCCACAGCACTCTACCGAGGGTGACAAAGTGAGACTCTGTCTCTAAAATAAATAAATAAATAAAATAAAAAAGAAAGATTTAAGGAAAAAGAATATTTGTCCTTTAGAGCCTGCTAAATCTGTTATCACTGTATAAAGAAACTGCCCTGAGATAACCTGAGGCCTCACCTGCACTGGGCATCATGTCAGGGGAGGGTGACGCTGGATGCCTGGGCCAGACCCATGGGGCTTTCTCCATAAAAGGCCCAGCACCTCACCCACATCAGGGTCCTCTGCAGAGGAAGCTCCACTCAACTGGCAACTTTCAGCTCCTGGCTGCTGGGAGGGAGGAGGTGGCTTTCTGTGCTGGAGGGAAAGGCAGCTGAGACTCAGACTCAGTCTGTGAGTGGGGAGATCCTGATTTCATCTCAGGTCTACTTTTGGTCCCAGAGATATGTATGATTGAAACAAAGGCAAGGGGCTTTGGAGTCCTTGTGGGACTGGACAGGGTGGGAGCAGAGGTGTAGAGAGAAAGATGGTCAAGTCAGTGGCGGTCATCTGGCTTTCTTTTAGATTACAATGACCCCACTGGGCTTCCTGCTGTTTATCACTGTGGTCACCAGAGCTTGGAGTGAAGGTGAGTCAGCACTTAGGGGCTGTGGATCCAATGGCTCACTTCAGCGCTGGGTGGTTCCCAGGGTGCTGGTCTGTCCTGGGCCTCAGGGGGTGTCTATGAGATGCACAGAGGGTGACATGGATGCAGGCTCCATGCTGATGTCTGGACCTTTGTGGCATCTGGCCAATAGCAATGAGAATGTTGCATGAGGCATGTGCTGGGTCCAGTCCAGGCACGTCCTGTGTGGCCCCCGAGGAACTGTGTTTCCTCCAAGCCACTCCCCACACCTGTAGCCTCGTCCATGGGATTTCCATGGGAAGTGCAGAGCCTGCTTTGTGTGCAGAGAATGTCATTTTCACAGTCATCCTCTCTACAACAGAAATAACAGGGGCATTTTAAAAATCTGTATTCCTCTTCACTGTTACTTATAGATTTTTCAAAAGTAAAGGCGGTTTCTTAATATCTTTTCAGTTAATTTTCACAAAGCTTTGTTTCAGGTCTGAGGAAACTGAGGCTCAGATCAGTTAAGTATAATTCTGGGGACACTCAACTACCCTGTTTCCCCGAAAATAAGACATCCTCCGAAAATAAGACCTACTTACAGGAAAGATAAGATGTCCCATGAAAATAAGACCTAGCGCATCTTTGGGAGCACACCTTAAAATAAGACACTGTCTTATTTTTGAGGAAACAGGGTAGTAAACATTGAGCTACTTATAAATGGACACATCAGACCTCAAACCTTGTGACTTTTTGTCATTCTCTACCCTTTTAGAGTAGTTTGCAGACTCTTAAGCCTTGAGATTTGTATATAAGTTTCTTCATCCTGTGGCTCTGCTGGTCTCTCACCACTCCGTACCTCACACCCTATGTTTCAGCCACCTTAAGCTACTTACATTTCTTCAACAGGTTGGACTATGCTGTATTTTCTTTTTTTTTAATTCCTGGCTTTTGAATATGCTATTCTCTGTCCCTTCAATTCCTTTCTCTTTCTTCCTACTCATAAATGCTGTTAATTCTCTCAGAATAAGTTAAGGTCTCACCTGGAGTAGGAGGCCTTCTCTGAGTAGATCATCATGAGACTATTCCCTCCCCACTCCTGTCTCCTACTCTAAGACAACCTCCCTGCCTCCAGTCTGGCATCTCAATCCCCTATTCTCACTGCAGAGTCATTCTTTTGTTCTCCTGAGCTTGTCTATGGTTTTTCATTGTTTGTTTGTTTTGAGATAGAACTTTGCTCTGCCTCCCTACCTAGGGTGCAGGGGTGTTATTATAGCTTGCCACAACCTCCAACACCTGGGCTTGAGTGCTCCTCCTGCTTCAGCCTTGAGAATACCTGTAACTCCAGATGATGGCCACCACACCTGACTAATTTTTCTATTTTGTGGAGTCAGGATCCCACTCTTGCCCAGGCTGGTCTTGAATGCCTGGCCTCAAGTGATCCTCCTGCCATGGGCTCCCAAAGTACTAAGATTATAGGCACCTGGCATTGTCTATGTCTCATCATTTGTTATTCTCAGTGTTATTTTTTGTTGTTTTGTCAGCCACTCCCAGTATGGGCATTTCTTGGGGGATATTTAATTTCTTTGACTGCCCAGGGCTTAGGGCAGGGACGGTGAGGGTGAGGTCATGTGGAGTGAGGCCTGCATCAAGCCTGTGTTGGATGTTGGGTCAAAGGGCTGAATGAATATGATGACACTGGACACCTCTGGGCCCCAGTCACAGGAAATGCAGCTCTGCTATAGTGAGGGGTGGAGAGTTTGGGACTAGTGACAAAGAGAGGTCGAGATTCATGACAAACCAACAATGAGAATAAAACTGTTCATATTCTCTAGAGAAGGTCAATACTTCCTACAAGGATTGTACCTGTTCTTCTTGGTCTCCATCTCAGTCCAGAAGCTGCAAGGAAATCAAAGCAAAGTGCCCCAATGCACGTGGTGAGTGAGGACCCATTTAAACAGAGCCCCACCTTGATACTCAGGATTCTATGCTCTCAGAATTTTTTGTTTGTTTGTTTTTAATTCTTTATTAAATCATAACTGTGTACATTAATGCATTTATGGGGTACAATGTGCTGACTTGATACACAATGTGGAATGCTTCATCTAACTGATTAATGTAATTGTCTCTTTGCTTACTTTTTTGTTGTGGTAAAAACATTCATACTCTATTCTTAATAGTTTAGAAATGTATCATTGCATTATGCACATTAGGTTGGATCCCCCCAAATGCCCTCTCTCCTCCCAACCTTCCCCCTCTCCTCTCTTTGCTTTTCCCTCCTTCTTTCTGGACTATAGTTATGTTTTACCATTCCTTTTAATTTGTAGGTGATTGTATACTGATTTCATAGTAGTATTTGAATATATTGGATACTTTTCTTTCCCATTCTTGAGAAACTTTACTAAGAAGAATATGTTCCAGCTCAGTCCAGGTAAACATAAAAGATGTGATGTCTCTATCTTTTTATATGGCTGCATAGTATTCCATAGTGTACATATACTACAATTTGTTAATTCATTCATGGATCGATGGGCACTTGGGCTGCTTCCATGACTAGGCAATTATGAATTGGGCTGCAATAAACATTCTGGTGCAAATGTCTTTGTGGTAAAATGATTAACTATAAAATTATTAGAAGATAGTGCAGGGAAAATGCTTGAACAAATTGGCCTGGGAGAATTTTTTATGAGAAAGACCCCTTGGGCAATTGAAGTAACACCAAAATTATATTACTTGGATCTGATCAAACTAAAAAGCTTCTGCACAGCCAAGAGCATAGTAAATAAAGCAAACAGACACCCTTCAGAATGGGAAAAGAGATTTGCAGGTTATGCTTCTGACAAAGGTCTGATAACTAGAAAGCACAGAGAGCTCAAACTACTAAATAAGAAAAAAACGAATAACCCCATTTCTATGTGGGCAAGAGACATGAACAGAAACTTCTGTGAAGAAGACGGGTGCATGGCTTACAAACACATGAAAAAATGCTACCATCTTTAATTATCAGAGAAGTGCAAATCAAAACCACTTTGAGATATCATCTAACTCCAGTAAGATTAGCCCACATCACAAAATCCCAAAACTACAGATGTTGGCGTGGATGTGGAGAGAAGGGAACACTTCTACCCTGCCGGTGGGAATGCAAGCTAATACAGCCTTTTTGGAAAGAAGTTTGGAGAATTCTCAAGGAACTAAAAGTGGACCTACCATTTGATCCTGCAATCCCTCTACTTTTTTTTTTAATTAAAAAAAAGTGATATATGGTTCTGTGCCTGTGGCTCAAAGGAGTAGGGCGCCAGCCCCATATACTGTAGGTTGCAGGTTCAAATCTGGCCCTAGCCAAAAAAAAAAAAAGAAAAAAGAAAGATATAATGTATATACTAGGTGGACATAAAGTTCATGTGCAATTTACTATGTTAAACTATTTTCAATCACACACAAACTTTATGTCCACCTTGTATATTTTATATGGGTTAAAATTTTCTATTTTAAGTAATTCTAGTGTACAATTCAGTGGCATTAATGACCTTCACAATGTTGTGCAGCTACCACCATTGTCCTTCTCAAGAACTTTTCATAACTCCTCACAGAAACTCTGCAACTGCTCAGCTCCATGTCCTCTTTCTCCAGCCCCTCCTCACTGCTCTTCTATAATAAATACTTTGTATTTCTATGAATTTGCCTATTCTGGGTACCTCATATAAGTGCAATCATTTGGCGTTTGTCTTTCTGTGTCTGGATTATTTCACTTATAATAATGTTTTCAAGGTTTACACATGTTACAGCCTGGATACTATATTCATTTCTATCCATTGTGTGTAACTACATGTACACACCCAACCCCAACACTGCAGTTATTCATCCACTGCAGAATATTTGGGCTGTTTCTGCCTTTGGTCCTGTGACTCACACTGCAGTGCACACTGGTGTACAAGCATTCGTTTGAGTCCCTGTTCCCAGTGCTTTTGGGTACATACCTAGTAGTACACTTGCTGGGTCATATGATAATTCCATGTTTAACTGGATGAGGAACGTCACTGGTCACTGTGAGTTTGGCAATTCTGTGATCTGCCTCAGTCACAGGAACCTGATTTTCTGAACTCAGGGGGATTCCAGAAGCCCCAGGACCACCCGGTGAGAGGACTTAGGGAGAAACCTCTAGCCCAGTGGTTCTCAACCTTTCTAATGCCATGGCCCTTTAATACAGTTCCTGTGGGTCTAGCCCATGTTTCTGGTTCAAGGGCTTCTCTGATCATGGGCTGAGATGGCCCATGAGCCCTCAGACAGGGAGGCTCTGGCTGCTTCTCTCTACAGACGGCCTATATTTCCTGCGTACTGAGAATGGTGTCGTCTACCAGACCTTCTGTGACATGACCACTGAGGGTGGTGGCTGGACCCTGGTGGCCAGTGTCCACGAGAACAACATGGCTGGGAAGTGCACAGTGGGCGATCGCTGGTCCAGTCAGCAGGGCAACAGAGCAGACTACCCAGAGGGGGATGACAACTGGGCAAATTACAACACCTTTGGGTCTGCAGAGGCGGCTACAAGTGATGACTACAAGGTTGGTGCCACTTCCCTGCCACTGGGAAAGGGTGAGGGGTTGAATGTGGCTGGGCACAGGTGCAGGAGGGAGGGTGGGGATGTGGAAATAGGGCTGTAAAAGGAGAAAGATATATTCACATGTCTTCACACAACTTCCTCCCTGCAGGGCAGTTAGGGACCTAAGTGGTAGGGAGTCAGCATCAGCTGGAAGCTCAGCAACTATCTGCCCACGTCAGCCCCAGAACTGTCGCCTCAGCTCAGGCTGCATGTGTGGGCCTTTGCCTTGTGGGCTTCTTGGTGCCGTCAGGCTCACTGTCTGTGGGTTTGCAGAACCCTGGCTATTATGACATCCAGGCCAAGGATCTGGGCATCTGGCATGTGCCCAACAAGTCTCCCCTGAAACAGTGGAGGACCAGGTCCCTGCTGAGATACCGCACCAAAACAGGCTTCTTCGAGGGACTAGGACACAATCTGTTTGGCCTCTACCAGGTACACAGGGCTGCTGGCCGGGCTGGTTTTCATCGGTGAGCAGAGAAGCAAGTGTGTGAGGTGGGCAGGAACCGTCTCTCACTGGGCCTGTCTGCCATGCCCTCCTCACCTCGATTTGCTAATGGCTCCTGTACTGGATCTCTCTCAGGAACTCTGAGCCAGGATAGAGAAAGGACCTGGGGAAGAGCACAGTTGGGGCTGGAGTTTGAAGGAGTGAGAGACAGAGACGGAGAATGAGTATGAAGTGGTCTGGGCTGTGGGAGGAGCACAGCTTCCCAGTGACAAGCAGCAGCAAAAGGGAAAGATTCTGATTTTGACTGGTTTTGAAATAATCTCAGCTGCTGACAAAGCATTGTTTCCATCAATGAATGGCAGCATCTCCAGATCAACATGCTGGTTAGGACAAAGCTACTGTCCTTGCTCAATGACATTTTTGTTCCTTGTAGAAATACCCAGTGAAATATGGAGCAGGAACTTGTCAGACTGACAACGGCCCGGCTATCCCTGTGGTCTATGATTTTGGTGATGTCCAGAAAACAGCATCTTATTACTCACCTGGTGGCCAGCGTGAGTCTTTAATGCTCCTCTGATCTCTCAGTGGGAAGAGTTTCTGTTAGGATTGGATTTATTGAATGCATTCAGTCCTGTCAGGTAACAGTCATTTATCACCAACCAGCCTGGTTCTCCTGTGTGGAAGTTCCCTGTGCTGTTCCTCATAGTCTGCTGCCTGCCTATTATGTCTGAGCCATCATTAACCTCAGTTTAGGAATCTGAAGCTCTGAGAAGCTCAGCAGCCTGCTGAGGTCACAGGGTACACATGTGGCCCTGGACTGAGGAAATCTGGCTCCAGACTCTTTACTCCTGAGAACCCCCACTGTGAGGCCTTAGAGAGAGTTAGGACCAGGCCAGGCTCGTGTGCACAGGGTACAACAACCAACAAGATGGCGAGACCTTTTGTTTGTTATTTTGAGAAGTAACCAATCATTATGTTGTGTGAAACTAAAGTTTGCAGCTTAATATCTTTCACAGAGGCTGAGCCTATCCTATAAAATTCGAGGTTGCTATCATTTACATTTGGGATTTGAGATATTAAAATAAAGGAGAATAACAAAAAACTATATGTATCTTTAGATAGCATGATCACAATTATATACAAAGAGTGGAAGAAAATAAACCAAAATATCAACTGTGATTAAATAAATTGTAGGATTGTGGGGGGAAAAAATAAAGGAGAATAAGAAAAATGTAAACAGGAACACAGTTGCTGTATCTCCTAATTGCTGCCACTCTGCCCTGACGGGATCCCATGATGATCTTTCTACACAGTTGTATTTCTCTTCATAAGCCTCTAGCCAATGAGGGGCCTCCCCTGAGAACAAGCTTTTGGTCCCTGGATTGTAAATATGTCTGTCCTGGTGAGGTTGGGGCCAGGATGCACATCCATTGGTCACAGAGGTGCTGGACTGCACCTGTGTGGCTGGAGACTTGGGCAGTAGCTGAACTTTGGTATGGAGTCTGTGGCCTGTCCTAAAGAAGGCTATTTCCAGCATTTTTCTTGAATGGTGTTTTCTACCTTTTGTTTACAGAGCAATTCACTGCAGGATTTGTTCAGTTCAGGGTATTTAATAATGAGAGAGCAGCCAATGCCTTGTGTGCTGGAATGAAGGTCACCGGATGTGACACTGAGCACGTGAGTCTCTGTGGGACCAAAGGTTCCATAAGGTTGAGTGTATCATTGAGTGCTGTATGTGTGTTGAGTGTGGTGTGGCTGTGGTGTGAGTGTGGGTATGTGTGTGGGGGACATTTCCTTGCTCATTGTTGGGAGAGCTGTGGGACCCTTTATGGAGGTACAGACATCCTGTACCTTTGGGGAACAACATCGGAGTCTGAGGCTTCCAAAGAACCACTGCTGGGTGCTCAGCCTTCGGGATGACACATGCAGTTGCCTGGAGCTGGGGTGAGGCTCCTATGCACAAACATTCTGTGGGAGCCTTTAAGAGCTGCGATTCTTGAAGAAACACATAGTGGTGTCTTTCTTCAACTGTGGCTCAGCTCCCAGGGAAAAACTGGGCCTCAATTTACAAGCACAAAGATGTGGAAACAACCCAAGTGCCCTTCGTCACATAAATGGATTAATAAATTGTGGTATTTGTATACCATGGAATATTATTTGGCCAAAAAAGATGGAGATTTTGCATCTTTTGTAACAACATGGATGAGTGTGAAGAACATTCTCCTAAGTATCACAAGAATGGAAAAATAAGAGTCACATGTACTCAGTACTGAATTGAATCTAGTGTATTGACAACTCCAATAATCTCATATATCACTGGGCAAGAGACATGAATAGAACCTTCTCTAAAGAAGTCAGACGAATGGCTAACAAACATGAAAAAATGCTCATCAACCCTAATTATCAGAGAAATGCAAATCAAAAACACTCTGAGATATCACCTAACCCAGTGAGAGTGGCCCACATCACGAAGTCTCAAAGCTGCAGATGCTGGCATGGATATGGAAAGAAGGGAACACCCTTACACTGTTGGTAGGACTGCAAACTAATACAACCTTTTTTGGACAAAGTATGGAGAATCCTCAAAGAACTCAAATTAGACCTCCCATTTGATCCTTCAATCCTAATGCTGGGCATCTACCCAGAAGAAAAAAAATCCTTTTATCATAAGGACATTTGCCCTAGACTGTTTATTGCAGCTCAATTTATAATCACCAAAATGTGGAGACAACCTAAATGCCCACCAACCCAGGACTGAATTAACAAGTTGTGGTATATTATACCATGGAATACTTTACAAAAGACTTTACATCTTTTGTATTAGCCTGGATAGAGGTGGAACACATTCTTCTTAATAAAGCATCACAAGAATGGAGAAGCAAGAATCCAATGTATGGTTAACATAGCCTTTCCGGCGTTATCTCAGTTACTGTGCCAAAACATTTAATGTTAACCACTGTGATAAAAATGTGTCAAATGGCTTATGAAGTGAGTGTATGATGCCCCATAATCATATCATTGTATACAGTTATGATTTAATAAAAAAAAAAAAAGAGGCTGTTGCAAAAAAAAAAAAAAAGAATCCAATGTATGCAATACTAATATGAAGGCAATAGATGATATAATACAAGGTGGGGGGTAGGGGCATGAGGGAGTAGGGAGAGGGGAGGAGGGAGTGGGATAGGGATCATGGTGTATGGCACAGCTCTTGGTGGCAGGACCCCATTATAAGAAGGACTTTACCTAACAAATGCAATCAGTGTAACCTAATTCTTTGTACCCTCAATGAATCCCAAACAATAAAAAGCAAAGGATCATATTTTTTAAAAAAGCAACAACTACAGTCTCACATGGGACATTCTCTTTAGGGATGGCAGCCTAGAATGATGGTAACTCTCCCTGGTTAGAGCCTTCACTGCTCCTGGGCTCCCATCTTCAGATGCATATTCAAAAGGAATCAAGTAGCTGAATCAGGCACAATGTGTCATTGGTGCAGACTGGATGGGGATGACATCAGTTCTGACCCAAGACTAAATATTAGGCATTTGATTGCATTTCTTTAAAATGCAAATCTGATTGTAACGAGCCCTTCCAATTTTCGCCCACTTCAAGTGTCAGTTACTTCTCACTGTCTAGAACCTGAAATTCAAAGTTCTTGGGCCTTAGGGAAATTAGAAAAAGAGGAAGTAGAGGAGGGGAAGAAGAATGGAAATAGGAAGGGGAAGACATTTGTTTTAAAAATTTGGAGAGGGTTCTCTTTGTATAAACTAGATTTATTTAAGCCTTTGTTTGAAATTGTTACTATTTCTCCCCACAGTCTTTCTTGTTTTATTTCGCTGTTTTCTGCTGTCTATTCTTTCCCTGTTTTATCTCTTACTCTTGTCCGCATTCTCTAGCTAAAGCACAGATGTCCCTTCCCCCATCACTCTCAGCTGCCCTTTTTCCAATTAGACAGGACAATGAGAAACCACAATAAGGCTTTACCTCTCATCTGTGTTCCCAGACACTGTTGGCTGAAAGTGTACAGAATAGTGGTGGGACAGACAAGTGAATAGCTTCTTCTTTTTCTTGTACTCCTTTATTCATTCATTACAACAATATTTATTGAGTGTGCACTGTCTCCAGGGTAAGGAGCAAGGAATACAGTTGTAGAGAGGACAGATGAACGCAATTCTAAAACTGCAGGTAGCAGAACCCAGGGGCCCTGTGATGCAAAGTGATGAGGGTTCAGATGAGAGCCTCCCAGGGATTTGCAGGAGCATGGAGGAACAGCCCCAAATCCAGAAAAGTATGGTAGGGAGGACTTCTCTGAGAAGATGACTGTATCTTTATTCTCTTCCACCCTGGTGTGACACAGAGATCAATGAGCTGGGAAAGTTTTCACCTGTCATTATTTCCATCATGCCCCACCTCTGTCGAGGGAAGCTGTTAGAGATCCAAGCTCTGGAGTCAGATGGAATTAATGTCATTCTAGGTCCCTAAATTCCCTTGACTTTTTAAAGGGTTTCTGTATATCAGAGTCTCAGTTTCCCTATCTTTAAAATATAGATAATAGTAGTATAGGAGTAAAGTTCTCATGGGTGGTTTTTATCCTACATGTGGTTTTCATAAAAGTTAGATGAAATGACTTGTACAGACCTTAAAAGAGTGCCTGGCTTGTAGTAACCACTTGATATATGTCAGTTATTATTATTTAGTATTTTTGCGGAGTTTTAAAAATCTATTTCAATTCAATTTCATGCATTAAAAAGAAATTTAGGGTACTAATGTTGAAGAATCACTGTGCTATGCATTCTTGTGAAGTCTGAAGGAGCTGTAAAGACAATTAAGACATGCTTCCTGACACACAAAGTGCACTGGGAGGGAGGGCAAACTCAGAGAAATGGCAAGGAGAGATGTACAAGTAAGCAAATTATTAAATGACTATGATTCATTTTGTTTTTGCCTATAGGAATGGCAAACTTAAAAAAAAACTTGTTCTTGTTTTATGTTCCTTTTCTTTTCTTTTTTTTCTTTGAGAAGGAGTCTCATTCTGTCACCCTGTGTAGCATGCTGTTCTGTCATCATAGCTCGTAGCAACCTCAAACTCATGGGTTCAAACAATCCTCCTGCCTCAGCTTCCCAAGTAGCTGGGACAACAGGCTCCCACCACCATGCTTAGCTAGTTTTTTCTTTTAGTAGAGACAGGATCTCACTCTTTCTCAGGCTGATCTTGAACTCCTGAGCTAAAGAATCCATTTTCCTTGGCCTCCTAGAGTGGTAGGACTACAGGTGTGAGCCATCACACCTGGCCTTCTCTCTTATTTTTAATTTCAAAATATTAATGAGGTATAGGGCAGTGCCTGTGGCTTAGTGAGTAGGACACTGGCCCCATATGCCAAGGGTGGTGAGTTTGAACCTGGTCCCATGGCAGGTGCCTGTAGTCCCAGCTACTTGGGAGACCGAGGCAAGACAATTGCCTAAGCCCAAGAGATGGAGCTTGCTGTGACCTGTGACACCATGGGACTCTACCGAGGGTGACAAAGTGAGACTCTGTCTCTCTAAAAAAAAAAAAAAAAATTAATAAGGTACAAGTATTTTTGTTACATGGCTTGAGGCAGGGCTATAAATATGCCCAACACCCAAATAGTGTTCAGTATACTCACTTAGGTGGGTTTTTTCCCTTTCTTCTTCTTATCAGTCCCTCTGCTGGTTTTCCAGTAACTGGTACTTTCCCTTGTGCACTTGTGTGCCCATCAGTTAATTCCTACTTGTTAATGACTACATGTGGTATTTATTTTTTCATTATTAAGATGCTTCTCTTAGGATAATGGTTTCCAATTCTTTCCAAATTGATGCAAAAGGTACTAATCCATCCTTTTTATGGCTGAGTAGTACTCCCTGGTATACATATTCCACATTTTGTTAATCCCCTCCTGAATTTCTGGGCACTTGGGTTGATTAAAGTTCTTTTCAATTGTGAATTGTGCTGCAATTAATGTTTGAGTGCAAATGTCTTTTCCATAAAATGACTTACTTTCCTTTGGGTAGATTGCTGTATCAAATGGCCACTTTTACTTCCTTGAGAAATCTTCATACTGTTGTACTAATTTGCATTTCCACCAACAGTACTCTTCGCTCTCTACATCTGCACTAGCATCTATTGTTTTTTGACTTGGTAAAAAACAACATTCTAACAGGGTAGAGTGATATTTCATTGTAGTTTTAATTTGTATTTCCCTGATGATTAGGGATGTTGAACAGTTTTCCCTATCTTTCTTGTATGTTCTGTTTTGAAAACTTCTGTTCATGTCTTTTGCCCTCTTATTAATAGAATTGATTGTTTTATTGTTGCTGATTAGTTTGTGTTCTCTGTACATTCTTGATATTAGCCCTTTATCAGATATATAGATTGTGAATATTTTCTTCCATTCTGTAGATTGTATGTTGACTATTTCCTTAGCTGTGCAGAAGCTTTTAAATTTAATAAAATCCCATTCATTTCTTTTCATTTATTTTGTTTTTGCTGTAATTGCCATTTCCACTCACCTTATTTGCCATCTATATTCTGAATTTCATATCTGTCATTTCAACAATTAATTTTTTAAATTTAATTTTTTTTTAATTTCAGATTAATGGCATGGTACAAATAATTAGCTTTCATTGTTTCCATTTGTTAGGTACAGTTCAAATTGTTGTTGAGCCCTTCACTCAGGGTTGTGCTATATAACCTTCCTTTGTGCCCATTAGGTGAGAGCTTGCAAATTGCCCTCCCTCCTGCTCCATTCACTTTCCCTTCTTCCCTTCCCATATTACAGCCACACCAAAAATAAATAAATGGGACATGATCAAACTAAAAAGCTTCTGCACAACTAAGGGTATAACTAAAACATACAGATAACCTTCAGAATGGGAGAAGATATTTCCATGCTATGAATCTGACAAAGGGCTTATAACTAGAATCTACAGAGAACTCAAAGTAATCAATCAGAAAAGAGCAAACAACCCCATTCATGGCAAGAGACTTGAACAGAAACTTCTTTGAAGAAGATGAATGGATGGCCAACAAACACATGAAAAAATGCTTATTGTCCCTAATTATCAGAGAAACGCAAATCAAAACCACCCTTAATTATCACCTAACCTTAGTGAGAATAGCCCATATGTTGGGGTCCCACCCTGAGAGCAGCATCCACTGAGACCTGTGGAAATTGGTGGTGATGGACTGAAGAAATATGAAGTTAGAAGCAATGGTAAAGAAAGAGAAGAGACATAGAGTAGAATTAAAAGTGGCAACCAGGGGTCCATTGCCCATCATGGGATTCTGGCAATGGCCCAGAGTGTTTGCTCACTTTGATTTTATTGAAGTCTATTCATCCAGAGGGTAAGGTGAGGGAACAAAGACATCAGCAGTTTCTTGGATTGATCGTATCAACTTCTATTGTTATACTAATTAATCTTAAGGGTGTCCTGCAGTAATCTGAAATCCGAGCCTCGGATTGGGAGAGCCTCCTGCTTGAGGTCACATACACAGGTTTCTAGCTCCACTGGTTCTTTGTGGAGTAAAATGCCATCAGCATTAATCTCCTCTGAGGGATCTGTGGGAGGGAGGCATTTTCCTCCCATCACCACCACAGAGGATTTTCCTTTGCTATAAGGGATACAAAATCTTTTGCCCATATCTCAGAGCTTGAGTTAGCCCTTGGTCTCTGCCCCAGGCCAATGCAAATCTCCACAATGGGTATCTGCTTTGCCTGTTTAATGGGCAGGAAACGCCCTAGAAGATGTATCTTTTTTCTAGGACTTGTCATAGACTTTTCTATGACCATTATTCTCCTCAGAGTGCTCACAGAACCAGCAGGGTGTTATCCCCAACAGGCTAGAATTTTAGAAAAGGCAAGAAGCTTGCTAGCAATGGCTAGCTTAAACATAAACTAGCTGTCTTTTCTTTGTTCTGACTTGCTCAGCTTACTTATTAGCTTTCCTCTTTTTCTGGGGGTGCTATTCCTTTCCCAAGAATGGGGTCTTCAGTCCCCATTCTCCCAGCACCCATATCACAAAGTCCCAAAGCTGTAGATCCTGGCATGGATGTGGAAAGAAGGGAATATTCTTCTACACTGTTGGTGGGATTGCAAACAAACACGGTTTCTATGGAAAGAAGTATGGAGAATCCTCAAAATGCTAAAGTAAACCATCTATTTGATCGTACAATCCCATTGCGAGGTATCTAACCAGAAGGGGGTGGGGGAAGAACATTTTACCATAAAGACATTTCCACCAGAATGTTTATTGAAGCTCAAATAATAATTGCCAAGTTGTGGAACCAACCCAAATGCTCATCAATATATGAATGGATTAACAAACTGTGGTATATGTATATCATGGAATACTATTCAGCCATAAGAATATACAAAAGAATATTACATCTTTTGTATTTACCTGGATAGAATTGAAGAACATTCTTCTTGATAATATTTCACAATAATGGAAAAGCAAGTATCCAATGTACATAATACTAATATGGAACTAATTAATAAACAACTATACCTCCATATGAGAGAAAAACAAAATCAACAATTTCTTGAGATATTCTGTAGTGGCTCCATTATGGTCTTTGGTGGAGTTGATCTGTTCTATTTTTTTCATATTACTAGAGCTTTTTGACAGGTTTGTTCCCATGTTTGGTTTCCCTTTTAATAAAATTTTCTTATCTTTCTATTTCTCCCTTTCCCTTCCACCTTTTACCTTTTTTTAAAATTTTTTGCTTTTATTTTTTTTTTGTTGTTGTTGTTGAGACAGAATCCCACCCTATGCCCCTGAGCAGACTGCAATGGCATCATAGCTCACCGCAACCTCAGACTCAGGTTGTGGGCATCCCGCTACCTCAGCCTCCAGAAGCTGCTGGGATTATAGGTGCTTGCTATAGCACCCAGCTGGGTTTTTCCATTATTTTAGGAGTTGGGGTCTCACTCTTGCTTAGGCAAGTCTCAAACTCCTGAGGTCAAGCAATTCTCCCTCCTAAGCCTCCCACAGTGCTGGGATTATAGGCATGAGTCACCACGCCTGGCCCTTTTACCTTTATTGCCTTAACTCTAGGCTTTTGTGTTAAATTGACTCTAAAGATTTAAAAGAGAAAAGAATAAGAAGGAAAAAAGGGAAAAGAAAAGAGAAGAAAAACATTTTTAACTGTAATTATTAAAATCCTGTTTGTCATCTTAGAACAGAAATGTAAAGAGAAGGAAAGAAAGAAAAAAATAGAAAAGAAAAACGTGACTGTACATATTGAAATCCTCTTTGTTGCCTTGGGGAAACAAATAGAAAGAAGAGGGAAAGAAAAGAAAAAAATAAATAAACAAAAACTTTTACACTGCTGGTGGGACTGCAAACTAATACAACCCGTTTGAAAGGAAGTATGGAGAACCCTCAAAAATTCAAACTAGATCTCCCATTTGATCCTGCAATCTCATTACTGGACATCTACCCAGAAGAAAAAAAACCTTTTACCATAGGACACTTCCACTAGGCTATTGCTGCTCAATTTACAATCACCAAAATATGGAAGCAGCCTAAATGCCCACCAACCCAGGAATGGATCAATAAGGTATCATATATGTATACCATGGAATACTATATAAAAAAATGGAGACTTTACATCTTTTGTATTAACCTGGATGGTTAATTCTTAGTAAAGCGTAACAAGAATGGAGAAGCAAAAATCCTATGTACTCAATTCTGATATGAGGACAATTATTGATTTAGTACATGGTGGGGGGAGATCAGAGAGAGGGAAGGAGAGAGGGGGTGAGGGGTCATGATGTGTGGTACACATTTTGGGGGCAGGACACAATTATAAGAGGGTCTTTATCTAAAAAATGCAATCAATGTAACCTAGTTCTTTGTGTCCTCAATGAATCCCCCAACAATAAAAAAAGAAACCAAAAAAATATAGACTATAATTATTAAAATCTTCTTTGTTTCCTTTGAAGAAAAGGAAAGAAGCTAAAACAGAAGAAAAAAGTTAAAAAATTTTAAAATACCACCATACCTATCAATTCTCTCAATAAATGAGAATGGTTTGAATTCTCTTATAAAGAGGCACAGGCTGGATACAAATAGGCCCAATATCTGTTGTCTCCAACCTCCTCTAACCTCAAAGGGTAAAACAAGACTCCAGATAAAGGAATGGAAAACAATAATCCAGGCAAATGGAAATTAGAAAAAATCAGGGGTTGAAATCTTATTTGCTGATACTATTGAATTTAAACCAACAAAAATAAGGAAAGACAAGGATAGACACTACATACTTACCAAGAGAAGCACACAATCTGAAGAGATTTAAATAATTAACATTTATACATCCTACCTGAATGCTCCTCAATTTGTAAAATGAACCCTAAATGATCTGAACAATATGATACCTTCTTGCCCTATAACAGTTGGAGATTTCAGCACCCCTTTTACAGTACTGGACAAAGTAAACAAAGGAATAATGGATTTAGACACAACCCTAGAACAAATGGACTTAACAGACACATACAGAACATTTCATCCTAACAAAACTGAATACACATTCTTCTCATCAGCCCACAGGTCATCCTCCAAAGTTGATCATATCTTAGGAAATGGATCTAACATCAATAAATTCCAAAGAATATAAATTCCTTGTATCTTCTTGGACGATCACAGAATAAAGGTTGAATTCAATAGCAACAGAAATCTCTAAATAAAGTCACGGAAACTAAATAATCTTATGCTGAACAACAGCAGGCTCAATGACAAGATTAAGAAGAAAATCATTAGATTTCTTGAACAAAACAATAATGAAGCTACAAACTATTAACACTTGTGAGATACTATAAAGGCAGTCCTTAGGGAAATTTATAGCATGAGATGTCTTCATCAAGAAAATTTTAAGAGAGCTAGTCAACAGTTTAATGAGCCATCTAAAGCAACTAGAAAAGGAAGAACATTGCAACCCCAAATGCATCAAAAGAAAAGAAATAACCAAAATTAGAGTATAATTAAATGAAATTGAAAACAAAAGAATCATTTGGAAGATCAGTGAAACTAAAAGTTTGTTCTTTGAAAAGATTAATAAAAGTGAAAACTCTTGCCAAGACTAACCAGAAAATGAAAGGTAAGACCTCTAATAACTTCAATCACAAATGATAAAGGGGAAATAACAACAGATACTACAGAAATATAAAAGATCCTCAATGATTAGTACAAAAAGCTTTATGCCCAGAAATATGAAAATGTATAGGAAATGGACCATTACCTGAAAGCATGCCACGTTCCTAAACTCATCCAGAAAGAATTAGAAATTTTGAATAGATCTACATCAAGCAGTGAAATAGCACCGACTATATAAAATCTGCCTGAAAAGAAAAGCCCTGGATCCTTTCAGATGGTTTCACCCCAGAATGCTACCAAACCTTCAAAGAGGAACTAGTATCTATGTTGCATAATCTATTTCAGAACACTAGAGAAGGAAGGAATCCTCTCCAACTCATTCTATGAAGCAAATATCACCCTGATTCCAAAACCAGGAAAGGACCCAACAAAGAAGGAAAACTATAGACCAATATCATTAATGAATACTGATGCAAAAATATTCAATAAGATCTTAGCAATCAGAATACAGAAACACATTAAAAAAGTTATACATCATGATCAATGGGTTTTATCCCAGGGATGCAAGGTTGGTTCAACATATGTGAAGCCATAAATATAATTAACCACATAAATAAAATCTAAACCAAAAATCATATGATTCTCTCAATTGGTGCAGCAAAGGCTTTTGACAATATCTAGCATCTTTTCTTGATAAGAACATTTAAGAAAATAGGCTTAGGTGGGACATTTTTTAAACTGGTAGAGGCCATCTACAACAAACTCACAGACAATATAATATTAAATGGAGTAAAACTGAAAAATTTCCAGTCAGATCTGGACTGGACAAGGATGTCCACCATTGCCACTGCTATTCAACATAGTGGTGGAAGTCCTAGCCATTGTAATCAGGCAAGCGAAGGAGATCAAGGATATTCAAATGAGGACAAAGGAGGTCAAAGTTTCCCTCTCTGCAGATGACATGCTCTTGTACCTGGAAAACCACAGGGACTCAACTACAAAGCTCTTAGAAGTTATCAAGAATCAAGAAGTGATGAAGTAGCATCTTCGGATACAAAATCAATGCCCATAAATGAGTAGCCTTCATGATATGCCAATATCAGTCAAGCTGAGAATAAAATCAAAGACTTATCTTTTACAGTAGCTCCAAAGAAGATGAAAGACCTGGGAATATTTCTAACAAAGGACATGAAAGATCTCTATAAAAAGAACTATGAAACCCTGAGACAAGAAATACTAAATGTTAACAAATGGAAGAACATACTATGCTTGTGGCTGAGAAGAATCAACGTTGTTAAAATGTCCATACTACCTGATGAAATCTACAGATTTAATGCAACCCCCATCAAAACACCAATGTCATACTGTGAAGATCTTGAAAAAATAGCACTTCATTTCATATGGAACCAGAAAAAACCCTGAATAGCCAATACAATTCTTAGAAATGAAAACAAATCTGCAGGTATCACATTACCAGACTCCAAGTTATATTACAAGTCCATATCAAAACATCATGATACTGGCAGAAAAATAGAGACATAGATCTACGGAATAGAATAGAGACTCCAGAGAGCACCCAGCCATGTATTGTCATTCGATCTTTGATAAGCCTAACAAAAGCATTCACTGGGGAAAAGAATCCCTATTTAATGAAAGGTTCTGGGAGAACTAGTTATCTCCATGTAGAAGACTGAAACTGGACTAACACCTCTCACCATTGACAAAAATTGATTCTCACTGGATAAGAGATTTAAATGTAAGACACAAACCAATAAAAATTCTAGAAGAAAGTGTGGGGAATATGCTTGAAAATATTGGCCTAGGAAGACTTTATAAAGAAGACTCCCTGGCAATTGCAACACCACCAAAAATAAATAAATGGGATTTGCTGAAGCTAAAAAACCTTCTGCACAGCTAAGGATACCACAACCAAAGCAAACAGACAGCCTTCAGAATGGGAGAAAATTTTTGCATGTTATGAATCTGACAAAGGTCTGATAACTAGAATCTACAGAGAACTCAAATTAATAAACAAGAAAGGAGAAAACAATCCCATTTACAAGTGGGAAGAGACTTGAACAGAAACTTCTCTGAAGATGACAGACGAATGGCCAAAAAACACATGAAAAAGTGCTCACTGTCCCTAATCATCAGAGAAAAACAAATCAAAACCTCCAGTAAGATTAGCCCACCTCACAAAGTCCCAAATCTGAGATGCTGGTGTTAGAAGTGGAGAGAAGGGAACACTTCTATACTGCTGGTGGAATTGCAAACTAATACAACCTTTATGGAAAGAAGTATGGAGAATTCTTAAAGAGCTAAAAGTTGAACTTCCATTTGTTCCTGCAGTTTCATTACTGGATATCTACTCAGAAGAAAAAAAAAACCAAAAACATTTTACCACAAAAACATTTGTACCAGAATGTTTACTGCAGCTCAAATCATAATTGCCAAGTTGTGGAAGCAACCCAAATGCCTATCAACATATGAGTCGATTAACAAACTGTGGCATATGTATATCTATACAGCCATACTATTCAGCCATAAGAAAAGATGGAGACTTTACATCTATTATGTTTACCTGGATAGAATTGAAACACAATCTTCTTAGTAAAGTATCTCAAGAATGGAAAAAATCAAATCCAATGTAACCAATACTGACGTGAAACCAATATATAAACAATTATATGCCCACATGAACAATAAAACACAAATGTAGGAGAATCCCTTGAGATCAAGAGTTGGAGACCAGAGGGGAGAGCAAGATGGCGGCCAAATAACAGCTTCCTTGATCTGGGCACCGTGAGTCTGGGGAGATAAGACTCCAGGCATCTCTGGCTTGTGGGATCTGCCTATAATCATCACTTTGGGGATACAGGGAGTCAGTGAGAGACTTCTGGACCCCAAGAGGAGGACAAAAACAGTGGAAAACTGGCAAGTAATCACGTGTGTTCGATCAGTCAATTCCCGCCGAAAGCTGTAAGTTCAGTAGCAGCGAGACTGAAAACTGGAAAGGCCTTACCTGTGAACTGTTTTGGTGTTTTTGGACTTGGCACTTGGTTGAACTGCCTTGGGGAGAGCTTGAGCAGGAGTGTGAAGAACTTTGGGCACTGTCTGGGACCCCAGACTGAGCTGCTGAGCCAGACTGATGGAGCTAATAGTGTTTGGCTGTGGGCCACAGGGAGCCATTGTGAGAGAACTGCCCCCAAAAGGTCCGCCCTAGGGGTTGCAGAGCAAGGATCAGGCGGGACCTAGTAACCTAGTGACTGAGCAGCCTAAAGGCAGGGTCTCAGCCACCTTACAGCCCTAACCCTCAGGGGCAGAATGAGACTGGTTTTGGCACACTGGGTAAGTGGATAGCCACTTCTCCAGTGATTCCAGTGACAAGCACTTTCCTGGGAAAGCTTCTGCTTAGCAAGTTTAGAAGCTTAAAGCCTTTTAAGAGGGCTGAAGAGAGACTCAGGGTGTCTACCCTGTGGGGTTTGAGAAATCAGCGGAAACCTCCAGTTGTATCAGCATTGTAATTAACTTCTCATACCCCAGAAGACCACCTGTTGCCCAGACAATATTTAACAAGATATATATACTGCTTTGTTTTTTTGTTTGTTTTGTTTTGTTTGTTTGTTTTTTATTTATTTTGATGTTGTTGTTGTTTTGTTTTTTAATTTCAACCTTTTCCGTACAGATTTTTTCTTTTCTTTCTCCAGTTTTCTAGTATAAATACAATTTCTCATTGCTGCCTTTTTCAATAACAAGAACTTCATTTTTGGTAGTGTTTCTACACCTATTATTTGTTTCTTCACCCAATTTTATGCCGTAAAATTTTCTGCTTGCTTGTTTTAGGTTTGATTTATAGCATTTTTGTCTTTCCTCTCTACTTGGTGGAGGTGGGGTACTGTCTCTGATCAGGTTAGCAAAGAGTTGCTGATCTCAAGGGAACCACCCCACCGGGCACCCCCAGATTTGGGGTTTTTTAAGGTTGTGTTAAAGTACCCTACTGTACACCTATATTGCTCTGTCTCCCTCTTTCTGTGCCTCTCTTCTTTTTGTCAGTATTCCTTTTACCCACCCCCTCTCCTTTCTCTATTTTCTTTTTGTTCCTTCCTTCTTCCTTTCATCCCTTCTTGCTTTTCAACCTTCTCATCCTTCTGGTCCTATACCAAAAGGACTCATCGAAACCTTAGTCCACAGGCACGGGAACTTAAAGAGCAAAGGAAGTGAAAGAAATATTAGGGCAAGAAAACAGATAAAAGAAATCACTCATGAGGAAGAATCAGCAGAAAACTCCAGGCAACATGAAGAATCAGTCCAGAACAACCCCACCAAGGGACCATGAGGTAGCTACTGCACAGGATTCCACCAATAAAGAAATGTTAGGAATGACAGAAAGGGAATTTAGAATACACATGATGAAAACAATGAAGGAAATGATGGGAAAAATGAAGGAAACTGCTAATAAAGTGGAAAATAACCAAAAGGAAATCCAAAAACAGAATCAAATAAGAGATGAACAATATGAAGAATAAAGAAAGGATATAGCAGAGCTGAAGAACCTGAAGCAGTCAATTAGGGAACTTAAAGATGCAATGGAAAGTATCAGCAACAGGTTAGACCATGCAGAAGAAAGAATTTCAGAGGTAGAAGACAAAGTTCTTGAGATAACTCAGATAGTAAAAGAGGCAGAAAAGAAGAGAGAGAAAGCAGAACGTTCACTGTCAGAATTTTGGGACTTTATGAAGCATTCCAACATACGAGTTATAGGAATCCCAGAAGGGGAAGAAGAATGCCCCAGAGGAATGGAAGCCATAGTAGACAATATTATAAAAGAAAATTTCCCAAATATCACCATAGATTCTGACACACTGCTTTCAGAGGGATATCAGACCCCAGGTCGCCTCAACTCTAACCGAGCTTCTCTAAGACACATTGTGATGAACCTGTCCAAAGTCAAGACAAAAGAAAAGATTCTGCAAGCTGCCAAAAGTAAGCGCCAGTTGACCTACAGGGGCAAATCCATCAGAGTGACCGCAGACTTCTCTAATGAAACGTTCCAAGGAAGAAGACAATGGTAATCTACCTTTAATCTACTTAAACAGAACAATTTCTAGCCCAGAATTTTGTACCCTGCTAAGCTAAGCTTTAAAATTGATGGAGAAATCAAATCATTTATGGATATACAAACATTGAGGAAATTCGCCACAACAAGACCAGCTCTACAGGAAATACTTCAACCTGTTCTGCACACTGACCACCACAATGGATCAGCAGCAAAGTAAGAACTCAGAAATTAAAGGACAGAACGAAACCTCCACACTGATGCAAAAGATAAAACTAAGCAATGGACTCTAACCAAATAAGATGAATAGAATACTACCACACTTATCAATTATCTCAATAAATGTTAATGGCTTGAATTCCCCACTGAAGAGACATGGATTGACTGAATGGATTAAAAAACACAAGCCATCCATTTGCTGTCTGCAAGAAACACACCTGGCTTCAAAAGACAAATTAAAGCTCCGAGTCAAGGGTTTGAAGACAATTTTTCAGGCAAATGGAATTCAGAAGAAAAGAGGAGTTGCAATCTTATTTTCAGATACATGTGGATTTAAAGCAAATAAAATCAAAAAAGACAAAGATGGTCACTTTATACTGGTCAAGGGAAAAATACAACAAGAAGATGTTTCAATTCTAAATATTTATGCACCCAATTTAAATGCTCCCAGATTCTTGAAACAGACCTTACTCAGTCTGAGCAATATGATATCTGATAATACCATAATGACAGGGGACTTTAACACTCCTCTTATAGAGCTGGATAGATCCTCTAAACAGAAATTAAACAAAGATATAAGAGATTTAAATGAGACCCTAGAACAACTGTGCTTGATAGATGCATATAGAACACTCCATCCCAAAGATAAAGAATACACATTCTTCTCATCACCCCATGGAACATTCTCCAAAATTGATCATATCCTGGGACACAAAACAAATATCAATAGAATCAAAAGAATTGAAATTTTTACCTTGTATCTTCTCAGACCATAAGGCACTAAGGATGGAACTCAACTCTAACAAAAACGTTCGACCCCACAAAAAGACGTGGAAATTAAATAACCTTCTGTTGAATAACAGATGGGTGCAGGAAGAAATAAAACAGGAAATTCTTAACTTCCTTGAGCATAACAACAATGAAGACACAAGCTACAAAAACCTGTGGGACACTGCAAAAGCAGTTTTGAGAGGAAAATTTATCACTTAAGATGCCTACATTCGAAAAACAGAAAGAGAGTGCATCAATAAATTCACAAGCCATCTTATGGGGTTGGAAAAAGAAGAACAATCTAAGCCTAATGTCAGTAGAAGAAAAGAAATCTCCAAAATCAAATCAGAGATCAATGAAATTAAAAACAAAAGAAGCATTCAGATAATTAATGAAACAAGGAGTTGGTTTTTTGAAAAAATTAATAAAATAGATAAATCACTGGCCAGACTAACGAGAAACAGAAAAGTAAAATCTCTAATAACCTCAATCAGAAATTATAAAGGGGAAATAACAACTGATCCCACAGAGATACAAGAGATCATCTCTGAATACTACCAGAAACTCTATGCCCAGAAATCTGACAATGTGAAGGAAATGGATCAATATTTGAAATCACACCCTGTCCCTAGACTTAGCGAGGAAGAAATAGAGCTCCTGAACAAACCAATTTCAAGCACTGAGATTAAAGAAACAATAAAAAACCTTCCAACCAAAAAATGCCCTGGTCAGATGGCTTCACACCAGAAGTCTATCAAACCTTCAAGGAAGAGCTTATTCCTGTACTGCAAAAATTATTCCAAAAAATCGAGGAAGAAGGAATCTTCCCCAACACATTCTATAAAGCAAACATCACCCTGATACCAAAACCAGGAAAAGACCCAAACAAAAAGGAGAATTTCAGATCAATCTCACTCATGAATATAGATGCAAAATTCTCAATAAAATCCTACCCAATAGATTACAGCTTATCATCAAAAAAGTCGTACATCATCATCAAGTGGGTTTCATCCCAGGGATGCAAGGCTGGTTTAACATACACAAGTCCATAAACGTTATCCACCATATTAACAGAGGCAAAAATAAAGATCATATGATCCTCTCAATAGATGCAGAAAAAGGATTTGATAAAATCCAGCATCCTTTTCTAATTAGAACACTGAAGAGTATAGGCATAGGTGGCACATTTCTAAAACTGATTGAAGCCATCTATGACAAACGTACAGCTAATATTTTACTGAATGGAGTAAAACTCAAAGCTTTTCCTCTTAGAACTGGAACCAGACAAGGTTGTCCTCTGTCACCTTTACTATTCAACATAGTGCTGGAAGTTCTAGCCAATACAATTAGGCAAGACAAGGAAATAAAGGGAATCCAAATGGGAGCAGAGGAGGTCAAACTCTCCCTCTTTGCTGATGACATGATGTTATACTTAGAGAATTCCAAAGACTCAACCACAAGACTCCTAGAAGTCATCAAAAAATAAAGTAATGTTTCAGGATATAAAATCAATGTCCACAAGTCAGTAGCCTTTGTATACGCCAATAACAGTCAAGATGAGAAGCTAATTAAGGACACAACTCCCTTCACCATAGTTTCAAAGAAAATGAAATATCTAGGAATATACCTAACGGAGGAGGTGAAGGACCTGTATAAAGAAAATTATGAAATCCTCAGAAAGGACATAGCAGAGGATTTTAACAAATGGAAGAACACACCATGCTTGTGGATGGGCAGAATCAAGATTGTTAAAATGTCTATACTTCCCAAAGCAATCTACCTATTCAGTGCCATTCCTATCAAAATACCAGCATCATATTTTCAAGATTTGGAAAAAATGATTCTTCATTTTGTATGGAACCAGAAAAAACCCCATATAGCTAAGGCAGTTCTTAGTAATAAAAATAAATCTGGGGGCATCAGCATACTGGATTTTAGTCTGTACTACAAAGCCATAGTGGTCAAGACAGCATGATATTGGCACAAAAATAGAGACATAGATGCTTGGAATCGAATAGGAAACCAAGAAATGAAACTAACATCTTACAATCACCTAATCTTTATTTGTTTATTTTTTTTATTAAATCATAACTGTATACAATGATATGATTATGGGGCATCATACACTCACTTCATAAGCCATTTGACACATTTTTATCACAGTGGTTAACATAGCCTTTCCGGCGTTATCTCAGTTACTGTGCCAAAACATTTACATTCTACATTTACCAAGTTTCGCAAATACCCCTGTAATATGCACCACAGGTGTGATTCCTCCGATTCCCCTCCCTCTACCCACCCCCCCCTTTCCCACTTCCCCCTATTGTTAAGTTGTAGCTGGGTTATAGTTTTCATGTGAGAGTCCCAAATTAGTTTCATAGTAGGGCTGTGTACATTGGGTATTTTTTCTTCCATTCTTGGGATACTTTACTAAGAATATGTTCCAGCTCCATCCATGTAAACATGAAAGAGGTAAAGTCTCCATCTTTCTTTAAGGCTGCATAGTATTCCATGGTATACATATACCACAATTTATTAATCCATTCGTGGATCGATGGGCACTTGGGCTTTTTCATGACTTAGCTATTATGAATTGGGCTGCAATAAACATTCTGGTACAAATATCTTTGTTATGTTGTGATTTTTGGTCTTCTGGGTATATGCCCAGCAGAGGGATTACAGGATTGAATGGCAGATCTATTTTTAGATCTCTGAGTGTTCTCCATATATCTTTCCAAAAGGAATGTATTAATTTGCATTCCCACCAGCAGTGCAGAAGTGTTCCCTTTTCTCCGCATCCACGCCAACATCTCTGGTCTTGAGATTTTGTGATATAGGCTAGTCTCATTGGAGTTAGATGATATCTCAAAGTAGTTTTGATTTGCATTTCTCTGATGATTAAAGATGATGAGCATTTTTTCATATGTCTGAAGGCCGTGCGCCTGTCTTCTTCAGAGAAGTTTCTCTTCAAATCCCTTGCCCAGCCTGCGATGGGATCCCTTGTTTTTTTCTTGCTGATGCGTTTGAGTTCTCTGTGGATTCTGGTTATTAAACCTTTGTCAGAGATATACCCTGCAAATATCTTCTCCCATTCTGAGGGCTGTCTGCTTGCTCTGCTTACTGTGTTCTTAGCTGTGCAGAAGCTTTTTAGTTTGATCAAGTCCCAGTAATGTATTTTTGAAGCTGCTTCAATTGCCCGGGGGGTTCTCCTCATGAAATACTCACCCAGACCAATTTCTTCAAGGGTTTTCCCTGCATTCTCCTCTAGTATTTTTATAGTTTCATGTCTTAAGTTTAAATCTTTAATCCAATGAGAGTCTATCTTAGTTAATGGTGAAAGGTGTGGGTCCAATTTCAGTCTTCTGCAGGTTGCCAGCCAGTTCAGCCAGCACCATTTGTTAAATAGGGAATCTTTTCCCCACTGAATGTTTTTAATTGGCTTGTCAAAAATCAAATAGCGGTAAGTAGCTGGATTCATCTCTTGGTTCTCTATTCTGTTCCAGATATCTACTTCTCTGTTTTTGTGCCAATACCATGCTGTTTTGATCACTATCGATTTGTAGTAAAGTCTGAGGTCTGGTAGTGTGATTCCTCCTGTTTTGTTTTTATTTCTGAGTAATATCTTGGCTATTCGAGGTTTTTTCTGATTCCATATAAAACGAAGTAATGTTTTTTCAAGATCTTTAAAATATGACAGTGGAGCTTTAATAGGGAGTGCGTTGAAATTATATATTGCTTTGGGTAGTATGGACATTTTGATAATGTTGATTCTTCCTAGCCATGAGCATGGTATGTTTTTCCATTTGTTAACATTTTCAGCTATTTCTTTTCTTAGAGTTTCATAGTTCTCTTTACAGAGATCTTTCACGTCTTTTGTTAGGTAAATTCCCAAATATTTCATCTTCTTTGGCACTACTGTGAATGGGATAGAGTCCTTAACTGCTTTTTCAATTTGACTGTTGTTGGTGTATATAAAGGCTACCGATTTATGAATGTTGATTTTGTAACCTGAGACGCTGCTGTATTCCTTGATCACTTCTAGCAGTTTTGTAGTAGAGTCCCTAGTGTTTTCCAGATACACAATCATATCATCTGCGAAGAGCGAGAGTTTGATCTCTTCTGACCCTATACGGATACTCTTGATCGCCTTTTCTTCCCTAATTGCGGTGGCTAAAACTTCCATTACAATGTTGAAAAGCAATGGAGACAATGGGCAGCCTTGTCTGGTTCCTGATCTGAGTGGAAATGATTCCAATTTAACTCCATTCAATATGATATTGGCTGTGGGTTTGCTGTAGATAGACTCTATCAGTTTAAGAAAAGTCCCTTCTAGACCAATTTTCTTGAGTGTTCTGATCATGAAGTGATGCTGGATATTATCAAAAGCTTTTTCTGCATCAATTGAGAGAATCATATGGTCTTTGTTTTTTAATTTGTTTATGTGCTGAGTTACATTTATAGATTTACGTATATTGAACCAGCCTTGAGACCCTGGGATAAAACCAACTTGGTCATGATGTATAATTTGTTTGATGTGTTGCTGGATTCTGTTTGTTAGGCTCTTGTTGAATATTTTTGAATCTATATTCATTAGTGATATTGGTCTATAATTTTCTTTTCTTGTTGAGTATTTTCCTGGTTTGGGGATCAGGGTGATGTTTGCTTCATAGAACGTGTTGGGTAGTCTTCCTTCTTTTTCTACATTTTGGAACAGGTTGAGTAATATAGGTACTAATTCCTCTTTAAATGTTTGGTAGAATTCTGACGTGAAACCATCTGGTCCCGGGCTTTTCTTTTTAGGGAGGTTTTGTATAGTTGATGCTATTTCTGAACTTGATATGGGTCTGTTCAACATTTCCACTTGGTTCTGGTTAAGTCTTGGAAGGTGGCGTGCTTCCAAGTATCGGTCTATTTCCTTCAGATTTTCATATTTCTGAGAATAAAGTTTCTTGTAATATTCATTAAGTATTTTTTGGATTTCTGACGAGTCTGTGGTTATTTCGTCTTTGTTGTTTCTGATTGATGATATTAGAGATTTTACTCTTTTTTTCCTGATTAGGTTGGCCAGAGGTTTATCTATTTTATTGACCTTTTCAAAAAACCAGCTTTTTGATTTATTGATCTGTTGTATTATTCTTTTGTTTTCAATTTCATTTAATTCTGCTCTAATTTTGGTTATTTCTTTTCTTCTACTGGGTTTGGGGTTGGAATGTTCTTCCTTTTCCAGTTGCGTGAGATGTCCCATTAAGTTGTTAACTTCCTCTCTTTCCGTTCTCTTGAGGAAGGCTTGCAGTGCTATAAATTTCCCTCTTAGAACTGCCTTTGCAGTGTCCCAGAGGTTCTGATAGTTTGTGTCTTCATTGTCATTTTGTTCCAAAAAATTGGTGATTTCTTTCTTAATCTCATCTCTGACCCAGCTATCATTCAGCATAAGGTTATTTAACTTCCATGTTTTTGTATGGGTATGCAGATTCCTGTTGTTACTCAATTCAAGTTTTATTCCATGATGGTCCGAGAAGATGCATGGAATAATTTCTATTCCTTTAAATTTACTGAGGTTAGACTTGTGACCTAAAATGTGATCAATTTTGGAGTAAGTTCCGTGGGCTGATGAGAAGTATGTGTATTCAGTTTTGTTGGGATGAAATGTTCTGTAGATGTCTGCTAAATCTAAATATTGGATGGTTAGGTTTAAATCTACCTAATCTTTAATAAACCAAACAAGAACATACCTTGGGGGAAAGACTCCCTATTCAATAAATGGTGTTGGGAAAACTGGATATCCACATGTAAAAGACTGAAACTGGACCCACACCTTTCCCCACTCACAAAGATGGATTCAGGATGGATAAAGGACTTAAATTTAAGGCATGAAACAATAAAAATCCTCAAAGAAAGCATAGGAAAGACACTGGAAGATAATGGCCTGGGGAAAGACTTCCTGAAGAAGACTGCCATGGCAATTGCAACAACAACAAAAATAAACAAATGGGACTTCATTAAACTGAAAAGCTTCTGTACAGCCAAGGAGACAACAACCAAAGCAAAGAGACAACCTACACAATGGGAAAGGATATTTGCATATTTTCAATCAGAGAAAAAGCTTGCTAACTGGGATTTATAGAGAACTCAAATCAATCCACATGAAAAAGGCCAACAATCCCATATATCAATGGGCAAGAGACATGAATAGAACATTCTCTAAAGAAGACAGACGAATGGCTAACAAACATATGAAAAAAAGTTCATCATCCTTATATATTATAGAAATGCAAATCAAAACCACCTGAGATACCATCTAAGCCCAGTGAGAATGGCCCACATCACAAAATCTCAAAACTGCACATGCTGGCATGGATGTGGAGAGAAGGGAACACTTTTACACTGCTGGTGGGACTGCAAACTAGTACAACCTTTCTGGAAGGAAGTATGGAGAAACCTCAAAGCACTCAAGCCATACCTCCCATTTGATCCTGCAATCCCATTACTGGGCATGTACCCAGAAGGAAGAAAATCCTTTTATCATAAGGACACTTGTACTAGACTGTTTATTGCAGCTCAATTTACAATTGCCAAAATGTGGAAACAGCCTAAATGCCCAGCAACCCAGGAATGGATTAACAAGCTGTGGTATATGTATACCATGGAATACTATTCAGCCATTAAAAAAAATGGAATTTACATCCTTCGTATTAACCTGGATGGAAGTGGAAGACATTATTGTTAGTAAAGCATCACAAGAATGGAGAAGCATGAATCCTATGTACTCAATTTTGATATGAGGACAATTAATGACAATTAAGGTCATGGGGGGGGGAAGCAGAAAGAGGGATGGAGGGAGGTGGGTGGGGCCTTGGTGTGTGTCACACCTTCTGGGGAAGACATGATTGCAGGAGGGACTTTACCTAACAAATGCAATCAGTGTAAAGTGGCTTATTGTACCCTCAATGAATCCCCAACAATAAAACAAACAAACAAACAAACAAACAAAAAACACAAATGTAATCTAGCCAGGGGGAAAGGAGAGGAGAGAGAAGAGGAAGGAAGGAGGGGATGTGGCAGGATCTCACCTAATGTGCACAATGTGAGGTTTTTCACACCCTCACCCTTAGGGTAAAGGGCTCTTCAACAACTCTACTTTACCTTGGAAGTGAGAACAATGTAAACTACAAATTTGTACCCTCATATTACTTGGATACTGAAGAAAATAAAAAAATAAAAATTTTGAAATTAAAAAAATTAGAATCAAAAGATTTTGATCAGTAGGTGGTGCTCTCAGATTACAAACAAGCTGATATAGTTTCTCATTTCTCAAGTCTATCAATTTTGTTATGCTAAGTAAAACAAGCCAGTCAAAAAGACAAATGCTGTATGAGTCCACTTTATGAGTTCCTGTAGTCAAGTTTATAGAGACAGAAGCATAGAATGATGGGTGTCTGGGGTTAAGTGGATAGGGGAATGTTAACTTAATGTTTAATGAATATAGAGTTACCGTTTTTCAAGATGAAATGAGTTCTGTACATGGATAATGGTGATGGGTGCAATATGAAGGCACTTAATACTTGCTCTTGACTGAGGTGAATGGAGAGAAAGATTCTACAACATGTGTGCACTTGTATGTGTACTGTTGAAGATAACTTATCAATGAAATTTTTCTATGTCATTTACCTGTTGAAGACATTGAGCCAGGTTTTCCTTTCATTCCTGCTTGCAGACAGACGATTTGTCTTTCCTTTGGTTATTTCTTTCATAATACATCACCAAAGGCAGCCCAAAGCGTCTGGCACACATTGTATAGACCTTCTGTGTCCCCAATGTCTCCCTTAGAGCCCAAGTGCACCAGGTGCAGAACACCCTTCTAGAGTCATCACAAGCAATTATTTCATCATTTCACTGCTATGCAACATGGATGCCATCTTTCCAACTTCCATATCAGTTTCTTCTTCACCTATAAAGCTGCCACCAAATGCCATATACTTTAGGTATTTACTGAAGAGGGGAAAACACTATGTTGACTGGTACCTTCCTTCTCTTAAAGGCTTCAGTCTGAAAGTGACACTTTTTGTTTACTTTCTTTGCTCTGACAAGTCACCTGGTGCTGTTTATCCTCAAAGAGAAGAGCTGCATCATCTAAGTGCCTCTGAAAGGGGAGGAGAGCTGCATCATGATGAACAACAATAATGACTCTCTAAAAGGTTTCCTGATGAGGTGATGTTAATGGTTGTTTGCTTATGGTTGTAACAAACCATGCAGAAATGCATGGACTCTGGATTAGTTCTCTCACTCTCCCCTATCCACCTCCCTGCCCATCTCTCCCTGTTACCTTCCTTCCTTCTACCACGCCATAGACACTTGTAAGCCACAACACAGACCAAGAACTGCTATTAATAATCTACACCTACCTCTGTGCACCTCTGTGTCATTCCACCCCTCACTTCCTCCAGTTGTTGCCATTATCTCAATTCGTGGTTAATGTTCTGTATCTTAAGTTACTTTTTAAACAGTCATATACACATGCACACATATCACACACATGCCTAAATGATATATTGTTTCCAACCTATATAAAATACTGTCATTTTATATATTGTCTTCTGAGGCATACTTTTCCCCTTTGTCTTTATGCAACTACTACACTTCTATGATGTTCCACATTCATTTTCCTTCTATTTTGTTTCATAATATGAATATAACACAACTTGCTTTGCTGCTACTTTTTTTCTAATTAAGAATGATACTGTTATGAACATTGTTGTATGTGTTTCCAGGTATTCATGTGCTAAAATTTCTCTTTTTTATGGATATATATTAGGTATAAATTATGAAGTGTCTGATTTCCTTAAGTACTAAATTGACAGTTAATGTCTCTGACATTTTACTCTGCCACTTCTTATTTTATCCTTATGGTAAAGGTGCATTCTCATTCTTTCAAATACATTGTTTAGCTTGTGATTATCTCTCAATTTTTTTTTACAGCAAATTTTATGAAACCATGAGTAAGTCATACATTCATATTATTTTTGAATCCATATCTTGGAAACAAGGCAGAGAACTCAAAATATGTATCAGCAAAGTGTTTGGGAAGGACATGGCTAATGAAGGCATGGTAATCAATGGTTTGATAAGTTGCATTCTGGTCATTCTGGTGATTCTTGAAACTCAGCCATGTGGATGACCTAAGACCAATGTGGGTAAGGATGAACTGAAAGCTGTAGTGGAAGTGAATCCATCTCAACCTACATGTAAAATAGCAGCAAGGTTTGACATTAATATTGCAACTATATTGGACTGTTTGAAACAAATCAGCAAGGTAAAGAAGCTAGATACATAGGTTCTGCATGAATTAAATGAATGTCAGCAGAGAAATTGTCTTAAACCTTGCCTTTCTGTGCTGTCATGACATAAAAGCAAATGATTTCTATACTGTATTGTTACTTGTGATGAAAAATGGATTATTTTTGACAATTACAAGCATTTGGCAGGATGAGTGAATAAAGATGTATAGAAACACATTCCAAAACTGAATATTCATCAAAAAAGCTAATGGTATCTTTTTGGTGGTCCAGCCCTGCTATTATCTACTATAACTTCATGAAACCTGGCCAATCAATTACAGCAGATGCCTACCAGTTGGATGAAATGATGAAGATGCTTATGATTAAGTAGTTGAGATTGGTCAATAGAGACAGGTCAATCCTCAATCCTCTTGGAAACTCTCTGTAATCCACCATATTCACCAGACCTTGCACCAACTATCACTTCTTCCAGGCTTTGGACCACTTCTTGCAAGGAAAAATATTCAATTCTCAACAAGCTGTGGGAAACACCTTTTGTGATTTATAACCACTTGCTCTCCAGGATTTTTTGCTGCTGGCATAAACAAGCTACCAGTAAGATGACAAAGCTGTGTAGATAGTTGATGCACATACTTTGATTAGGAGTCCTGCTTCTCTTTTGGGATATGAGAAACTAAATTTTTGACTTGAAGTTGGACATTTCATATTTAATGACCTAATAATTTGATGCCAAATTGCAAAATCATTAGAGTTTATGAATATTTGAACTTAAAGGAAAACATTGATTTATTTCCAAAAAATTACACCAATTTATATCCCACTAGCAATGTATAACTGATCTAATTGACTTATACCCTCTCAAATACTTAGTGTTATCAAACTTTTTTATTTTTGCCAATTAAATTCTCTTGATTTGCATTTCCTCATTCCTTGTTAGATGAACACCTCTTCATGTACTTATTTGTTATCTGTGACTGTTTCTGTGTACCTTTTTAAAGATAGGTAGTATCTATTTATTTATTTTGTTTTTATATTTTTCTAGTCTGTTTAACATATTACCACAAACTTCAGGCTTATAACAACATATATTTGTTATCTCACAGTTTCAGTGGTGAGGAGCCATGAACATCCTCTGTTCAGAGTCTCGCCAGGCTGCACCAAGGTGTTGACTGGCTTGCATTTCTTTCTCTTTCAAGATCATGTGGTTGTTGAGGACCTAGTAAAGGTCCTCTCACTACATGGCCATTTTATTTCTTTAAGAAAGAGGAAAAACCACTTGGTTTAGAAAGGGATTTCAGACCCTCTTTTAAGGGCTTTCAAATGGGCTGAGCATGGTGGCTCATGCCTGTAATCCTAGCACTCTGGGAGGCTAAGGCAGATAGATCACCTGAATTTAGGAGTTTGAGACCACTATGAGCAAGAGTTAGATCCTGTGTCCATTAAAAATAGAAAAACTAGCTGGATGTTGTTGGGCTCTTATAATCCCAGCTACTTGGGAGGGCAAGAAAGGAGGATCTCTTGAGTCCAAGAGTTTGAGGTTGCTGTGATCTATGATGATACCACAGCACTCTACCCAGGTGACATGGTGAGACTCTGTCTTAAAAAAGGGGGGAGAGGCTTTTAACTGATTTATACTACCTATGATAGTCTCTTTTATTATTAGCTCAAAATCAAGTGATTTGGGATCTTAATTACATCTGCAGAATCTCCTCATCTTTGGCTTATAAACTAATCATGGAGGTGATATTCTTTCCTGACCACAGGTCCCACTTACACTCAAGGAGAGTGGGTTAGGTCAGAGTGAGGGACAGAAGAACCATTCAAGAATTCTGCCTATCGGAAGGCAGGTCTGCATGCTTCCTCTTGTTCACTGCAGAGATTCCAGCACCTATTACAGACAGCTCCCAGCACACGCATGCCATAGGATTTCACTCCTCTGACTGCTCTGAAGGGAGGAGAGCAAGATGGTGGCCAAGTAACAGCTTCCTTGCATCTGGGCACCATGAGTCTGGGGAGATAGGACTCCAGGCATCTCTGGCTGGTGGGATCTGCCTATCATCACCCCTGTGAGGATACAGAGAGTCAGCGAGAGACTTCTGGACCCCAAGAGGAGGACTAAAACAGTGGAAAACTGGCAAGTGGTCGCGTGTGTTCAGTCGGTCTAAACCTGCCTGCAACTGTAAGTTCAGTAGCAGCGAGACTGCAAACAGGGAAGGCCTTACCTGTGAACTGTTTTGGTGTCTTTGGACTTGGCACTCAGTTGAACTGCCTTGGGGAGAGCCTCAGTGGGAATGTGGAGAACTTTGGCCGTTGTCTAGGGCCCCAGTCTGAGCCGCTGAGCCAGACAGAGCTAATAGTGTTTGGCTGTGGGCCACAGGGAACCATTGTGAGCGATCTGCCCCAGCAAGCTCTGCCCTCAGGGTCGCAGAGCTAGAATTGGGTGGGAGCTGGTAACCCAGTGACCGAGTAGCCTAAGGGTGGGGTCTGAGCTGCCTTGCAGCCCTAACCCTCAGGGGCAGAGTGAGACCGGTTTTGGCACACTGGGTAAGTGGATAGCCACTTCAGCAGTGGTTCCAGAGACAAGCACTTTCCAGGGAAAGCTTCTGCTCAGCAATTTTACAAGTTCAAAGTGCCTTTTAAGAGGGCTGAAGAGAGATTTAGGGTGTCTACTGACTGGGGTTTGAGAAATCAGCAGCCTCCAGTCATATCAGAACTATGATTAACATCTCATACCCCAGAAGACCACATGTTGCCCAGACAATATTCAACAACATATACATACTGCTTTCTTTTTGGTTGTCTTATGTTTTTTCTGTTTTTTTTTTTTTTTTTGTTTGGTTGTTTTTTGGTTTATTTTGATGTTGTTGATGTTGTTTTGTTTTTTAATTTCAACCTTTTCCATACAGATCTTTTTTCTTTCTCAATTTTTCTAGTTCAATTATAATTTCCTATTGCTGCCTTTTTTAATAACTAGAACTTCATTTTTGCTAGTGTTTCTACTGCTATTATTTGGTTTTTCACCCAATTTTATCCCATAAAGTTTTATGTTTGCTTGTTTTGGTTTGATTTATAGCATTTTTGTCTTTCCTCTCTACTTGGTGGAGGTGGGGTACTATGTCTGATCAGGTTAGCAAAGAGCTGCTGACCTCAAGGGACCCACCCAACTGGGCACCCCCAGAAGTTGGTTTTTTTTAAAGGTTGTGTCAAAGTCCCCAACTGTACACCTATATTGCTCTGTCTCCCTCTTTCTGTGCCTCTCTTCTTTTGTCAATATTCCTTTTACCCACCCCCTCTCCTTTCTCTATTTTTTTTTCTTTTCACTCGGTCCTCCTTTCTTTCATCCCTTTCTTGCTCTTCAACCTTCTCAGCTTTCTGGTCCTGTACCAAAAGGAATCATCTAACCCTTAGTCCACAGGCACGAGAACTTAAAGAGCAAGAGGAAGTGAAAGGAAAATTAGGGCAAGGAAACAGGTAAAAGAAATCACTCATGAGGAAGAATCAGCAGAAAACTCCAGGCAACATGAAGAATCAGTCCAGAACAACCCCGCCAAGGGACCATGAAGTAGCTACTGCAGAGGATTCCACCTGTAAAGAAATGTTAGGAATGACAGAAAGGGAATTTAGAATACACATGATGAAAACAATGAAAGAAATGATGGAAACAATGAAGGAAACTGCTAATAAAGTGGAAAATAACCAAAAGGAAATCCAAAAACAGAATCAAATAAGAGATGAACGATATGAAGAATATAAAAAGGATATAGCAGAGCTGAAGGAACTGAAACAGTCAATTAGGGAACTTAAAGATGCAATGGAAAGTATCGGCAACAGGTTAGACCATGCAGAAGAAAGAATTTCAGAGGTAGAAGACAAAGTTCTTGAGATAACTCAGATAGTAAAAGAGGCAGAAAAGAAGAGAGAGAAAGCAGAACATTCACTGTCAGAATTATGGGACTTAATGAAGCATTCCAACATTCGAGTTATAGGAATCCCAGAAGGGGAAGAAGAATGCCCCAGAGGAATGGAAGCCATACTAGACAATATTATAAAAGAAAATTTCCCAAATATCACCAAAGATTCTGACACACTGCTTTCAGAGGGATATCAGACCCCAGGTCGCCTCAACTCTAACTGAGCTTCTCTAAGACACATTGTGATGAACCTGTCCAAAGTCAAGACAAAAGAAAAGATTCTGCAAGTTGCCAAAAGTAAGCGCCAGTTGACCTACAGGGGCAAATCCATCAGAGTGACCGCAGACTTCTCTAATGAAACTTTCCAAGCAAGAAGACAATGGTAATCTACCTTTAATCTACTTAAACAGAACAATTTCTAGCCCAGAATTTTGTACCCTGCTAAACTAAGCTTTAAAATTGTCGGAGAAATCAAATCATTTACGGATACACAAACATTGAGGAAATTTGCCAGAACAAGACCAGCTCTACAGGGAATACTTCAACCTGTTCTGCACACGGACCACCACAATGGATCAGCAGCAAAGTAAGAACTCAGAAATTAAAGGACAGAACCTAACCTCCACACTGATGCAAAAGATAAAACTAAGCAATGGACTCTCACAAAATAAGATGAATAGAACACTACCACACTTATCAATTATCTCAATAAATGTTAATGGCTTGAATTCCCCACTGAAGAGACATAGATTGGCTGACTGGATTAAAAAACACAAGCCATTCATTCGCTGTCTGCAAGAAACACACCTGGCTTCAAAAGACAAATTAAAGCTCCGAGTCAAGGGTTGGAAGACAATTTTTCAGGCAAATGGAATTCAGAAGAAAAGAGGAGTTGCAATCTTATTTTCAGATACATGTGGATTTAAAGCAACTAAAGTCAAAAATGACAAAGATGGTCACTTTATATTGGTCAAGGGAAAAATACAACAAGATGTTTCAATTCTAAATATTTATGCATCCAATTTAAATGCTCCCAGATTCTTGAAACAGACATACTCAGTCTGAGCAATATGATATCTGATAATACCATAATGACAGGGGACTTTAACACTCCTCTTATAGAGCTGGATAGAGCCTCTAAACAGAAATTAAACAAAGATATAAGAGATTTAAATGAGACCCTAGAACAACTGTACTTGATAGATGCATATAGAGCACTCCATCCCAAAGATAAAGAATATACATTCTTCTCATCACCCCATGGAACATTCTCCAAAATTGATCATATCCTGGGACACAAAACAAATATCAACAGAATCAAAAGAATTGAAATCTTTCTCAGACCATAAGGCACTAAAGATGGAACTCAACTCTAAGAAAAACGCTCGACCCCACACAAAGGCATGGAACTTAAACAATCTTCTGTTGAATAACAGATGGGTGCAGGGAGAAATAAAACAGGAAATCATTAACTTCCTTGAGCATAACAACAATGAAGACACAAGCTACCAAAACCTGTGGGACACTGCAAAAGCAGTTTTGAGAGGAAAATTCATCACTTTAGATGCCTACATTTGAAAAAGAGAAAGAGAGCATATCAACAATCTCACAATCCATCTTCTGGAATTGGAAAAAGAAGAACAATCTAAGCCTAATGTCAGTAGAAGAAAAGAAATATCCAAAATCAAATCGGAGATCAATGAAATTGAAAACAAAGGAATCATTGAGAAAATTAATGAAACAAGGAGTTGGTTTTTTGAAAAAATAAATAAAATAGATAAACCATTGGCCAGACTAATGAGAAATGGAAAAGTAAAATCTCTAGTAACCTCAGTCAGAAATGATAAAGGGGAAATAACAACTGATCCCACAGAGATACAAGAGATCATCTCTGAATACTACCAGAAACTCTATGCCCAGAAATTTGACAATGTGAAGGAAATGGATCAATATTTGGAATCACACCCTCTCCCTAGACTTAGCCAGGAAGAAATAGAGCTCCTGAACAGACCAATTTCAAGCACTGAGATTAAAGAAACAATAAAAAACCTTCCAACCAAAAAATGCCCTGGTCCAGATGGCTTCACACCAGAAGTCTATCAAACCTTCAAGGAAGAGCTTATTCCTGTACTGCAAAAATTATTCCAAAAAATCGAGGAAGAAGGAATCTTCCCCAACACATTCTATGAAGCAAACATCACCCTGATACCAAAACCAGGAAAAGACCCAAACAAAAAGGAGAATTTCAGACCAATCTCACTCATGAATATAGATGCAAAAATTCTCAACAAAATCCTAGCCAATAGATTACAGCTTATCATCAGAAAAGTCATTCATCATGATCAAGTAGGCTTCATTCCAGGGATGCAAGGCTGGTTTAACATACACAAGTCCATAAACGTTATCCACCATATTAACAGAGGCAAAAATAAAGATCACATGATCCGCTCAATAGATGCAGAAAAAGCATTTGATAAAATCCAGCATCCTTTTCTAATTAGAACACTGAAGAGTATAGGCATAGGTGGCACATTTCTAAAACTGATTGAAGCTATCTATGACAAACCCACAGCTAATATTTTACTGAATGGAGTAAAGCTGAAAGCTTTTCCTCTTAGAACTGGAACCAGACAAGGTTGTCCTCTGTCACCTTTACTATTCAACATAGTGCTGGAAGTTCTAGCCAATACAATTAGGCAAGACAAGGAAATGAAGGGAATCCAAATGGGAGCAGAGGAGGTCAAACTCTCCCTCTTTGCTGACGACATGATCCTATACTTAGAGAACCCCAAAGACTCAACCACAAGACTCCTAGAAGTCGTCAAAAATACAGTAATGTTTCAGGATATAAAATCAATGTCCACAAGTCAGTAGCCTTTGTATACACCAATAACAGTCAAGATGAGAAGCTAATTAAGGACATAACTCCCTTCACCATAGTTTCAAAGAAAATGAAATACCTAGGAATATACCTAACGAAGGAGGTGAAGGACCTCTATAAAGAAAACTATGAAATCCTCAGAAAGGAAATAGCAGAGGATATTAACAAATGGAAGAACATACCATGCTCATGGATGGGCAGAATCAACATTATTAAAATGTCTACACTTCCCAAAGCAATCTACCTATTCAATGCCATTCCTATCAAAGTACCTACATCGTACTTTTAAGATTTGGAGAAAATGATTCTGCGTTTTTTATGGAACCGGAAAAAACCCCGTATAGCTAAGGCAGTTCTTAGTAACAAAAATAAAGCTGGGGGCATCAGCATACCAGATTTTAGTCTGTACTATAAAGCCATAGCGGTCAAGACAGCATGGTACTGGCACAAAAACAGAGACATAGACACTTGGAATCGAATTGAAAACCAAGAAATGAAACTAACATCTTACAACCACCTAATCTTCGATAAACCAAACAAGAACATACCTTGGGGGAAAGACTCCCTATTCAATAAATGGTGATGGGAGAACTGGATGTCTACATGTAAAAGACTGAAACTGGACCCATACATTTCCCCACTCACAAAAATTGATTCAAAATGGATAAAGGACTTAAATTTAAGGTATGAAACAATAAAAATCCTCAAAGAAAGCATAGGAAAAATACTGGAAGATAATGGCCTGGGGAAAGACTTCCTGAAGAAGACTGCCATGGCAATTGCAACAACAACAAAAATAAACAAATGGGACTTCATTAAACTGAAAAGCTTCTGTACAGCTAAGGAGACAATAACCAAAGCAAAGAGACAACCTACACAATGGGAAAGGATATTTGCATATTTTCAATCAGACAAAAGCTTGATAACTAGGATCTATAGAGAACTCAAATCAATCCACATGAAAAAAGCCAACAATCCCTTATATCAATGGGCAAGAGACATGAATAGAACCTTCTCTAAAGATGACAGATGAATGGCTAACAAACACATGAAAAAATGTTCATCATCTCTATATATTAGAGAAATGCAAATCAAAACCACCCTGAGATATCATCTAACCCCAGTGAGAATGGCCCACATCACAAAATCTCAAAACTGCAGATGCTGGCGTGGATGTGGAGAGAAGGGAACACTTTTACACTGCTGGTGGGACTGCAAACTAGTACAACCTTTCTGGAAGGAAGTATGGAGAAACCTCAAAACACTCAAGCTAGACCTCCCATTCGATCCTGCAATCCCATTACTGGGCATCTACCCAGAAGGAAAAAAATCCTTTTATCATAAGGACACTTGTACTAGACTGTTTATTGCAGCTCAATTTACAATCGCCAAAATGTGGAAACAGCCTAAATGCCCAGCAACCCAGGAATGGATTAACAAGCTGTGGTATATGTACACCATAGAATACTATTCAGCCATTAAAAAAAATGGAGACTTCACATCCTTCGTATTAACCTGGATGGAAGTGGAAGACATTATTGTTAGTAAAGCATCACAAGAATGGAGAAGCATGAATCCTATGTACTCAATTTTGATATGAGGACAATTAATGACAATTAAGGTTATGGGGGGGAGGAAAAGCAGAAAGAGGGACGGAGGGAGGGGGGTGGGTCCTTGGTGTGTGTCACACTTTATGGGGGCAAGACATGATTGCAAGAGGGACTTTACCTAACAATTGCAATCAGTGTAACCTGGCTTATTGTACCCTCAATGAATCCCCAAAAATAAAAAAAAAATAAAAAAAGAATTCTGCCTACCACAGGTTTTATTGTTAGACAAAATCATAGGTTCACCAAAAACTAAAACATGAGAGTACTCCTTCCTTCCCATATTTAGATGTCCACAAAGTTTGAAAAATCTCTGAAACATTAAGTGACCTATCATATCCTCCAGGTAAACTATGTTTTTTTGCTTGTTTGTTTGTTTTTTATTGTTGGGGATTCATTGAGGGTACAGAGAACCAGGTTACACTACTTGCATTTGTTAGGTAATGTCCCTCTTATAATTGTGTCCCACCCCCAAGAGCTGTGTCACACACTGTGACCCTCTACCCACCTCCCTTTTTCCCTTTCTCTGCTCCCACATTCCCACATCCCCTGCCATGTACTAGCGTCAATTGTCCTCATATCAGAATTGAGTACATTGTATTCTTGCCTCTCCATTCTTGTTATGCTTTACTAAGAAGAATGTGTTTCAGCTCCATCTGGGTTAATACAAAAGATGTAAAGTCACCATCTTTTTTTGTGGTTGGTGGAAAAGCTTTCAGTTTTACTCCATTCAGTATGATATTAACTATGGGTTTGTCATAGATGGCTTCAATCAGCTTAAAAAATGTGCCACCTATGCCTATTCCATGGTATACATGTACCACAGCTTGTTAATCCATTCCTGGACCGGTGGGCATTTAGGTTGTTTCTACAATTTGGCAATTGTAAATTGAACAGAAATAAATAGTCTAGTGTAAATGTCCTTATGATAAAATGATTTTTTTTCATCTGGGTAGATGTCTAGTAATGGGGTTGCAATGTCAAATGGGAAGTCTAGTTTGAGTTCTTTGAGGATTCTCCATACTTCCTTCCAAAAAGATTGTATTAGTTTGCAGTCCCACCAGCAGTGTAAAAGTGTTCCCTTCTCTCCACATCCATGCCAGCGTCTGCAGCTTTGAGATTTTGTGATGTGGGCCATTCACACTAGTGTTAGTTGATATCTCAAGGTGGCTTTTATTTGAATTTCTCTAATGATTAGGGATGATGAGCATTTTTAAAATATGTTTGTTAGTCATTTGTTTGTCTTCTTTAGAGAAGGTTCTGTTCATATTTCTTTCCCAGTGATATAAGGGATTGTTGGCTCTTTTTATATTTATTCATTTGAGTTCTCTGTAGATCCTAGTTATCAAGCTCTTGTTGGATTCATAATATGCAAATATCTTTTCCATTTTGATGGTTACCTATTTGCTTTGGTTGTTGTCTCCTTAGCCTTACTGAAGCTGTTCAGTTTAATTAAGTACCATGCTTTTATTTTTGTTGTTGCAATTGCCATCGGAGGCTTCTCCATAAAGTCTTTCCCGAGGACAATATTTTCGAGTATTTTCCCCATACTTTCTTCAAGGATGTTTATTGTTTCATGCCTTAGATTTAGATCTTTTATCCATCTTGAATCAATTTTACTGAGAGGAGAAAGGTGTGGGTCCAGTTTCAGTCTTTTGCATATGGCTTTCCAGTTCTCCCAGCACCATTTGTTGAATAGGGATTCTTTCCCCAGTGTATGTTCTTTTTTGGTTTATCAAAGATCAGGTGGCTGTAAGAGTTTAGATTCATCTCATTGTTTTCTATTTGGCTCCAGATGTCTATGTCTCTGTTTTTATGCCAATACCATGCTGTTTTGATCACTATGGCCTTGTAGTACAGCCTAAAGTCTGGTAGGCTGATGCCTCTGGCTTTGCTTTTATTACTAAGAATTGCCTTATCTATATGGGTTTTTTTCTGGTTCCATACAAAATGAAGAATTATTTTTTTCCAAACCTGAAAGTATGATTTTGGTATTTTAATGGGGATTGGATTGGATCTGTAGATTGCTTTGGGAAGTATAGACATTTTAATAATGTTGATTCTTGTCAGTCATGAGCATGGTATGTTCTTCCATTTGTTAATATTTTCTGCTATTTCTTTTCTTAGGATTTTGTAATTTTCTTTATGAAGGTCTTTCACCTCTTTTGTTAGGTATATTCTTAGGTATTTCATTTTCTTTGAAGCTATTGTGAAGGGAATTGTGTCCTTGATTAGCTTCTTATCTTGGCGGTTATTGGCATATACAAAGGCTACAAATTTGTGGACACTGATTTTATATCCTGAGACATTACTATATTTTCTGATCACTTCCAGGAATCTTGGGATTAAGTCCTTGGGGTTCTCTAAGTATAATATCAAATCATTGGCAAAGAGGGAGAGTTTGACTTTGTCTGCCCCCATTTGGATACCCTTCATTACCTTCTCTTGCTTGATTGTATTGGCTAGAACTTCCAGCACTATGTTGAATAGTAGTGGCGATAGAGGACAATCTTGTCTTGTTCCAGTTCTGAGTGGAAAGCTTTCAGTTTTACTCCATTCAGTATGATATTAGCTGTGGGCTTGTCATAGATGTCTTCAATCAGCTTAAGAAATGTGCCACCACCTATGCCTATCATCTTCAGAGTTCTAATTAGAAAAGGATGTCAAATTTTATTAAATGATTTTTCTACATCTATTGAGAGGATCATATGGTCTTTGTTTTTGCTTCTGTTGATGTGGTGAATTATGTTTATAGACTTGCATATGTTAAACCAGTCTTGCATCTCTCGGATGAAACCTACTTGATCATGCTGTATGACTTTTTTAATGAGGAGCTATAATCTCTTGGCTAGGATTTTTTTTTTTTTTTTTTGTAGAGACAGAGTCTCACTTTATCACCCTTGGTAGAGTGCCATGGCATCACACAGCTTACAGCAACCTCCAACTCCTGGACTTAAGTGATTCTCTTGCCTCAGCCTCCCGAGTAGCTGGGACTACAGGCACTCGCCACAACACCCAGCTATTTTTTGGTTTGCAGTTCAGCTGGGGCCAGGTTTGAACCCGCCACCCTCGGTATATGGGGCCGGCGCCCTACCGACTGAGCCACAGGCGCCGCCCATCTTGGCTAGGATTTTATTGAGAATTTTTACATCTCTATTCATTAATGAAATTGGTCTGAAGTTCTCCTTTTTAGTTGGGCATTTTCCTCATTTTGGTATCAGGGTGATGTTTGCTTCATATAACATGTTGGGGAAGATTCCTTCCTTATCAAATTTTGGAATAGTTTCTGTAGAACGGGTATAAGCTCTTCTTTGAAGGTTTGATAGAATTCTGGTGTGAAGCCATCTGTACCAGAGCTTTTATTCTTGGGAGTTTTTTTTTTTTTTCTTTGATCTCAGTGCTTGAAATTGGCCTGTTCAGGAGATCCATTTCATCTGGGCTAAGTCTAGGGAGAGGGTGTGATTCCAAATATTGATCCATTTCCTTCACATTGTCAAATTTCTGGGTATAAAGTTTCTGGTAGTATTCAGAGATAATCTCTTGTATCTCTGTGGCATCTGTTGTTATTTACCCCTTTATCATTTCTAATTGAGGTCACTAGAGAGTTTAATTTTCAGTTTCTAGTGAGTCTCACCAGATGTTTATCTATTTTATTTATTTTTATTTTTCAAAAACCAACTTTTTACTAATTTTCTGAATGATTTTTTGTTTTCAATTTCATTAATCTCTGATTTGATTTTGATTATTGCTTGTCTTCTGCTGGGTTTAGGGTTAGATTGTTCTTCCTTTTCCAATCCTGTAAGATGATTTGTGAGTATGTTGATGTGTTCACTTTCTGTTTTTTGAATGTAGGCATCTAGTACAACAAATTTTCCTCTTGGGACTGCTTTTGTTATATACCACAGGTTTTGGCAACTTGTGTCTTCATTGTTGTTATGTTTGAGGAATTTAACAATTTCATCTTTTATCTCTTCTTGAACCCAACTATCATTCAGCATAAGGATGTTTGAATTCCATGCCTTTGTGTGGGGATGAGTATTTTTGTTGGAGTTGAGTTCTACCTTTATATTCTTGTGGTCTAGGAAGAGACAAGGTATAATTTCTATTCCTTTAATTTTGCTGAGGTTTGATTTGTATCCTAGGATGTGATATATTTTGGAGTATGTGCCTTGGGATGATGAGAAAAAGTGTATTCTTTTGCTTTGGGATGGTATGTTCTGTGTATGTCTATTAATTTGTTCTAGGGTCATGTTTAAATCCTTTATATCTTTCTTTAGTTTCTGTTTAGAGGATCTATCCAATATATCAGAGGGGTGTAAAGTCCCCAGCTATTGTGGTGTTATGGGATATCATGGTGCTCAGACTCCTCAACGTCTGTTTCATAAATCTGGAAGCATTTAAGTTAGGTGCATAAATATTTAAAATTGAGATGTATTCTTGTTGTTTTGTTCCTTTTGCCAGTATGACATGTCCTCTTTGTCTTTCTTAATTTTAGTTGCTTTGAATCCCCTTGTATCTGAGAATAAGATTGCAAACCCTCCTTTCTTCTCATTTCCATTTGCTTGAAATACTGTTTGCCATTCCTTCACCCCAAGTCTAGGTGTGTCTCCTGGAGACTCATATGGATGGCTTGTGTTTTTTTATCCATTCAGCCAACCTGTGCCTCTTCAGTGGGGAATTCAGTCCATTGACATTTATTGAGAGTATTGATCAGTGTGGTAGATTTTTATTCATCTTGTTATGAAAAAGTCTGTTGTGTAGTTTTATTCTTTGTGCCATTGTGGAAGCTAAGTGTTGGTCTTTAGCTTCTAGGTGTTTACTTAGATGGTGATCCATTGTGGTGTTCAGTTTTGAGAATAGGTCTAAGTGTTTCCTGTAACAGTGGTCTTGTTTTGGTGAATTTCTGTAGTGCTTTTATATCTGCAAAAGATTTGATTTATCCATCAATTTTGGAGCTTAGTTTAGTGAGATACAGAATTCTGGGCTGAAAAAAAATTTTTTTTTAAAGATGTTGAAGGTGGATGACCATGCTCTTCTGGCTTAGAAAGTTTCATTTAGAAAGTCTGCTGTCATCCTAATGGCTCTGCCCTTGTAGGTCAGTTGGTGCTTATTCCCAGATACTTGCAGTGTTTTCTCCTTTATCTTGACTTTGGACAGATTCATTACAATGTGTCTTGGAGAAGCTCTGTGAGGGTTGAGATAACCTGGGGTTCAATATCCATCTGAAGGAGTGTGTCAGGATCTTTAGTAAAACTTGGTAAGTTTTCATTTATGATAGTCTCCAGCAGGGCATCCATTACATTGGAACATTCTTCTTTCCCTTCAGGGATTCCTATTATTTGTATGTTTGAATGCTTCATGGAGTCTTATAGTTCTCTAAGCACCTGTTCTGCTTTGTCTCTCTTCTTTTCTGCCTCTGTAACTACCTGAGTTAACTCGAACACTTTATCCTCTAGCTCTAATGTTCTTTTGTCTCCATGGTCTAATCTATTTTTGATACTTTCTACCGCATTTTTACATTCCTGATTGTCTCCTTCATTTCCTTAATATCTGCTGTATCCTTTTTATAGTCTACAAATCTTTCTTCTGACTTTTAGTTCTATCTTTTCTCATATTTCTCCTTATTGTCTTAAAAAAGACATTAATTAATCCATATTTTAAATTCCCTTTCTGTCAAATCCATTAATTCTTTATAGGAGGGGTCTTCTGTAAAAGTTCCCTTGTGGTCCCTTAAAGGAGATGCTCTATTTTGGTTTTTCATGGTGCCTAAATTTTTCTGTTGGTTCTTTCTCATATGTGCTTAATTCTTGTTCATCTCCTTGTGCTCCCCTTTCCTTCTCATTTCCTCCTTTGCTTTAAATTACCTTCTCTTGGAGTTTAGGTGATAAAGAGGCCTCTTAGTATGAGGCCAAAATGAAGAGAAGGGCAAAGAGGAGGAATAAGAGGAAAATAAACAAAGAGGAAAAAAGAGTAAAAGAATACTTTACTAAGAAGAATATGTTCCAGCTCCATCCATGTAAACATGAAAGAGGTAAAGTCTCCATTTTTCTTTAAGGCTGCATAGTATTCCATGGTATACATATACCACAATTTATTAATCCAAAAAGTACCCAATGACAAGACTCCTAGAAGTCATCAAAAAATACAGTAATGTTTCAGGATATAAAATCAATGTCCACAAGTCAGTAGCCTTTGTATACACCAGTAACAGTCAAGATGAGAAGCTAATTAAGGACACAACTTCCTTCACCATAGTTTCAAAGAAAATGAAATACCTAGGAATATACCTAACGAAGGAGGTGAAGGACCTCTATAAAGAAAACTATGAACTCCTCAGAAAGGAAATAGCAGAGGATATTAACAAATGGAAGAACATACCATGCTCATGGATGGGCAGAATCAAGATTGTTAAAATGTCTATACTTCCCAAAGCAATCTACCTATTCAATGCCATTCCTATCAAAGTACCTACATCGTACTTTCAAGATTTGGAAAAAATGATTCTGCGTTTTGTATGGAACCGGAAAAAACCCCGTATAGCTAAGGCAGTTCTTAGTAACAAAAATAAAGCTGGGGGCATCAGCATACCAGATTTTAGTCTGTACTACAAAGCCATAGTGCTCAAGACAGCATGGTACTGGCACAAAAACAGAGACATAGACACTTGGAATCGAATTGAACACCAAGAAATGAAACTAACATCTTACAACCACCTAATCTTTGATAAACCAAACAAGAACTTACCTTGGGGGAAAGACTCCCTATTCAATAAATGGTGTTGGGAGAACTGGATGTCTACATGTAAAAGACTGAAACTGGACCCACACCTTTCCCCACTCACAAAAATTGATTCAAGATGGATAAAGGACTTAAATTTAAGGCATGAAACAATAAAAATCCTCAAAGAAAGCATAGGCAAAACACTGGAAGATATTGGCCTGGGGGAAGACTTCATGAAGAAGACTGCCATGGCAATTGCAACAACAACAAAAATAAACAAATGGGACTTCATTAAACTGAAAAGCTTCTGTACAGCTAAGGAGACAATAACCAAAGCAAAGAGACAACCCACACAATGGGAAAGGATATTTGCATATTTTCAATCAGACAAAAGCTTGATAACTAGGATCTATAGAGAACTCAAATTAATCCACATGAAAAAAGCCAACAATCCCTTATATCAATGGGCAAGAGACATGAATAGAACTTTCTCTAAAGACGACAGACGAATGGCTAACAAACACATGAAAAAATGTTCATCATCTCTATCTATTAGAGAAATGCAAATCAAAACATCCCTGAGATATCATCTAACCCCAGTGAGAATGGCCCACATCACAAAATCTCAAAACTGCAGATGCTGGCGTGGATGTGGAGAGAAGGGAACACTTTTACACTGCTGGTGGGACTGCAAACTAGTACAACCTTTCTGGAAGGAAGTATGGAGAAACCTCAAAGCACTCAAGCTAGACCTCCCAATTGATCCTGCAATCCCATTACTGGGCATCTACCCAGAAGGAAAGAAATCCTTTTATCATAAGGACACTTGTACTAGACTGTTTATTGCAGCTCAATTTACAATCGCCAAAATGTGGAAACAGCCTAAATGCCCAGCAACCCAGGAATGGATTAACAAGCTGTGGTATATGTATACCATGGAATACTATTCAGCCATTAAAAAAAATGGAGACTTTACATCCTTTGTATTAACCTGGATGGAAGTGGAAGACATTATTCTTAGTAAAGCATCACAAGAATGGAGAAGCATGAATCCTATGTACTCAATCTTGATATGAGGACAATTAATGACAATTAAGGTTATGGAGGGGGAAGCAGAAAGAGGGATGGAGGGAGGGGGGTGGGGCCTTAGTGTGTGTCACACTTTATAGGGGCAAGACATGATTTCAAGAGGGACTTTACCTGACAATTGTAATCAGTGTAACTGGCTTATTGTACCCTCAATGAATCCCCAACAATAAAAAAAAACAAACAAAACAAAACAAAAAGTACCCAATGTACACAGCCCTACTATGAAACTAATTTGGGACTCTCACATGAAAGCTATAACCCAGCTACAACTTAACAATAGGGGGAAGTGGGAAAGGGGTTGGGTGGGTAGAGGGAGGGGGATCGGTGGGATCACACCTGTGGTGCATCTTACAGGGGTATTTGCAAAACTTGGTAAATGTAGAATGTAAATGTTTTGGCACAATAACTGAGATAACGCCGGAAAGGCTATGTTAACCACTGTGATAAAAATGTGTCAAATGGTTTACGAAGCGAGTGTATGATGCCCCATGATCATATCAATGTATACAGTTATGATTTAATAAAAAAAAAAAGAGTAAAAGAAAAGGAAAAGAAAGAGAAAAAAGGGGGGGGGAAGGGGGAATAACAGAAAAAAAACTTGAAGAACAAGAGATAGGAAGAGAGTATGAGAGTAATGGAAGAAATGTTATTGATCAGCATGGTGCTAAGGCCATGCCTGTTAACACAAGGATTTTGAGAGGGTAGACTGGGTGGGTTCCTCAAAATCAGGCACTCCTTACCAGCCTGAGTGCAGTCAGATTCTTCCTCTCCACCCCACTGGGCTGGCCTCAAATCTTCTCCAACCAGCCCTCAAATCTGGCTGCTGATCACTGTTAGGGTGCACCCACTCTTCCAGGCTTTCCACTCATCACACAGCTTCCCACAAGAACCAAAAACTGTAAAAGGGCTTTTTCCCAACAGGACTTCCAGGGCAGAGCCTGTCACTCCCACTGGCTCACAAAAAACTTGCCTAGAATTTCAGATCTCTGCCATTCCTGTTCCTGCGCTGTATCCAGCACCACTCCATGCTGCAGCGCACCCTGAGCCACAGCTCCAGTCAAGATCTCTGCACCAGGCACAGCTTGGATTTCTCCCATTCCTCAGTTGTACTAGGAGAACTTGGCCAAATGATCTTTCTGGCCCACGTTCTTGCTCTGCCCCAGTTTGAAATATGCACTTGTTCACTTCCTTTATAATTTTTTATTAGATTATTTATGTTTGTTCATTTACCTTTTTCTTATAGTCTTATGATCAATTAATAGAAATTATTTATATATTAGTTGCTATTAGCCCTTTGTTGTATATGTTGCAAATATGTCTTCTTACCATGTATCTTTTATTTTTTACTTTTTGATGGTATCTTTTGAGGAACAGACATTCCCAATGTGAAAGATTTTGCAATCTTTCCTTGTCTGATTTGCATAGGGTTAAGAAATAAGAAAGGTATTGTGGTCTGTATAGTTGTGGTTATTTTCTGTACTCAGGACCTTTTGCTAGAAATAGCTGAGCTTTACTGCAAACAATTCTAGTTGTCAGAGAGATTCACTCCACACTCCTCAGGATTTTGACAACCTAGGGAAATGAGGTTAGGTAAGACTGTTGGTAATCGATATGCCAAATACATTTAAAGACTATTTAAAATCCTGTTAGGAATGCAAGGAAGTTGAAAGAGAGGGTGTAAGAATAATATTTTTCTCAGTTTATGTTAAAATTTCAAGGAAGTTGTTAAAATGAGATGAGGTCATCTATTCAAAAGTAAATTAAAATGATTAATTTTCTAAAATTAAAAAAAAAAAGAAATTTCAAGGAAGTGAGTAACTATAGGCTCCTACAGAAAATTCTGTAAGGAATGTTAAAATAACTCAACTACCAAGACCATGCTTCCATGATGCTTTTTCACAGTTTCTCCACACAACTTCCTCTGGATGGAATTCTACAGCTTTCACTTTTGGTGAGGCAAATATATGATTAAGTCTCGGAAGTCATTATAGTTGAAATTATAGAAAAACAGGAAATTCCATTGTCTTTCACTAAGCACCACATATTGATCATGCTATTTTATTGACAATATCTAAAAATCCAGGCTGATGGAATCTCAGTTTGTTCTTCCCTCAAGTAGGGCAGAAGGTTTTAACTAAAACATGAAGTGCTCATGAAGATGCTTTTGAAAAGTAAATGTTTGTTGCATCACTGTATTTGTATACACACACACACAAGATGCAATATATAAGACAAGTGCTACTGTGCTAAAAGAAATAATGTGCATGCAGAGTTGGTAAGTGGACTATTGCCAGGCGAAAAAGCAGATTTTAAAAGATCTGACAAGATAAGAGAAAAAAGGAGAGCAGGGCAGGAACTGATTCATTTAGATCAGAAAGAAGGGCTAGACAGGAAAGAGGTAGTATTTTGCAGACTTGAGGGAGTGAATGAGAGTAAAATTTCTAGTGCCCAAGACCCAGAAATCGACCTACTGATATACATGTATGCTAGGAAGATATCCTAGAATTAAAACACAGGGCAACAAAAGTCACTGTTAAATATTTGTAAATATGAAATGATGCTTTAAGAGCATCACTTGGAATGAGGCAGACATGCCTTTAGACATTTTATCTAAAGTACGAGGGCTTTCCAGAAAGTATCCAGCCATTGTTAGGGCAATAAGAATGATTAGGGGATGGATACTTTCTGGACACCCCTCATATCTCTAACTCTCTGTCACAGTGTATCTCGCTGCCTGCAGCTGTGCTGGGTGGCTGTGGCTAGAATGAACGGAAGACAGGAATAAAGTATCAGTGAACAAAGGAGAGCAAGGGGAGGTCAAAGCATGTAGTCTCTGAGAGCCACATCCTCACAAGAAGAAAGCACACAGACATGTTAAGGGACACCATCAGAGGCAAGAAGGCAGAGAGAGTATGCCAGAAAACTCAGAGACTTCATGTAGAAGTCGTTGCAGAGAGGTGGCAGGCAGGGATGGGGAACACTACAGGAACAGGAAGTCAGATCTAGGCTTATCATCCTTTGTGGTTTCTTGTGTGGGCGTGTGGGCACATGCAATCTGCATGGTAGATGTAATGGCACATAGAACCAGGGACCTGTCAGCACTGATAAGAATTCTGCATGACATGGAGATTTTATATCCTTTGTGACAACTTGGATGAATGTGGTAAATGCTCTCCTGAGTAAAGTATCACAAGAATGGAAAGACAGGCATCCCGTGTACTCAGTACTAATTTGAAACTAGTAGATTAACAACAACCTACTCACATGAGAGAAAAACTCAGCTGAATCCAAGGAGGGTGGAGGTGCAGAGGGTCTGTGAGTTCCTCCCCAGTGGGCACATGGTGCTGGTGTGTGGCACACACCCTGTGTGAAGGACACAGCTACAACTTAGATTTTGCCTTACAAATGCAAACACTGTGGCCTAAATAATGTACCCTCATGTTAATTGAAAATTAAAAAAAAATAAAAATAAACACTACATGACAGATAAACAGCAACCTGAAATAGGTTTTCATTTATGCTAAATTGCTAATGTTCGTACATTAAAATGACAACTTCACTTGGATGCAAGTTCATCTGACTATACTACTAAACTTTGATCACATGGATTTGTTTTTAGAGGTCCCAATGTAGCACAACTGAAAAAAATTAATTTGGCTTACACAAATTACTGTATCTTTATGGCCTCAATTTTGATCTTTTATATTTAAAATTCACAAACTAGATAAAATTCACAAACTAGGTAGCAGGGAATTAGAATTCATTATGTTTTCTTTGTTGTTTTTATTTTTGCAAAACACTTTAATATAGTAACATGTCAAACATAACAATTGCAGGATATAATTTGATACTAAATCAGATTCTGATATATAAAATATAATACATGATACACATGTATGAGACAAATTTATATTTAATTCTTTTTAAATTGCAAAAGACAATTTATTGGTGCATTTTCCTTGCAGTTTAGGAAAACAGTTTCATTCATTTTTTTGTGTAGAAGTAACTTTTTTTTCTAGTTTCCAGAATTCTTTTTTTCCCCATTATTTTCAATTTCAAAATATTACAGGGAAACAGAAGTTTTTGGTTGAATCTATCAATTTTTGTTATGCTTGAGTCCGTGTTATAAGTGTGTCAATCACCCAGATAATGTTCATTATACTTATTAGGTAGGTTTTTGCACATCCCATGTAGAAACACCTTGTTACAACATAAAAAAGCAGAGATTGGGCCCATTTCCTGCATCATATTGCCAGTGACAGGGACATACCCTCTAATTCTCTGCATAGTCAGACCTATTTCTCCACCTTGAAGCTGGGATAGACACGTTTCTGTTATACTGTATTCTAAGTTGAGCTATAATGTGGTTACACTTTTTGGCCCTAGTTCCTGGGTCCTTGACTTTGATGCAGGTCTACCACAGGTTATTTGATGTCCCATGGACTGTTTAAAAGCCTCCACCTTCCATCTTCTTTATGGAAATATTGTATCCCTCACCTTTAACTTGAATCTATAAGTCACCACAGTCAATAAATAAACAATAGCTGGCTAATTCTCCTCCAGCAAGTCGGAGCCTGAAGGAGACAAATATATATAGAAGAGGAAGAAAATTTCCAGTTCCTCTGAGCAACAGAAACAGTAAAAAAGTGGTTGTGCTTGTTCAAAGTTTAGTCATAGTTTCATTTAAACAGGAGCACAGACAATATTCAGAGGGTTAGAAATAAAGGCAATGAATTCTCATCTAGTGTCTAGTGTCACAGAAATTATTTGTTGACTTCTTGAAAGACAGGTTGATCATAACCTGTAAAACCAATTGGGCCCTTTGGGGAGGGTTAATCTTTGGCTACTTTTACTTTTTTTTCCAGGCATGCAATAATGGATGAACCTTACCCAAAGAGAAGCCTGGCCTTTGCCTTTGGTTAATCTTAAGTAATCTTGCTTTGGGTAATCTTAAGTAATCCTTGGAATGTTCTGCTTGGGGTATCCCCAGTATCTTCATTTACTGGGGACCTTGGACCATGCTAGATAGTCTGTGCCAATAATGTCATATATGGAAGGATTTGGGGCCACATAGGACCAGCTTAACCCCTATAAGGACCAGAGACTGAGGTCAGCCATGCAGGTGGTCAGCCATGCCTATGGGACTGAGCCCCAGGAAAAACTCTGCATTCCAAGATGTGAAAGAGCTTCCGTGGTTGGTAGTATTCTGTAGTATCACATGCAGTTTCTGGGAGAAACAAGCACTGTGTGCACAACCCCACTGGGAGAGGAGAATTGGAATCTCTGTGCCTGGCTGTGTTTGAGATGCTCCTGCACCCTGACTCAGACACCTCTGCCCTCAGTTCATGTTCATCTGTGTTTTCTGCTGTAACAAACTGTAGCCATTGAAACCCGTGTAACACGGGTTTCCTGAGTGTCTCATGAGTTCTGTGAGTCTCTCTAGTGAATCATCAAATGTGTTGGGTGGTCTAAGGACTCCAGACTTGTAATTTGTCTCAGAAGTAGTTGGTTTTGGGGACTTAATGAACATTGCAGTTGGCATCAGAAGTGGGATCTATTAGAAAGAATTTGACTCCCTGAAACATGGTGAAATCCTGGTTTGAGATTCCAAGATATCTGCTGACCATTAAATGCGCCCCTCTGAGTCTCCTGTCCCAGACTTTTAGAGACCTGGGGAGTATGTATGGGAAATGAAGCTACAGGCATCTCTGAATTTGTGTGGACTTTGCGGGGTCTTAGGTCTTCACATTAAAGTAGCATAAGTGCACAGCAGGGCTTTCTGCACAAAGACATGGCAAGGCAAGATATCAACTCCTTGAGGGTAGGGACCACGGTGGCTTAGCTTACTACTGCATCTCCAGGGGAACAGAAGTGTCTTTTCTGGGGTTTCATTCATTCCTTCAGCGCTCGCCAACCTATTTATCCACTGTGAAGGACCAGGCAGTGGGCCAGGCTCTGGAAACACTAAGCTAAGGAGAATACGGACTTCATATTGAAGAGCTCAGGGTCAGGAAGGGCAGTGTATAGAGCAAACAGCAGACATTATGTGGTAGTGTTTGTTAAGGACCACACATAGACACGTACAAAGTGGTATGGCTACTCTCAGTTCAGCTTCCAGGGGCTAGTGGGTCACTCACCTGCCTGGGGGGGAGGATGGAGCTGGTGTTGGGGGTCAGGATTGCTGAAGCTGATTCTTGTGGTTCATTGGTTGCTTTCAACAGTGGGATCTTGTCCCACATCCATTGTGTGAGGATGTTTACCCTTCCTGCTTTATCACGTCTTGAATATCACTTCCCAAGGTCAAGGGTATGGCCAGATCTACTCCAAGGACTCTCCCCAGGGTTGAGGGCTACACCTTGGGAGGAGACAAAGGAGAGAAGAGATGCTACCATGAGAGCATCTGAAAATGCTGTGCAGGGCTTATAGAAACAGAACCAAAAACACAAAAGCTTCACATTGATGCTCAGTGTTTTTTTCATGCACGCTCTCAGGTATGGGTTTAATTTGATCTTGAAAACTTCCTTGTGAGGAAAGGGGACAAGTTATACCCACACATGGCTCTGCAGGCTCAGTGTGTAACTCAGCTGGGATCACACAGATCACAAGTTGCTGAGCAGGGATTCAAGTTCAAGTCTTTGTCTCCAAATCCAGTGCTGTGCCCAGAACCCCACCGCTGCCTCCCTTGCAGCTGAGACTCTCAGTCTGCTTCCCCAGTTCAGACTCTGTGACTAGAAATGGATCAAAGAATGGGGAAAGGGAAGAAAGACGGGCCTGGAGGGAAGCAAAAGTATTTTCTGCTAAGGCGAAAGCAGAAGAAAGGGGCGTGAACCCTGAAGCAGTGTTCTGGGGGCGTGGAGGGGGATGTGCTGCCCCTAGCCCTCCATGGGGGCCTAAGGCCCTCCAAAGCTGCCTGGCCTTTCTGGAGGGTGAATTTCAAGTGTGGGAGAGGGCAGCAAAAATGGATCCTTTCTGGGACAAAGCAAGAGACCACAGAGAGAATTCTAATGGCAAAGTAGAAAAAGAGGAAGGAAGGGAATGTAGAAGCCCAGATATGAAACTTGGAACAAAACCAAATTCTTTTTTTCAAAAAACTGATGTGCTGGTGTTTAAACTCTGTCATCCACTTGCATAGAATCCTCCGCCTATTAAATTTTCCTAATGCCCCACCCTAGTCTCTCCTATGTCTCCCCAGCTACTCCTCCTGGGTTTCAACATTATCACCCTCTTATCCAGGTTCTGCTTCTCAGCCCTCCTCCTCCCCTTCCACAGTGTCTGTTGGAATGGGACGGTCTGGGATAACGGCTATTTGGTCCCCACATAGGTCACTCTGTTTTGCCAGCAGAATGGAGAGAATTGGAAAATTTCTTAGGTATCTGCCCTGAGAGCAAAGCAACCAGGCTGGGGCAGAGAAAGGGATACAATTTTGAAGCTGGTTTGTGAGTCCTGAGAACACTGAGCACCCGCCCACTTGCAAACCTCATGAGTTTGGCTTGTGGGAACTGTCAGACCAGGTCCAGACTCTGGGGCTTTCTCAGTGGCCTTGTCAACTCACAGCAGACGTTAACAGCCTTGAACTGAGGAAACTGTGGCCACACAGGAGGCGAGGCTGCTCTGCCCCACATCGTCCTCCCGCTGCCTGGAGGCTGCTGAGCCTGTGCACTGTGGAACGTCTGGTGGGGCAGAGGGGCTGGCCTGCCTCCTCTGTCCTCTGGTGATGTTGAGGCCAGCTGTCACCCTCATAATCCTGCTGTTCCTTAAGATGCCCCAGGGCCAAGGTAAGAGGTCCAGCCTGCATGGGTCCGGGGCTGATGTGCACTAGGGGCTGTCCCTCAGGGAGATTAGAGCCCGGAACCTCTGATTGTGCCACTTACATGGTCATTTGGGCCGGTGACTCCAAGCAGCTCCTGAGAGCTCTCACAGTTTAAGTGAGACATAGCAGGCTGCCAGGGGCTCTGGAGCTCCTGGAGAGGAGCACCTGGCCCTGCCATCAGCAATCCAGGAAGGCTTGAGCAACAGGACCCTTTCCCACTGGCTTCGATGTATCTTTCTGCATAGTGGGGAGAAAAACCTCCTCCCAGTTGCCTTTAAGGACAAAGGAAACCTGATGTATAATTGTGGGTGACAGAGGAGAAGCAGCTCCGAGGAATCTGGTTGATTCTGGAGCTCAGAGACAGCAGATGGATTTCTGGGGAAGGAAAGCTGAGCTGAGGAGGCTGAGGCCAACAGCTAGGACAGAGCCTGGTCCTTCACCTCCTCAGCTCCTCCAGCAAGTGGAGGCCACAGGAACCTGGAAATTATCAGGGAAATGTTGGCTTGGGGTGGGAGAAGAAGACAGTAAGAGGAGGTGCCACAGCAAGCCTATGTCTGTCATCTGGACATCGAGCCACTTAAGGCTCACTGGTGGAGACCCCACCAAAGGCTGTTACCCTCCTTTCCAAGCCTGGAGTCTAGGATGCTTAGAGACTTGGACCTGGTGTTTCAGATCAGCAACTCTGTGAGGGGCTTTGTGGGAGGGGGTGGAGTGAGAGGGGGGCACTTTCTGGGCACCAAGGGAGGAAACTGAGACAAGGGTCCTGTTAGTGCCAGGCTGAGCAGAACCCCGGTATAGAATAAAGTCACAGGCCCAGAATCAGTTCAAACATGCGTGTGTCCTCACCCAGTCAGGGCTCAGCTCAGCCTCTGTAAAGGAGGCCGCCATGTCGGGCAAGGGTGATGAGAAAGGAGCAGTGAAGGCAGCCGGAGCTTGGGGCTCATGTGGGCGGCCTGGTGGGACCTAGGAATCCAGGATTCTAGGGTGGAGTGCTGGAGTGGAACCTGGTCTGATTAGCCTGAAAAGTGGCTCAGAAAGCTGAAGCAGGAGTGGTGGGATTTGGTGTCTGGCTTTGGGAATGAGAGTGACAGGGTGTGAGCTTGCGTGACAGAGGACACCACTCCTATCACCACACCGAGGGCTTCAGTGCATCCTCTGGGCTGGTGAAGCAGGCCCACTGCGGTGGGAGCTGGTGAGCATCTCCCTCCTCTCGCTATGTGGGGCTGGTCTGGGCTAAGCTGACGGAAGTTAGAGAAGTTGCAAGAAGAGCACAAAGAATTCTTGTATTTCCTTCACCTAGATTTACCACTTAACATTTTATCTCATTGGCTTTATTTTTTTCTTTCCACATATATATATGTATATGAATGCATAATAATTATTTTTGCTGAACCATTTATGAATACATTGCAAACATCATGCCCTTTTGTTCCTGAATATTATCTTGTTATCTCCTACAACCAAGAACATTCTTATATTATTACAGCACAATCATCATCAAATTTAGTAAACTTAACACTAACATATTCAAATGCAGTACATATTCAAATATTACCAACTGTCCCAATAATGTGCTTTAGGGCATTTTTTCTTTCTTGACTCAGGATCCAATCAGGCTAGTGTGTGACATTCAGTTGCTATGTTTCTGCAATCCTCTCTAATCTGCAACCACACTTTAACTTTTCTCCATCTGTCGTAACAGTGCACTTTTGAAGAGTGTAAGGTAGTTTTGTTTGGTGGTGAGTTCCTTAATTTGGGCTTGCCTATTGTTTCCTTGGGTGTGTGTGTGATATGCATTTTGGGCAGGAATACCACAAAGTGATGCAATGCTATTCTTAGTGCATCTCATCAGGAGACAGATGATGATAGGGAATGTTTTTAAATGTTGTTTACTGGAAAATTTAATTTGCATACTATTTTTCTTTCTTTCTTTCTTTTTTTTTTTTTTTTTTTTGAGACAGAGTCTTGCTCTGTCATCCAGTCTGGAATGCAATGGTGTGATCACAGCTCACTGAAACCTTGAACTGCCAGGTCCAAACAACCCTCCTACCTCAGCTTTGCACTGCCATGTCCATCTCATTTTTAAATTTGTTGTGGAGATGGGGTCTTGCTATGTTGCCCAGGCTGGTCTTGAATTCCAGGCCTCAAGTTATCGTCCTGCCTCAACCTCCCAAAATGCTGCGATTACAGGCATGAGCCACTGTGCCCAGCAGCACATGCTATTTATGGGAGATTTGATATCACTCTTGAGTTTTGCAAAAATCTTCCAAATTGGGTGGCACCTGTGGCTCAAGGAGTAGGGCACCGGCCCCATGTACTGGAGGTGGCAGGTTCAAACCTGGTCCTGGCCAAACACTGCAAAAAAAAATCTTCCAAATTCAGGCAAAGTAAAAGCCACACATTTTCATGCTGGCCTACATGACCTGGCCTCCAGAACCACATCCCCCTTCATTTCACCTCTTGCTCACAGCATTTCAGCCACACTTGTGCTGGTCCTCGAGCATGTTCCCTGTTAGGGCTTTGCATCCCCTGTTTTCTCTACTTGGAATGCTGCTCCCTCACTGGCCATGGGGCTTGCTCTCACTCTCAGGCTTCTGATCAAAGACTGCCCCTGAGTGATGGCTTCCCCATAAAAAATGTTGTCCTGCCATCCTGCAACCCCTTATATCTCTCTCTCTCTCCACTTCATTTTTCTCTACAGGACTCATCTCCATTTTATGTTCTATCCTGTTTACTTATTTCCTTTCTCTGTCTCCCAGTCTCCTCTTCAGCCTACAAGAGGAGGCTGTCTGTTTTATTGACCATTGCAGCCTCAGAGCCCAGAGCAGAACCCGGCATGGGAAGACCCTTAACAAATATTCATTTTCATGACGTTCATCTCTCTATCCTCATTCCTTCCCTGGATATGTTTTGAGCACCAGTGTACCAGGCCCTTGGCCAAGTAAGGATTCAGGGGTGAATAAGTCCAGGGCCTCTTTGTTTCTTGAGCCTACACTTTATCTTCTGAAATAAGATGTAATTACAGTTGTGATTAGTGCACAACACAGGGACTAACTCATAAATGTTCAAACATGTTTGTTGAGTGAATAAATGAATTTTAATCAGGCATCTTATTAGCAGTCTGTGATGATTTGGGGGCCAAATATGTTAGGAGCAGGGACCTTCAAATCACCGACCACATAGGCCAGGCATGATAGCCCATACCTGGCATTGTAGCACTTTGAGAGGAGGGACAAGGGACACTGTCCCAAGGCAAGAGGGACACTTGAGCCCTGGAGTTTGAAATCACCTGGGCAAAATAGTGAGACCGTGTCTTCATGAAAAAATTTTAAAAATTAGGCAGGTGTGGTGGTGCATGCCCATACTCCCAGGTACTCGAGAGGCTGAGATGGGAGCACTGCTTGAGCCCGGAAGTTCAAGGTTGCAGGGAGCTGATTGCGCCATTGCACTCAAACCTGGGTGGGTTTGCCTCAAAAAACAAACAAAAAAAAGAAAAACCTCAATGACAGGAATAGGCCCAGACCCTCAAGTTCATTTTGTACCCTAAATTCATGTTTGGGGTGTCCATTCTGAAGAAGTTCCAAAGGACATGCTGAAGTCTATGAGCGGAGGATGATACAAACTGGACAAGAACCAGGGCAGGGGCACCTCCCAGATTAGCTCTGAGGGTTCGGAGCTGCAAAGATGTGTCGAAACTTTCACTTCACAGGGAGGGGTCTCTAATTGCAACTTCTTTGGCTAGGATCCAGGCAGTATCTAGGAAGGCTGGAGTTGTTTGTACTCATCTCTTCCTCATTGTACTTCCCCCCAATTAAGGGTGAAGGTGACATTGAAGGGGTGTGGGAGAGAGATTGGGAATCATAGAGGTCTGGGCTGCAGCCCTGTTCTCAGGGAATCTAGCTCTCTAAAAAAATCAGTCTAGGGATAGGCATTGTCTCTGGAAATGGAGCTTTCTGATTGAAGTGCAACATGTGTACAGGAAAATGCACAAAATTATAAACACACCTGTCAATGAGTTCGTGCTAAATGGACACACTCTTGTATCTACCTCTTGTTCTGCCCCATTCATTACTTCCTCCCTCCACCACAAATAATAATCACTGCTCTGAATTCTAACGTCAGAGATAAGGTTTGCCTGTATGTAAATGGAATCCTAGGGTTTCTACTCCTGGGTCCGGCTTCTTTTGCTCAACATCTAATGAGATTTATCTGTTACTACTTGTAGCTGATCCTTTTTGTGGCTGTATAGTACTGTAGCTCACTCATTCTATTATTGAGGAGCCTTTGGGTTGTTTCCAGCGTTATTTGCTATGATCATGATGCTGCTGTGAGCCTTTGTATTGCACGTCTGTTGAGTGTATCTCTCCATATTAGTTCCCTGTCAGGTGAACAGTCCACAAGTATTTTCTGAAGGTGTTCTTTTCACTCTATTCATTGTTCTCCCTGTGGTGCACAAAATGTTTAGTTTGACATAATCTCATTTGTTTATTTTTGCTTTTGTTGCCTGTGCTTTTGAGGTCGTACTCAGAAAATCTTTTCCCAGCCCTTACTATATTCTAAGAAATATAAAAGTTGTTGTGGGGGAAACAAAGATGAAGCAGATGTTGATTCTATCCTAAAGAATCTTTCAGATAGAGGAATGTAGTTAGGTACAATAACACTATAAGTGAAGACAGAAAATGCTAAGTGTCCTTAACAGGCAAGATACACAAGGTAACAGGCAAGAATGCAAAGGGAGCTTAGAAAATGGAGATTCCTGCCAGGCAGGGAAATGGGAGAACTGGCCGGGAATAATAACTAGAACTTTAGGAGGAAAAGATAAAGTATAAGGACAATATGAGCATGGAAAAGAGCCCAGAAAAGCAGGGAGGGAAGACATGGGGTTTGAATGGAAGCATGAAAGCAGGTGCACTGGTTATACTGGAAAGAGCGTATAATGAGGTGATTCAGTTAACTGATCACCTGGGATGTGGGATGTGAGTGGGATGTGAGCTGGGCAAATTTTGCTAGAGGTGAGGAGGCTGGTTTGCCTGAGGAGGGGAGTTAACATGACCAGTATGAAACTGAGAGGAGATGAGGAGACATTGGCCATGGGCCCTGTGGGATACTTCACCTATTCTCTGATTTTGCCTTGACTGGGACTGGCCCTGCCCCAGCACTTTCTGACTTTCACTGGACTCTACTCAGTCCCCAGCAGAGGCCCCAGTTGCTGCCTCTTCCTCACACCTGGTAGCACACCCCCACTGAGAAACCTTGATATCCTATTGTTGGCTGGTGAAAGTTCTGCTTGCTCTGAGCCCCTCCCTTGCCCACTGCCCTGGGCTGTCAGGCTTCATTCACATCTTCCTCTGACCAGCAGGCCCAGGTTGGAGGAAGCTGAGCAACTCTGGGCTCTGCAGAACATCGGAGCCTGCAGCTTGTGCAGGCAGGCTCAGTGCTGAGCCGGACTCACTGCTGGGTCTGGCTGTCTCTGGGCTGCCCTTTGTACTTGCTATCCACTTCCCCCTGAGGCTGCAGCAGAGCTGCTGTTTCAACTCATCCATTCTGAACCACCGGAAAAGGTCCCCCGAAACTGCAGCAATAGCTGCAGTGGTGGCAGCAGGCCTGGGGTCTGACTACTGGAGTCTGCTGTGGCTTCTTTACTCTGAACATGGGCACAAGTTGTCGAGCTCCCTTCTATCCCTTATTAAGCATGTGAGAACTAGTTATCTTTTCATACTGGCCTTCTTCTCTCCCATTTGTTGTGTTTACTCCCCCGGGACAGGGACTGAGGTCTTTTTGTATCCGTCACAATGCCCAGTGCACAGTCCCTTGCCCACTTGCCTTGTCACCCTATCAGTCCCATAATCCTGCTCCTGGCCCCATCGCTTCCACCAACACTCCCTCCAACCATCTTCCTCCTTCCTACAGCTGACCATTGAGGGCTGCAGGAGAAAATTCAACTACAAAGAACAGCTCTAGATTCATAGCTGGGCCCCCCTATGTCCTGGGAATCTTTGCTTCTGCTCCACCGTTTCTTCTATTCCCCCCAAAGTGATGCTACACCTTTGCTGTCCCCTCATGGGCCTGTCCACTCTTACAGCCTCTATAAGCCAACAACCTCCTCCTCTGAGAAAACAGAGGCACATGGTAGGGAGTCCACCAACATCACTAATAACTCCCCAATGTAGACCTAATATACTCCTTTAAATGACCACGTTGCCTCTGCTCAGAGCAAGGGTGTTCTTATGCACTTGACCAACGTGACCTTCCCTGTGTCTCTGGGCACCACTGCTCCCGCCAGGAGGCCGTCCAGGACATGTGTGGTCTTTCTTCAGCAGCTCCTTTTCAGCTGCCTTTCCACCCTTGGTTCATTTTCCTCCCATTGGAAAAACCAATAAACCTGGGTAGGGCACTGGCCCCATATACCAAGGGTGGTGGGTTCAAACCCAGCCCCGGCCAAACTGCAACAAAAAAATAGCCCGGCATTGTGGTGGACGCCTATAGTCCCAGCTACTCTGGAGGCTGAAGCGAGAGAATCACCTAAGCCCAGGAGTTAGAGGTTGCTGTGAGCTGTGTGACACCACGGCACTGTACCGAGGGTGAGACTCTGTATCTACACAAAAAAAGTTAAAAATTACTGCATTAAATGGAAAAACCAATAAACCAAAACTACATGTGGTTGTTTCAGCTCTTCTTGATTTGCAGACAGACCCATCTTCATGGTACAAACTAGTAAACTATTAAAATAAAATAAAACATAAAAATATAATAGTGTAGTTCAAAAAGTGATCCCTTAGGCAGTATAGCATCAAACTTCATTCATTCTTTCTTTCTCTCTCTCTTTTTTTTTCCCCATGGAACAGAGTCTCCTTCTGTCACCAAGGCTGACATTCAGTGGAGCAATCATAGTCACTACAGCCTCTAACTCCTGGGTTTGGCAATCCTCTCACCTCTCCCTCCCACCTGTCCTGTCAGGACAATAGGCATATGCCACTGCACCTGGAGAATTATTTTCATTTTTTTAGGGACAGGGTCTTTCTATGTTGCCTAGGCTAGTCTCAAACTCCTGGTCCCAAGTGATCTTCCTGCCTCAGTCTCTTGAGTGATTATAATTACAGGCATGAGCCACAGTTGATTCTTTACCCATTTCACAGCCTAATGGATAACATAACCATTTTCCTGTATAATCCCCACTCAATTCTGTGATAGCAGAGAACTACATTCTTCTCTGTAGGGCTCTGCGTTCTGATTTACTAGTGTTTACATAGGAGTTTACTTATAACTATTCATTATATCATATGTTTGGTACCTTTTAATATTTATGCTACCTCTCACAATTTTATAAAAGGTGAAAGTAAAGTAAAACCACCACCAAACCCCTAAAAATTAAACTGATGTTCTGTCACCCAACTCTCAAAACCTGCTGGAGATAGTGGGTTGTTTCTCCCTTACCTGACCCACAAGCCAGAGCATGGCTGCCCAGACCCTGATACTGCTCTGCCTGCAACACTCCCTACTCCTTTTTCCATCCACCAGGCAGGGCCTGGCTCTTTCCTCAATGGCATTTCTAGCCACATCCTCTAGGCAACCACTAACACCCAGGGCAAAGGAAGCCGTGCTTTCCTGATGCCTGCATCACTGCCAGTGGCCTCCATGGCACGGTGTAGGGTCCGCTGTGTTAGATCTGTCCTCCTCTAGACTATAAGTACGTCACTTTTCTTTTATATCATGAGCCAGTGCCATTACTAACCCCATTCTTCCAAATAACAGGAATGGTACGTACAATGAGCAATTGCAGCAGATGCCACCTCCGAGCAGCCTGACCACCTTGTTGATGTGTCTGTCTGAGGCACCTACAGTGGTGGCTGTTCACAGATTTCAGCTGTTTTCCTTACATGTTTCTGATTTGGTTCTGTCTTCTCTTGTTATAACTTATTATGGTTCAGCTTCCATTTTTTTATCTAACATCCTGCTCTTCCTATGGACTTGGGTTTTCAGGCTCCCATGCTGGAACCCTTAGACATGGCTTGTCTTGTGGCACTCGGCATGTCCTCCTGTGGACTACTCAGGATGCTTCTGTGGTCTCAGCCCATGAATGCCTTAGGTGGGGTGGAGCTCTGGATACCTGTCACTAGCCCAGAGCCTGGCTAATGAGCTCCACACCCACTGATGTGGCTCCTTCTCTACAGGACCTTACCCTTGACCCCTCACAGGACTGACACTGCTGTTGCCTATTAACCATCCTGGTGTTTCACTCTTTAGCACTTTAGCACTTGCTTGTTATATGTGAAGGACATGCCTATCTTTCCGTGACCTCCACCACTCTTGTCTGGGCTAGTTTCTTGAAAGTTAATTGGGTTCTCTTATTGTCTTCCTTTTCCATAGCCTATGACGGTCATGTCATATTTCTAGGAGATGCTGCCAGTCACTAAGTCCACCTCTCTGAGTTCTTCTATCCCAAATATCTGTGTAAGGTTTGTACTTTCTTAGTTCCTTGTCCCTAGAACTTGGTGTTCCACCTACCTGGAATGTTTTCCTCTAGCTCTTTCCCTGGCTGGATCCTTCATATATTTCATTTCTCAGCTCAGACGTTGACTCCTCAGGGAGTTCGTCCCTGGCTGTAAATCTAAAGAAATCCCCCTGCTGCACCAGACACGCTGTCATATCACCTTGAAAAACTTAGTTCCTAGCACGCATGCCTCTCTGAAAGAAACTTAAGTTTAATTTTTTGCATATTGACACCCATTTATTTCTGCCACTCATTTCTAGATGCTAACGCCAATGCTTAGAGCAGTGGTTCTCAAATGGGGACAATTTTGCCCCCCAGGGGCCATTTGACAATGTCTGAAGACATTTTTGTCATAGCTGGGGACAGGGGTGTTACTGGCGCCTGGTGGGCAGAGGCAGGGTGCTGCTGGGCACCCAGCACACACACAAGGAAGTATCAGGCTCCACCACATGTCAAGGACCGAGGTTAAGAAATCCTGCTCTACAGTAACCCTGGCACTCGGAAAGTCCAATACACACTTGCTGATTACAGGAGTGGGTAATCTTCTCACTAATTCAGAGGGTCTCAGTTACTCCTACAGATGCACCTGTAGCCTGGGTTTAGGGCCTTGTCTTTGCAATCTGTACATTTGTCTCATCCACTGCTTTCTCTGTTTCTCTTGTGTATGTTTATGTGCCACTGATTTCTGGCTTGTCATTTGAGTAACTTAGAATCAGGAAGCTTTTCTGATATTTAGCTAACAGTTGGTTTAGCTATGTGATGAGTGAAGAAATCTATGAATTTACTGTTGCTGTGGTAATGTTTCCGCAGTGGTAAGATCATACTTTGCTCTTATCAAAGTACATGTTTCTTCATTTAATTGTATGAGAGGTCCCTATTACTCCTTTTACTTTTTATACTTTCTATCAAGATATAATTTACAAGAATGTGCACAAAGTGAACAGCTTGATGGCTTTTTATATATGTTGGTACATGTGAGCACTGTCCACATCAAGATGTGAAGCATTCCTAGCACCCCAGCAGGTCTTTTGCACCATCTCCAAGTTAATAACTCCCCCAAAGGCAACCAACCTTCTAACCTCTCTCCCAGTAGATTAGTTTTTCCTGATTTTATATTCTGCTTATAAGAAGTTTGTATAAATGGAATAATTCACAGTATACTGATTTGTGTCTGGCTTCTTTACCTATCATCATGCTGGCGGGATCCACCCATGTGGTTGCCACAGTGTAGTTCATTCTTTTTCATTGCTTTGCAAGAATATAACACAATTAATTTACCCATCTCATGATAATAGATACTTGAGTTATTTCTCATTTTGAAGTACTGCAATGAAAGCCACTATTAACACTCTTGTGTTAATGGACATAACACTGGATTTAGTGGACGTAAACACTAGCTTTTCTTGAGTATGTACCAATTCTCCTGTATCAGAGGGTATATGTAAGTTTACCATTTAAGTTTTAGGAATTATTGTAAAACAGTTTTCTAAAGTGCTTGTCGCAATTTACACTTCCACTGGCAAGAAATGGGAGTCTCAGTTGCTCCCCATCTCTGCCAACACTTGAAACTTTTTATTTATTTATTTATTTATTATTTTATTTTTTTATTGTTGGGGATTCATTGAGGATACAATAAGCCAGGTTACACTGATTGCAATTGTTAGGTAAAGTCCCTCTTGCAATCATGTCTTGCCCCCATAAAGTGTGACACACACCAAACACTTGAAACTTTTAAGCATTTAACTGTTCGCCATTTTGGTGGGAATATGGAATCTAATTGTTCTCTGATAACTCATGATGTTTGCATTCTTGTGGATATTTAGATACTCTCTTTTGGTGGGAATGTGGAATCTAATTGTTCTCTGATAACTCATGATGTTTGCATTCTTGTGGATATTTAGATACTCTCTTTTGGTGGGAATGTGGAATCTAATTGTTCTCTGATAACTCATGATGTTTGCATTCTTGTGGATATTTAGATAATCTCTTTGATTGCCTGCTTACATCTTTTGCCTTTTCTTTCTACTTAAATTGTCTGTCAGTCTATTGCTTATTGATTTATAGGAGTTCTTCATATATTCTGGGTATCAGCCCTTTATCAAATATATGCATATATTGCAAACATTTTCTCCCAGTCTGTGGCTCGTCTTTATACTCTCCAAATGTTATCTTCCACCAAACAGAAGGTCTGAATTTTAATAAAGCCCAACTTATCCATCTGTATCATGGCTAATGGTTAGTAATGTTTTTCTGTCCTGTTAAAGATGTGTTGTCTACCTAAAGACATAGAAGATATTCTTGCTTTTTTCTAGAAGCTTGATAGGTTTAGCTTTCATATTTAAGTTTGTGATCTGTTTAGAATTAATTTTTACATGTGATGCGAGGAAGATATCAAGGCTTTCTTTTTTCTTATGGATATCCAACTGACCCTACACCATTTATTGAAAAGATCAAGTACATGTGCATCTGTGATATTGTGAGATATGTATTTGGTCTTCAACCTTGTTTCCTGGCGTACAGCTCCTAAAATCCTTACAAATTCCATAATGATATCTTTTTGTATGCTTGTGAGTTGACTGATGGCTCACAGCTGCTAGGTAGCTTCAAGATGAGGGGTGATAACTGGAAGGACCAAGGCAAGATTAGAGGGTTGGAACTTTTAGCCCAACCCCAACCTCCTAGGAAAAGAGAAGAGCTGATTGGTTCCCAATGGCCAATGGTCCCATCATCGATGCCTATGTAACAAAGCTTCCATAAAGACACAAAAGGTTTGGAGAGCTGAGCACATGGAGTTTTGGAGATTTCTATGCTCTTTCCCCCAACTCTCTCTCTCTGCTCATTTCTTCATCTGTATCTTTTGTGATATCCTTTGTAATAAACAAGCAAGCATAAGAAGTGTTCCCCTGAGTTCTGTAAACTGCTCTAGCAAATAAATCAAACCCAAAGAGGTCAGGGGAACCCACTTTATAGGTAGTTGGTCAGAAGCACAGGTAAAACCACCTGGACCTTGCAATTGGCATCTTAAGTGGGGGGAGTCTTGCGGACTGAGCCCTCCACCTGTGGGCACTGACACTGTTTCCAGGCACCTGAATTAGAGGACACACATTTGGTGCCCACTGCCAAAGTGATTGCTTGCTTGCTTGCTTGATTGCCAAACTGACATATACATCTGAATAGTTTCTTAGAATTATATCATTTGTAAAAAACAGCAGTTTACATATTAATTCCCTATTTTTATTTTTGTTTTACTTACTTTCCCTTCTTTTTTTTTTCTTGAACTAGCTGTGAATTCTAGTATAATGTTGATTATAAGAGGTTATTATAGAATCTTTGTCTTGTTGCTGAACTCAGGAGGAAAGCACTTTATATTTTATTACTAAACATGATGTTAGCTGTAGGTTGTTTGTAGATAATATTTATCAGATTAAGTGGCTCAGTGAGTAGGGTGCCGGCCCCATATGCTGAGGGTGGCGGGTTCAAACCCAGCCCCTACCAAACTGCAACAAAAAAATAGCCAGGCGTTGTGGCGGGTGCCTGTAGTCCCAGCTGCTCGGGAGGCTGAGGCAGGAGAATTGCGTAAGCCCAAGAGTTAGAGGTTGCTGTGAGCCATGTGATGTCATGGCACTCTACCCGGGGGTGGTACAGTGAGACTCTGTCTCTACAAAAATAATAAAATAAAATAAAAAAGACAGTTTCTTCTATTCCTGGTTGGCTCAAAGTTTTTATTCTGTTAAAATGAATTGCATTCACAGAGTTTTAAAATGCTAAAAAATCTTGGCCAGGTATAGTGGCTCACACCTGTAATCCTAGCACTTTGGGAGGCCAGGTTGGGAGGCTAACTTGAGGCTGGAAGTCTGAGACCAGTGTGAGCAAAAGAGACAACCTCATCTCTATAAAAAATAGTCCCAGCTACATGATAGGCTGAGGGAGGAGGATTGCTTGAGCCCAGGAATTTGAGGTTGCATGAGCTGTGATGACACCACTGAACTGTAACCTGGGCAACAGAGTGAGACCCTGTCTCAGACAATAACAATAAAAATGCTAATAAACCTTGAGGGATCTCACTTGGTCAGGATGTATATTTGTTTTTAAATATCGCTGCATTCACTTTGCTAATGTTCAGTTTCCATTTATGTTCATGAGAGATGTTAGCCTGTGATTTTTCTTTCTTATTATGTTTTTGTCCAGTTTTGCTATCAAGTTTTTGTCCCTCCAAAACGAGCTTCTCTTCTGTGGAGGAGATGGTACTAATTTGTAAATGTTTGGAAAAAATCACTAGTAAAGCTATCTAAGACTGGGGTTTTGTAGAAAGATTTTAAAGTATGAATTAAATTCTTTTTTTTATTTTTTATTTTATTTTATTTTTTTATTAAATCATAACTGTATACATTGATATGATCATGGGGCACCATACACTCGCTTCATAGACCATTTGACACATTTTTATCACAGTGGTTAACATAGCCTTTCCGGCGTTATCTCAGTTACTGTGCCAAAACCTTTACATTCTACATTTACCAAGTTTCGCAAATACTCCTGTAAGATGCACCACAGGTGTGATCCCACTGATCCCCCTCCCTCTACCCACCCCCCCCTTTCCCACTTCCCCCTATTGTTAAGTTGTAACTGGGTTATAGCTTTCAAGTGAGAGCCCCAAATTAGTTTCATAGTAGGGCTGAGTACATTGTGTACTTTTTCTTGCATTCTTGAGATACTTTACTAAGAAGAATATGTTCCAGCTCCATCCATGTAAACATGAAAGAGGTAAAGTCTCCATCTTTCTTTAAGGCTGCATAGTATTCCATGGTATACATATACCACAATTTATTAATCCATTCGTGGATCGATGGGCACTTGAGCTTTTTCCATGACTTAGCTATTATGAATTGGGCTGCAATAAACATTCTGGTACAAATATCTTTGTTATGTTGTGATTTTTGGTCTTCTGGGTATATGCCCAGCAGAGGAATTACAGGATTGAATGGCAGATCTATTTTTAGATCTCTGAGTGTTCTCCATATATCTTTCCAAAAGGAATGTATTAATTTGCATTCCCACCAGCAGTGCAGAAGTGTTCCCTTTTCTCCACGTCCACGCCAACATCTCTGGTCTTGAGATTTTGTGATATAGGCTAGTCTTATTGGAGTTAGATGATATCTCAAAGTAGTTTTGATTTGCATTTCTCTGATGATTAAAGATGATGAGCATTTTTTCATATGTCTGAAGGCTGTGCGCCTGTCTTCTTCAGAGAAGTTTCTCTGCAAATCCCTTGCCCAGCCTGCGATGGGATCCCTTATTTTTTTCTTGCTGATGCGTTTGAGTTCTCTGTGGATTCTGGTTATTAAACCTTTGTCAGAGATATACCCTGCAAATATCTTCTCCCATTCTGAGGGCTGTCTGCTTGCTTTGCTTACTGTGTTCTTAGCTGTGCAGAAGCTTTTTAGTTTGATCAAGTCCCAGTAGTGTATTTTTGAAGCTGCCCGGGGGGTTCTTCAATTGCCCGGGGGGTTCTCCTCATGAAATACTCACCCAGACCAATTTCTTCAAGGGTTTTCCCTGCATTCTCCTCTAGTATTTTTATAGTTTCATGTTTTAAGTTTAAATCTTTAATCCAATGAGAGTCTATCTTAGTTAATGGTGAGAGGTGTGGGTCCAATTTCAGTCTTCTGCAGGTTGCCAGCCAGTTCAGCCAGCACCATTTGTTAAATAGGGAATCTTTTCCCCACTGAATGTTTTTAATTGGCTTGTCAAAAATCAAATAGTGGTAAGTAGCTGGATTCATCTCTTGGTTCTCTATTCTGTTTCAGATATCTACTTCTCTGTTTTTGTGCCACTACCATGCTGTTTTGATCACTATCGATTTGTAGTAAAGTCTGAGGTCTGGTAGTGTGATTCCTCCTGTTTTGTTTTTATTTCTGAGTAATGTCTTGGCTATTCGAGGTTTTTTTCTGATTCCATATAAAACGAAGTAATGTTTTTTCAAGATCTTTAAAATATGACAGTGGAGCTTTAATAGGGAGTGCGTTGAAATTATATATTGCTTTCGGTAGTATGGACATTTTGATAATGTTGATTCTTCCTAGCCATGAGCATAGTATGTTTTTCCATTTGTTAACATTTTCGGCTATTTCTTTTCTTAGCGTTTCATAGTTCTCTTTATAGAGATCTTTCACGTCTTTTGTTAGGTAAATTCCCAAATATTTCATCTTCTTTGGCACTACTGTGAATGGGATAGAGTCCTTAACTGCTTTTTCAACTTGACTGTTGTTGGTATATATAAAGGCTACTGATTTATGGATGTTGATTTTGTAACCTGAGACGCTGCTGTATTCCTTGATCACTTCTAGCAGTTTTGTAGTAGAGTCCCTAGTGTTTTCCAGATACACAATCATATCATCTGCGAAGAGCGAAAGTTTGATCTCTTCTGACCCTATATGGATACCCTTGATCGCCTTTTCTTCCCTAATTGCGGTGGCTAAAACTTCCATTACAATGTTGAAAAGCAATGGAGACACTGGGCAGCCTTGTCTGGTTCCTGATCTGAGTGGAAATGATTCCAATTTAACTCCATTCAATATGATATTGGCTGTGGGTTTGCTGTAGATGGCCTCTATCAGTTTAAGGAAAGTCCCTTCTAGACCATTTTCTTGAGTGTTCTGATCATGAAGGGATGCTGGATATTATCAAAAGCTTTTTCTGCATCAATTGAGAGAATCATATGGTCTTTGTTTTTTAATTTGTTTATGTGCTGAGTTACATTTATAGATTTACGTATATTGAACCAGCCTTGACACCCTGGGATAAAACCAACTTGGTCATGATGTATAATTTGTTTGATGTGTTGCTGGATTCTGTTTGTTAGGATCTTGTTGAATATTTTTGCATCTATATTCATTAGTGATATTGGTCTATAATTTTCTTTTCTTGTTGGGTCTTTTCCTGGTTTGGGGATCAGGGTGATGTTTGCTTCATAGAACGTGTTGGGTAGTCTTCCTTGTTTTTCTACATTTTGGAACAGGTTGAGTAATATAGGTACTAATTCCTCTTTAAAGGTTTGGTAGAATTCTGACGTGAAACCATCTGGTCCCAGGCTTTTCTTTTTAGGGACGTTTTGTATAGTTGATGCTATTTCTGAACTTGATATGGGTCTGTTCAACATTTCCACTTGATTGTGGTTAAGTCTTGGAAGGTGGCGTGCTTCCAAGTATCGGTCAATTTCCTTCAGATTTTCAGATTTCTGAGAATAAAGTTTCTTGTAATATTCATTAAGGATTTTTTGGATTTCTGATGAGTCTGTTGTTATTTCGTCTTTGTTGTTTCTGATTGATGATATTAGAGATTTTACTCTTTTTTTCCTGATTAGGTTGGCCAGAGGTTTATCTATTTTATTGACCTTTTCAAAAAACCAACTTTTTGATTTATTGATCTGCTGTATTATTCTTTTGTTTTAAATTTCATTTAATTCTGCTCTAATTTTGGTTATTTCTTTTCTTCTACTGGGTTTGGGGTTGGAATGTTCTTCCTTTTTCAGTTGCTTGAGATGTCCCATTAAGTTGTTAATTTCCTCTCTTTCCGTTCTCTTGAGGAAGGCTTGCAGTGGTATAAATTTCCCTCTTAGAACTGCCTTTGCGGTGTCCCAGGGGTTCTGATAGTTTGTGTCTTCATAGTCGTTTTGTTCCAAAAAATTGGCGATTTCTTTCTTAATCTCACCTCTGACCCAGCTATCATTCAGCATAAGGTTATTTAACTTCCATGCTTTTGTATGAGTATGCAGATTCCTGTTGTTACTCAATTCAAGTTTTATTCCATGATGGTCCGAGAAGATGCATGGAATAATTTCTATTCCTTTAAATTTACTGAGGTTAGACTTGTGACCTAAAATGTGGTCAATTTTGGAGTAAGTTCCATGGGCTGGTGAGAAGTATGTGTATTCAGTTTTGTTGGGATGAAATGTTCTGTAGATGTCTGCTAAATCTAAATATTGGATGGTTAGGTTTAAATTTAAGGTTTCTTTACTGAGCTTCTTGCTGAAGGATCGATCCAACACTGCCAAAGGAGTGTTGAAATCTCCGACGATTATGGAGCTGGAGGAAATCAAGTTACTCTTGTCTGTTAGAGTTTCTCTTATAAATTGAGGTGCATTCTGGTTGGGTGCATAGATATTAATAATTGAGATCTCATCATATTGAGTATTACCCTTAACAAATATGAAGTGACCATTCTTGTCCTTCCTTACTTTTGATGGTTTAAAGCCTACTGTATCTGCAAATAAAATTGCAACACCTGCTTTTTTCTGATTACCATTTGCCTGAAATATGGATGACCATCCTTTCACCCTGAGTCTGTATTTGTCTTTTAAGTTGAGATGTGACTCTTGTATGCAACAAATATCTGGCTTGAGTTTTTGTATCCAGTCAGCTAACCTATGCCTCTTCAGAGGATAGTTTAAGCCATTCACATTGATGGAGAGTATTGATAAGTCTGGTGGAATTTTGGGTATCGAGTTTTTCAAAGGTCCAGTGGACATTTTTAATCCTTTCGCCAGTGTGGAAGTTGGAGTTTGATCCAAAGTTTCTGAGTGAGTTTACTTTTGTAGTATAGGATTGGGTTCGTCATTGTGGAGGATAGGTCTGAGAATATCCTGAAGAGCTGGTTTACTTATGGCAATTTTTTTCAACATATGAATGTCATTGAAGTATTTAATTTCTCCATCATAGATGAAAGTCAGTTTGGCTGGATACAAGATCCTGGGTTGAAAGTTATTTTGCTTTAGGAGATTAAAAGTTGATGACCACCCTCTTCTGGCTTGAAAAGTTTCAGCAGAGAGATCTGCAGTTATTCTAATATTCTTACCTTTGTACGTAATATTCGTCAGACTGCTTTGAGAATCTTCTCTTTCATGTTAACTTTAGTGAAGCTAATTATGATATGTCTAGGGGATGACTTATTGGGGTTGAATTGTGCTGGGGTTCTGAAGCTGTCTGCTATCTGAATTTCAGATTCTCTAGGCATGTCTGGAAAATTTTCTTTCATAATTTCATGCAGAAGGGCCTCTGTGCCCTTCGAGGCCACTTCATCGTTGTCAGAAATCCCTATAATTCTTATATTGCTTTTTTCCGAATTATCTGAGAGCTCTCTGAGTGAGTGATCTGTTTTTGCTCTCCATTTCTCTTCCTCTTTGAGAGATTGGGAGCGTTTGAAGACTTTATCTTCAATGTCAGAAATCCTTTCTTCTGCTTGCTCCATTCTGTTGCTGAGGGATTCTACTGTATTTTTCGTATCTTTGAGGGCTGTAAATTCTTGCTTCAGTGTGTCTAAGTCTTTGGTGGTTTTGTCTTTAAATTCGTTAAATTCTTGAGACAATTTTTGAATTTCTCCTCGAATTCCTAATTCCATTTTATTAATCTTGTCTGCAATCCAAATTCTGAATTCAATTTCTGACATCTCAGCCAGTTGTTTATGAATGTGATCTTCAATCACATCTGCCGTATCTTTTCTTGGGGGGGGGTGATCTATTCTGGTTATTCATGTTACCAGAGTTTTTCCGCTGATTCCGCCCCATGGTTATTTTACTCCCTTTGGTTTTTCCCCTGGGGCTTTATCGAGGGGCCGTACAGTGTTGTGGCCTGAGAAACTGGGGCCCTGTCTGGTGTGGTGGAGCAAAGTGGTTCTGTCTTGTTTTTAGCTGGTTTCTGTTCGATCCTATTGCAACTTCTACTCTGGCTTGAAGTCTCAGCTGTGTGGAAAAATCAGCAATTAAGTCACCCCGCCCACCCACCTCTGGCCCCAGTTGGAAAAGGAGAATCAAACCTTCCTACAACCGCACACCCAGGGCACCGCCTGAAAAGTCCTCAGTCTATTAGCCCAGTTCAAAAGGTCCAAATCAACTGTCTCAATCGGCACCTGTCTCGGGTGGGAGAGTTCAAAAGGTCTCTGGGAACTGGATCACAGGAGCCTGGTGACTCCTCTGACACCGCTCACCCCAGTGCAGCGTGGAGTCAGGAGGAGCCACCCAGCAAACAGAGCAGTCTGGGAAGGTTGACGTCTCCTTCCCCACTTTGCCCCTCCGTCGGACCCAGTCACTGGTATCTCTGCAGATGGCTAACCCAGTTGCCTGCAGTGAACAGACACTCCAGGGGTTTGCACCTGCCTGAATCGCAAGGAAGTCTGCCAGGCCCCCGCAGACTGCCGCTATCTAGCAGGAGGAGATGGGGCCTGACATCTTTGAGTGCTTGATGCAGGTGATAGGAAGGAGGTGTTCACTCAGGCTTAGCCCCGTCCCTGATGGATGCTGCTAACAGAACAGAACAGAACAGACAACTTTGCAGGGTTCTGTCTCTGTTCCTGCAGACATCTCCTACAGAAGATGGGCTGTTCTGAGTTCAAACATCTTTGCTGCTGGAGGTTTGTGTCCTCTTTGCTACTGGAGGTTTGCCGATCACCTCTCTGGGTCGCCCCGCCCTGGAAGCTTCCCTGGTTTGTGAGCAGTGTCAGGAAATTCCCCGCTCACCGGTGGCCTCCTCTGGTTGCCCAGGGAGACAGGGGGTGTGGCCTCAGAATATCCAGAAGTGAGAGTTCTTCCGTTAAAGAAAAAACGGCTGTTGATCTACCTCCAGGGAACTGCTGCTCTGGTGTGGGCACTCAGGCGACCCTTTTCTCCTCTGTCCCGCGCCCCAGAGTCAGCACTGAGCGGCCACAGTTTATGCTGGGTCCACACCCCTCAAGAGATCCCCCAAGAATCCGAACTCTTGGGGGATAGGCCCCCAGACCCCGATTGGGAGTGGGGGGGAAGCTAGAGTTTCATTCAGTTTTACACCCGCCCGGGGAGGGCTGTTGCACCGCACCACAGGGAAGTGCCGCCAAGGCTTGATTTCCCCTCAGCAGAGTGCCCTCTCCTTGCTCACGTGTCTCAGAGTCAGTGCTGACCTGACGCAGCTCGGGCACTGTGCACTCCCCTCGAGAAATCACCCAAGGATCCGAACTCCTCGGGGATAGGCCTCCAGACCCCGAGTGAGAGTAGGGGCTCTCAGCTCTCAGCGGGGAAGCTAGAGTTTTATTCAGTTTTGTGCCCGGCCCCATAATGTTGCGGGGGTGGGGTGGGGGGGTGGGCTGCTGCACCTAATCCGCAGGGAAGTGCCGCGGAGGCGTGACTCCCCCTCAGTAGAGTGCTTTCTCCTTGCCCGCGTGTCTCAGAGTCAGCGCTGACCAGTCACGGCTCGGGCACTGTGCGCTCCCCTCAGAAATCACCCAAGGATCCGAACTCCTGGGGGACAGGTCCCCAGACCCCAAGTGAGAGTGGGGGGGGAAGCTAGAGTTTCATTCAGTTTTATGTCTGGCTGTATTGATGCACGGGGAGGGCTGTTGCACCGCACCACAGGGAAGTGCCGCCGAGGCGTGACTCCCCCTCAGCCTGGTGCTCTCTCCTCACTCGCGTACCTCAGAGTCAATGCTGACCAGTCGCAACTCGGGGACTGTCCACTCCCCTTGAGAAATCACTCAAGGATCCGAACTCCTGGGGGACTGGCCTCCAGACCTCAGTGGGCGGGAGGGGAGTGTTGGGGATTCAGGGTTGCCGGCAAAGGATTTTTAAAGTTTTATTCAGTTTTATGCCCAGCAGGAGAACGCCACAGCACCCCAGTAGGGGAGGTAGGTCCAGTTTTTTAGAAGGTCTCTCCCGTGGAGTGTAGTGGGAAGGCCTTTAATTTCTGCCCGCTTGTTTAATTGTGGAGCTCTTGAGCCGGTCCCATGGGGGAGGGGGACTCCCATCCGCTTGGTGGTGGATTTTGTACCTTTTGTTTGCATCCTTGTGATCACAGCTTGCCTCAGCGGTGTTGATGTGCGTTCTTCAACCTTCTCTCTTGGTGAGGCTCAAGTCCACCAGGATACTTACTAAATTCCTGTCCCTTAACTCTCCTTCTGGACGGGAGCCTCTGTTGAAAGCTGGGTTCAGTCCGCCATCTTGTCTCCCCCCCCCACCCCGAATTAAATTCTTTAACAGATACGGAACTCTTCAGAATTTCTATTTCTTCTTATATCACTATTGGTATGTTTGATTTGCATCCTTTCTTCGTTTCTAATATATAAATTTAAAGCTTTCCCTCTTAGTCCTGCTTTATTTGTATTTCACATTTGATATTTATTATCACTTAGTTATAAGTATTTCTTAAATTCCATTGTGATTTATTCTTTGAGTCATGGTTTTTTTTAAAGTATGTTGCTTATGTTTCAAACATCCAGAGATTTCTGATTATTTTTCTGTTATTGATTTTTGGGTTACTTCCACTGTTCTTAGAAGATATAGTCTGTATGAGTTCACTACTTCGAACTTGGTTAAGACTTCATTTAATACACAGCATATAATTTATTTTGATAAATACTCCATGTGCCATTGAAACAATGCATTTTCTGTAGTTGTTGGGAGGACTATTTTATATATGCGAGTTAAGGCAGATTGGATATCATGTTGCTCAAATTCTTATAGCCTTATTGACCTTTTTATTTGCTTTTTATATCAGTTTGCAGAGGGAGGTGTAATAAAAATCTCCAGCTATGATTTATTTCTCCTTTTAGTTCTGTCAATTTTTGTTTTATATATTAACATTTTGAACTTATTAGACAGTGAAGATAGCTTATTTCTGTTTAATTGGTGCTTTTATAAATAATTATGAAATTTCCTTCCATATCTATATTTCTCTCTCTCTCTCTTTCTTTTGAGACAGTCTCACTCTGTTGCCCTGGGTAGAGTGCTGTACTATCATAGCTTACAGCAACCTTAAACTCTTGGAATCAAGCTGTCCTCCTGACTCAGCCTCCCAAGTAACTGAGACTACAGGTGTCCTACAATGCCTGGTTAGTTTTTTCTATTTTTAGTAGAGATGGGGTCTTGCTCTTGCTCAGGCTGGTCTCAAACTCCTGAGCTGAAGCAACCTGCCTGCTTTGGCCTCCCAGAGTGCCAGGATTACAGGTGTGAGCCTCCACACTGGGCCTTTATTTCTGTGTATTTCTATATGTCTTAAACCTTTCCTGTTCCTCATGTTTTCCATTACTGCCTTTTTGTGTGCTTAATTGATATTTTGTGCTTTATCATTTTGATTTCCTTCTCATTTCCTTTTCTGTACATGTGTTAGTTATTTAGTAAGGGATTACCGTAGGGATTACAATGAGCATCTTTTTTTTTTTTTTTTTTGTAGAGACAGAGTCTCACTGTACCGCCCTCGGGTAGAGTGCCATGACGTCACCCTGCTCACAGCAACCTCTAACTCTTGGGCTTACGCAATTCTCTTGCCTCAGCCTCCCGAGCAGCTGGGACTACAGGCACCCGCCACAACGCCTGGCTATTTTTTTTGTGCAGTTTGGCCGGGGCTGGGTTTGAACCCGCCACCCTCGGCATATGGGGCCAGTGCCCTACTCACTGAGCCACAGGCGCAGCCCCTACAATGAGCATCTTAAACTTGTAACAATGTAACTTGAATTACTACTAGCTCAGCTTCAACAGTACATTAAAAACTGCAAACGGTTCTATCTCTCTACTTCATGTTGTTGCCACAGATTACCTCCATTTCTATTGTTCATTTCTTCTTTTGTCTTAATTTCCATTTTCCTTCTATCTAAAGAATATCCTTTGGCATTTCCTTCAGTGCTAGTCTCCTTGTGACACAAATTCTTTCAGTTTTTGTTTTTCTGAAAATGTCTTTATTTCATCTTTATTTTTGAAGTATTTTTTACTGATAATAAAATTCTAGATGAGCAGGATTTTTCTTTTGGTACTTTGAAGATATCATTCTTTTTTTTTTTTGTTTGTTTTTTATCATTGTTGTTGAAATATCAGCTATGAGTTGTTTCTTTTGTAAAGAGAATTTAGTCCTCCCCCGCCCCGGGTATTTTAATATTTTTTTATTTGTCTTTGGTTTCCATAATTTGATTTTCTTTTTTTAATTGAGGTTTTTTTTTCGTTTATTTGTTTGTTTTCATCTTGCTTGGGGTTTGCAGTACATTTTACAAATCCATCTTGATGGCTTTTGTCAATTTTGGAGGTTTTTATCTGTTACCTGTTTTGTGCCATCTCTCTCTCTCTTGTCCTCCCTGTCTAAATACGCTTAAGGTAGAATATTTCTGCCATATCTTCAGGTATCTCTTATACTCTTTCTTGTATGTTTTCATCCTTTTATTCTTCTGTATTTCAGTCTGGACATTTTACTCTGACCTACCTTCCAGTTTTCTAAATCTCTTTTCAGTGGCATCTAAATGGCCTTTAAAACCCTTCAATTGAGTTTGTTTTTCAGATATTTTATGTTTTATTTCTATAATTTTCATTTAGTTCTTTAAAAAAATCTGATTTATCAAGTAACCATTGTTACATAATGAACCATTCCAAAATTCAGTAGTTTAAAATAACAATCGCTGACTTAGTGATTCTGCTGGTTGGCACTTTGGGCTTGGCTCAGCTAGTCTGTTCTTTAGGTTTCAGCTTGCATCACTCACTCATGTATGGTCAGCTGCTGGAGTGGCTAGGGGTGGCTGATGTAGTAGGACTTCAGCTGTGTTGGTTTATCTCCATACAGAGTGATCTCTCGTTTTCCAGCAAGGTATTCTAGGCTTGTTCACAGATAAGCTAGACAAGAGAACAAGTAGAAATGTGCAATGCCTCTTGAGTCTTAGGCTTAGAACTGGCACAACATCATTTTTGCTGCATTCTATTTGGAAGGCCAATTCATTTATAAAAGACGGGAAAGTGGATCCCTTTCTTGCTGATGGGAGGATCCACAAGGCCACCTTGCAAAGACATGGCTATTTTTGCATTTTGTCATACTAGCTCTCTGCTGAAATTCTCAAACTTGTAGTTTATTTTCTTGAACATATTGAGCATAATTACTTTAAAGTTTATGGTAACTCTACTACTTAGCTGCTCCCTGGGATCTGTTTCTATTGTCTATTTTTTCTTTTGGTTTTTGGACATATTTCCTCTTCTTAAGCTTATTTTAAATTTCATTTTGGATATGGGGTATATGAAAATTCCGGAAATAATTTAATGTTCTAGTTGATGTTATTTTCCTCCAGTAATAGTTTATGTTTGCCTCTAGTAGGCAGCCAGATTAGAGCTACTAAAGATTCTAGTCTAACACAGGGATGATTAGAAATTAAGCTTCAGTCCCTGTGAGGGCTGCTCATTTCTTGATCACTCTTAACTTTAATGTACAACCCTTAGTGGCACCAACTCCAACACTGATGGTCTTCAGGTATATCTGCTTTATAACAGGAGGGCCCTGAACTACAGCTTCTCTTAGTTCCTTGAATTTATTATAAGCTCTGCTTGGCTCCTCAGCATGTTAGCTGCCATTTATGGATTCAGAAGATGTTTCCAAGGCTGGGCGTGGTGGCTAATGCCTGTAATCCTAGCACTTTGGCAGGCTGAGGCAGGTGGATTGTTTCAGCTCAGGAGTTTGAGACCAACCTGAGCAAGAGTGAGACCCCCATCTCTACTAAAAGTAGAAAAAATAGCTGGGCATCATGGCACGTGCCTGTAGTCCCTGCTACCTGGGAGGCTGAGTCAGGAGGATTGCTTGAGCCCAAGAGTTTGAGGTTGGTGTGAGCTATGATGCCATGGTACTCTAGCCTAGCCAACAGAGAAGAATGCCTGGCCCAAAGAAAAGGATGCTTCTGGAAACAGAAGTCAAAAATGTTGAGCTCACCTCTTTGAATTTCTTCCTTGCAGGTCTTAGCCCCATAATATTTCTGCAGTTTATTAGCTCTTCGATACCTTTAACATGTACCAGATTAATTAATATTAATTAATATGTTGTTCATTTTTCTTCTAGTTATTATCAGTGGGAGAGTGGATTAACATGTGTAAATCTGATTTTTTATTATCAGAACTAGAATTCCTTAAAGGATTATTTATCTCAACCATTTAATGCATGCTGTAGAGTGAGTCAGAAGCCATGTCTCATACAGGAAGAGGCCTTACCTCTTCAAGCTATGGGTACAGTAGGACTCAATAAAGACTAAATAATTGGTGGTGGCCTTTTTGTAGGTTTAGTGATTTTTTTTTCAGTCACTTTTCTTTTTAAGGTCTTTGTGCACTTAATGTTTGCGTGGTAGGTTACCTGTTCTTATAAATGTTGCTATGACTGTGGGAGACAGACACAGAGATTCATGGCACAGCCTCTGCTTTTAAAAAGGCTTTGGTTTGGTAATGGACAGAGCCAATACATGTCACATAAATATAAATGAAGTACAAATGGGAGTCCTGTGTGTTTTGCTCTCAGGAGCATCTAGATCAAAGAAGCATGCATATGTGTGTATATGTGTTTGTGTGTGTGTACATATGTATGTATACGTGTGTGTATGCATATATATTTAATAGGTCTATGGGCTCCATGTGCATATTTGCTACTTGAATAAATTGGGTAGCAGTGAAGTCTGGGCTTCTTGTGTAACCCTCACCCAATTAATACGGGTACCCACTAGATAATGAGAAATTAGGGGTGAGATGAGAAGTAATTTCTCACTCCCACCCTCTGAAGTCTCCCGTGTGTATTGAGCCACTCTCTGTGTCTGTGTGAGCTCATCATTTAGCTTCCACTTCTAAGTAAGAACATGTAGCATTTGATTTTCTGAAAGAAACATTCTTCATTAGCCAAATGGTATTATAAGTCCTTTAATTATCTACTCAGTCTCTTGACAAAAAGCCTGGGTGAGGTGTGGCTGAGAGAAAGTGCATTTATAATGCACTAGGCATCCAAACAACCTTCAGTCTCAACTGCCCCCCTCTTGGGCCTCCATTTTTACAGAGCCATTGGTACAACTGTCCTCATCTCCTATCCCGTCCTCTAAACTCTCCTGACCCTCCTGAACACACCCAGACAGACTTTTTTATGTCCTGACCCTGCTGGGCAAGGCCACATAGTGTCTCTTCCAAAAACAGCTGCAGGAATGTCCATTCTTCTCCACTGACAGCACCGGGGGGCTCTATGGTGTCACACCGCCCCACCACCACCTTTCATTAGCTTTCATATTGATCCCCTGAGAGGGGAGTACTAGGATATGCCTGCGAAGTGCATTTTTATTTTTCTCTTTCTAATTGTTTTCTAGGGAGCAATTTTTGTGGAGACTTTCTTGTCACTGAAAAATTGCCAAACATAGAGAAATAATGACTACAATTCAATGCACCAAGTCCTGAGAGAGATGAATTCAGCTCTTTGGGAGGATTGTAGAGGGGTCATGAGTTCAGCTTGGAGGGTCAGTTTGTTCCTGGGGTCTGGCTACTCAGAATTTCTGGCAGAATTTCTCTGCTGGCCACTAGTAGCTGCCTCAGTGCTGCTTGGAAGGACTCACATTAGACAATGGTGTTTATAATATCATGGTAAAGAATTCATCCTCTACAGCCATTCAGTCTGTGTTTCCACCTCATCATTTTCACTGTGTAACTTGAACCAGTTACCTACGCTCTTTCTAACTCACTCTTCTAGCCAGTAAAATGGAGATAAGACATCCATATAAGATCATTGTAGAGTTAGATAGCTAAAATATGTAAGGTGTTTAAAAACTGCTCTTCACATAGCAAATACTTAAGGGATTTAAACTATTGTAATTGGTCTGAGGGCTCCTTCAGACTGGCGCACAGAGCTTGGGGAAAAGGCACAGACGAGGGAATTATGCTTGAGAGCTCTCCTGGGCTCTGGCACCTTCATACTCCCCCCATCCTATTGACTTAAAGCAGTGGTTCTCAACCTTCCTAATACCATGACCCTTTAATCCAATTCTTCATGTTGTTGTGACCGCCAACCATAAAATTATTATTATTTTTGTTGCTACTTCATAACTGAAATATTTGTTTTCTGATGGTCGTAGGCAACCCACAAGTTAAGAACCGCTGGCTTAAGGGAAGTCACATCCAACTGCCCACATTGCTCAGGCCTGCCACTCATCCTTCCACTTTCATCTTGTGTTCTCTTTTCTAGGATGCCCAGGTTCAACCAGCGACGTGGTTGGCCTCTCGGGACAGTCTCTCCAGTTACAGCCCAAGATCACACAGATGAAGATATACTCTGTTGTATGGAAGAGGCAGCTGTCCTCACCTTCAGCTTATCAGCACATACTGAGTTGGGAGAATGGGTCCAAACCAAAAAATGAATCTTTGACTTGGACTATTTTCAACAATAAATTCAGCTTTAGAACCGAGAATTTAACTCTTCTCATTAACACAGCTCAGGAGCAGGACAGTGGCTCCTATTGCCTGGAGGTCACCAATGAGTCTGGACGTGTTTGGACAGCCAAGTTCCAGGTTTCTGTATTTGGTGAGTCTATGGGACCATTCACCCTGTTCCTCTGATTCCTGTAGGACTTGCATTTCCAGTGCCTTTCTGATCAGAATCTCTGCTTCCAGATCGAGTTGAGAAACCCCACCTGCAGGAGCAGGAGAAGGTCCTGGACAGAGGGAGGTGCCAAGTGTCTCTGTACTGCTTGGTCTCCAGGGATAGAAATGTGACCTATTCTTGGTACAGAGGGAGCAAGTTCATCCACAAGGCAAGGAACCTCACCTATCTGAAAGAGGAGATTGATAATAACATGTACACATACACCTGCAATGTGAGCAATCCTGTCAGCTGGAACAGCCACTCCCTCAACCTCACTGCGAGCTGTCAGAGTGTCCAGCAGGGTAAGTGGAGCACTTGGGCTGTATTTGGAGCTGAAGGTGTTGGACCCCACAAGCATGCTCACGCACAAGAGAAACCTAGGTATCAGATGAGATCCCTTGGCTTCCTCCCCTAATGCCTTGGTGTCTTATCCCAGTGCCCTTCCCTAGCGGGGTCCTAGCCTCTAGGTACATAGTTCCTACGGAGTCAGGCCTGTACTAGCCTGGGAAAAATTTTTTCTCCATTTTCCCTTCTGGGAGCTGCAACCATTCCCTTCACACAAGGAGTGCACAGAAGCTTTGTGAGTCAGTGTCCTGCAATGGCTCCTGGCCATTGTTTTATTCCTCTGAGAGGCTCATGGAGACCCACTTTCTCCTCTTGATCAAAATCTTTCCAAAGCTACACAATACCCCAAGATGTAACTACACCGTACAACAGTAGCCTAGATGGAAGCATCACAAGGCTCACAGGGAGATCTCAGGCCATCACTTATGCTCATCCTGAGAGTTACTTGAGTGGAATATGCACTCCAGGCAAACAAAGACTTCATGTGCCATCAGTATAGGCATTGTGGGAAAAAAAGACCCACATGCAATCCCAGTCCTTAAGGAACATGTGGCCAAATTGGGGCAACGAAACTGAGTACTGTGGACAGAAAAGAAACAAGGTGATAATGTAGTGACAAGGATACTGGCTTCTGGGTCAGGTCAACCATGGTTTCATCATTCACAAGCTCCAGGCAGATTCATTAACCTCTCTGAGACTTAATTTTCACTTGAATGACATGGGGATGATAAGATATACATCACAGTATAGTTGTTAAGAGAAAAGAGATAATATTTGTAAAGAGCCTAGTTGGCCTGCACTTGGAATATTTAATTTCTTTCCCTTCCTTTTTAACTTTTTGTGACATAAGAGCTCTCACATTCCTTCCTCTTATTAGTTGTGTTATAGATCAGGTCACATGTGTGACATAAAAGTTAAATGTAGAAGTTCGAATGAGGAAGAAGCGTGAAGGCAGCATTAGCAGGAAGGCGAGATGGAGGGCTTTCCCAGAACACAGTAGCTACACAGTGAATATTTGTCAAGTTAAAAACAAATGAATAATGCTGTTATATATAGTCATCCCTTGATGTCCATGGGATATCCAGGATGCCTCACGGATTCCAAAATCCAGGGATGCTCAAGTCCTTTATATAAAATGTCACGTATTTGCATATAATTTACACACATTCTCCCATATACTTTAAACCAGCTCAACCAACCAAAAGCATTTTGTTACTCCAATTTGGCCACATGTTTTGTAAGGACTGGGATTGCATATGGGTTTTTTTTTCCCCACAATGGCCATGCTGATGGCACCTGAAGTCTTTGTTTACCTGGAGTGCATACTGCACTCAGGTAACTCAGTAGGAACATAAGCGATGGCCCGAGACTTCCCAGTGAGCCTTGTGGCGCTCCCACCTAGGCTTATAACATCTGATACAAGGTAAATGCTATGTAGACAGCTGTTATATTGTTTAGGGAATAATGATGAGAAGGGTCTGTACATATTCAGTACAGATAGGTGGAAAGAAAGGAGGGAGAGCTGACAACTCGGTTCTTGTGCCTTCTATAACCTGTAGAGTTCAGATTTTGGCCCCTTTTGGTGACCATTGTGATTGTAATCACACTGCTCCTGGGCATCCTCACCTGCTTGTGCATGTGGAAGAGGAAGAGGAAGCAGCCAGGTAAGCAGAGGTGCCTGAGGCATCAGACCCAGTGACTTGGCCTGGTGTCCAGTGTGATGTATCTCGAGCACAGTGTCTCCTTGTACTTAGGGAAGGTTGGTGTGCATGTGTGCATGGTTGGGGGAGAGCAAGCAGAGGCTCCTCTCTCCAAGCTCACACCTGCTGTTGTGGCTGCCAGATATGTACAGTCCGATTGACTTACAGGAGGCTGCTTTGCTGTGGGGATGCCCTGCCTGCTGGAGGAGGTGTGTGTGTGGGGTATTTATTGCCTCTGCGCTTGTCAGGTGTCCTGGGAAGAGCACAAACCTGCCTCCTTTCTGGGATCTTTCTTAAGGACTTGGCCATTTGATGTGGAAGTGGGACCTGTTAAAGTGGAAGCCTGGGCTGGAGGTCCTCCAGAGGTTTCTGCAGCTCTGTTCTTTTCTCCCTTCCTCCTGCAGAGACAAGCCCTGAGGAGTGTCTGACAATTTATGAAGATGTCAAGGACCTGAAGACTACAAGAAATCATGTAGGGCTTCCTGGAGGCTGGGATTTCTCTCAGCTAACCTGGAAGATACCCTTTCGATTGTGGCCATTTGGAGCACAGTGACAAAGAGGACTTGACAATTGTCCTCTTGAAGTGATCCTTAGCTCTTCCTAATAGACCTTTTTTTCTGTCAGTTTCCTAACTCTGGGTGTGGAGGAAAAAAGGAAAGCAAAGGGAGCAGAGAAGATGAAGAGGAGGCAGAAGGGACACGCTGGTGCAGAATGACACCTGCTAAGCAGGGACAGGGCACAGCAGGAATAACAGCAGGGGAGTGATGCTGGCAGCACACCCCCTCACATCCTCACCTCTGCCGTCCTGCCAGCGGGGTTGAGTGCAACCTTCTCCCATTTAGTGTATCTGACCACAAATTCTCATTTCCTAGCAAGTCAAAACTTACTTTCTTGAGTCCCTTAATCATGACCCAGGCTGGTAAGTGTGACCAGCCAAAGCACAGCAGATCTGCAGCTGACTCAGGGGGCTATGCAGCCTCTTAGGTAGAAGGGGCCTGAATCTGGCTGAGGCATGAGAGAGTATCCAGTACAGCACAAAGCCGATGGAAGGATGGCCCAGGTGGGCTCCTCTGAGACCTTCTCTCACTAGCTCTCTGTGGCAAACCAAGTCTGCTTGTCATCCAGGATGCAGAGGGGAGGAAGCTGCAGAGGGGCTGCAGACACCCTTGCTGCTGGGCCTCTGAGCAGGGCAGGATGTGGTCGCAGGCCCAGGGGAAAGGCCCTGATGGGTTAAGCAGTGGCTACTGAGCTGCTGGTGATAAGGGGTTGTACAGGTGGAGAGGAAGTGCATTTTCCCTGCTGCCATCCCTGGTGCTTGGAGGTGGAGGCCCAATACTGTACAGAACACAGTGGGGACCTTCTGCCCTGCTCAGATGTGAGGCCCTAGGAAGCCTCACAAGACAGGCACCACTCTGAGATCTGGGCTCCATGGGCATCAGGGGAACAACCTAGTCTGGGTTTTTGGTCTAGCACTGGGGTGTGAAAACTAAAGGAAACTTTGTTCCTCTTAGTGCTACCGGACTCTGGTACAAATTCCTGGAGCAGGTACATCTACCCACAACCACTAATACCTATGTGCTCAGTAAAAATAGCCTTTCCCCTGCAAATGAAGATGACTTTAGGAGACCATAGGAGAAAATTAAGACTTAGCACACCAGGTTTCAGCCTTCCCTGACCTTTCCCTGCTGTCTCTGGGTTCCAGTTTGAAGGCCTAAATCCCAAATTCACTTCAGGACCCAGCTCCCACCTTTCTGGAGACACTTCACATGAGTCTGGACAGGAGAGAAAAGCAGCAAATTCCTGCTTCTTGACAGATATCCATAGCTCTCCAGTTTCCAGGGACAGCTTAACACTTTTCTGCTCCGTTTAGCTTCTTCTTGCTTCTGGGAATTGTACCTAGTCCAGTGGACCCTTCTGGCCTCCCCTGGCCCACACCAGAGTCCATGTTGGCAATATGTGTTCAGGGACAGCACCATGAAATACCTCTATCCTGATCCCCTAATCTCCTAGGTGGCAGAAACAGAGGAGGGAAACAGGAAGGACCCTGTGCTCCGCCCAGCACTTCAGCTGCCCAGGGCAAGCTGTCCTAAAAGGCTGGATGTAGAGGGGTTCAATATTCTCAGTCTTTGAAATGTTTAAATCCTCTGAATTGTAGTGCCCAAGGTAAGGCTCAGATCACAGCTCTACTCTGAGCCCTTTCTGTTATCAGTGGTTATGTGACAAATTTAGTAGAGAATCACCAAAGGCAAGGAAGGGTTTCTATGTTATTGAAGTAAAGAAAGTTACAGGGTTGCTCAAATCCCTTCACTCATGGGTGGTCCCTTGGTCCAGACACTAACTCCACTGCAGATGGCTCTTTTTCCTGTCTCTCCCTCTCCTGGGTGAACAGTGATGAGGCTCTCCCCAGTCCTGCCCCCTTCTTTTTGCTGTCTTTCTCTGTGCAACCCAAATCTGGCCTGATACAGCTGCCTGCTTATGTTACCTCATGTTCCTTTCCTGTTTCTTGTGCAGAAACAGAAGCCCAAGCAGAACTCTCCTGAGAAAAAGAGCACCATCTACTCTATGATCCAGCCCCAGGTACCAGTATGGTTCCCCCGTCCACTCCGGGTCTATCTGTGGGGCTTTCTAATGCATCATCCCCTCCCTGAAATTCACACCATTGAATGGAAGAATAAGATCTCCGTGTTCTTGGGGTGCAGAAGACAGCTTATAGCCTCAGTTACATTAATAAAGTATTTGGAAAAATCAGTGTGGTTCTGGAGTGTCTTAGCATAGTTGGGAGGCCCGCTGTAGGAGTCCCTTCTTTTCCATTGCTGGCAGAAGGTCTGGCTCAGGTAAGGCCTATAGGGGAAAAACCTTGTTGGGGGACTTAACTTCCATTTTTCATCCCTGCTGTTTCCTTTCCAATACTTGAGGCCCTGTACTTTGTAATCCCTATTCCTTAACATACCTGTTTTCGGGAAAGAATAGACCAGCAGCGATGCCTTTTATCTTATGACTTAGCTATAATGTCCATTTTCTTTATAAATCTCAGATAACAGCCTCATGAAGGCTATTCTAAATACTGCAGATATGATCTAAATTCTATATCATAGACAAGGAAACTGAGACTTGATTTAACGAATATGCTCAGGGCCATTTAGCAAGGTCATGGCAAAGCTGAACCCAGTGGCTTCTGAGTTCTCATTCTGTCCCCTCCCACTCCACCTCTAACATTCCGGGATTACAGAGATTTACCCAGAAACCAGAGGAGCATCCTCTAATATGGACAGCTAGCTAAGGGCATTAACCCAGGATGGGACATCTCAAGTAAAACACTGCCCCCTGATGGTCAGTGATCAAAAGTTTCTGATAAAAATGGCTTAATTAAAAAAAAAAAAGAAAATTGAGACCCGAAACAGCAACCTCTTCAGCTTGTGGCTAAGCTGTGGAACAAAGAAAATCTGATCCTTAGAGTGATTGGTATCTGTCAGTTCCCAGGCTTGGGAATAAAGTTCCTACGTTGAACTTCAATGAGAGGCATTTGAAAAAATAAGGAAGGTTTCCTCTCAGACGAGGATGCTGAGTGAGAATGAGATTCCTCCTCGGGAGCGTCTTAAAAGGAGTATGGTTCCCTGGCTTAGAGGACACCTAGTTTGGTTGTAGAGAAGGAAGACATCTTGACAAACAGAGGTGTTGAAGTGTTAAGGAAGGATCCCTGAGAGCCTTGAGTCTGAATCCTATACACACTGTCTGGCTTGAGCTATTTATCATTTCGGAGCTTCATCTGTGGTATGGGGCAGATCAGAATCATTCCTATCTCATAGAAACCCTCAGAGGGCTGGGGGAGTACACTACTTACACGTATAAGGTGATTCTCAACAAATGGTAGCTATGACTAAGGATGGGCCAGGGCTAGTGGTCTGGTTGTCCGACCTCCTGGCTGGTCCCTTGTTCTTTTCACTAATGCTTAAAGTTTCCATCTGGGCAGGGTTGAGGCAGAGGGATAGAAGAGATGACTTCTCTGGGGTTGTCTTGAATCTAATTTCTGAAATGTTTTTATTTCTCTTCTTACTAGTCTTCTGTTCCCACATCACAGGACGTTTCAAATACGTTATATTCATTCATACAGCCTTCCAGGAAGGTGAGTCTTCAAGGGGCGGGGTGCTGTGATGCGTGTGTGTGTGTGTGCAGGTTCGTGTGTGCTCCTGCCGAGCAGGTGTCCTCCACTGTGTCTGTAGAGAAGCTTCTGTTCAGTGACTATATTTAAATGTTAAGGGACCAACAAGAAATGTCTTTCTGCTTCTGTCTGGAGAAAACTAACAGCTTCCAGACTAAGATGATATGATATCCAAAGACCCTAGAGGGTCTTCTAGTAGTTTGTGTAAGAGAGAAAGGATAATGAGAAACAGCAGGAGGAGCTTCTTGCACACCATAAACACTTGTTTACTTCTGGGATGGGAGATTCTACTTGCTTTCTGGCTGAGGACACCTCAGGGGTTTCCTGGGCCCTGAGTCTCTCTTGGGACCTTGCACCCAGTTAAGAGTGAAACATTTTTATATTGAAGTTAAGTATTCTTTACCCTCTGAATTTCCAGTCTGGATCCAAGAAGAGGAACCAGAACCCGCCCTTTGGTAGCACTGTCTATGAGGAGGTAAGATCCCAGAACTCCTTCTGAAGAAGCAGAGGGCCTGAGGTCCAGCTATGAAAGGGTGTATTCTTGCCATAAGTAGGTCATTCCTCTGACCTCAGAGTTGTCAGGATTTTAGGTGTCTTCTTTTTGTTTTTATTACCCCCCCCTTTAGGTGTCTTCTAACACAGAGCTTAACTTTAGAGGTGAAGACACTGAGGCCTCAGGAGACCCAGGGTCGAACTCCCATGATAAACCAAGATCATAGTATATATCCAGGTTTGACTCTGTTGGGCTTGGCCTCTAAATTAGGGCTATCCTGAGGCTAGTTCCCAGGCTATGGGCCTCAAACTGGACATCTATCATTTCTAAGGCTTGGAGTTAGGGCTCAGAGAGGGGATAATAAGTGACTTTATGATGTTCCCCCCCACCCAACTCTCAAGTGAAGCCAGAATAAATTTAAATGATTTTCTAAAATTTAGCAAGTCACTGGGAACTATTCCAGGACACAGGTGATCTTAAGCTCAGCAAGGGTGCACACTGTTCCAAGGTGACTACTGAGCCTAGTGGCTGAATTGATTCCCATTAGGGTGTCAGGGTGTTAGGGAGTGGACAGGGAGGAACTCAACATCTTTGGGGGATGAACACCCTCACTCATTAGCCTCATGCTATACTGAGCCTCCATCTGCAGTCCAAGAAAGATGTTGCTGTTGGTGATAAGGGAGAGGGCAAGTGGGTCCCACTGGGATTCCTGGCACATCAGCTACAGCCCAACATTAAAGCCAGCTGAACAGCCCAGAGTTGTGGAGGACACCGTGTGGGCATCATGGAGAAGTGTGTGTGGCTAAAAGAGTACTGGATTTGGGACCAAAGAACTGAATTCAAGTCCCTCCTCTATTTCACATGAGCTATGGACTCAAGTAATTTGTTTTACCACTTCAAGCTTCATTGTCTAATCTATAAAATGGGAACAATAATTCGTACCCCACAGGACTACTATAAGGATGTTATAAGGGGGGTCTAAAGTTTCTCCTTTTCTTCCGCAGGTTGGAAACAGAGAACCCAAAGCCCAGAACCCTGCTCAACTGAGCCACAAAGAGTTGGAGAGCTTTGCCGTTTACTCCTAGCTGCTTTCAGTGCTCCCACCTTGCTGTCACAGCAGCATCTGCTTTGGGAATCAGCCTGCGAATCTTTACAGAACATGTGCTAGTCTGGAGAGGATATGAAAGTTTGTTCATGGTCTATACTTTGTTTTGAAAACAGCCATTATAAGAGCCAGGCTCTTAACCAATTTATAGATCAGATGAGAACAGGTAGATTGGGTCATTCACAAAAGACTATTCCAAGTACTTGCAGTCTATAAGGGCCGTATTGTTGTTAGATTCCCTCCTCCTTGCTTTCTATGTTACTTGTCTCTTCTACGCCCTGATCTGGGATGACTGTCTCTCTAGACCCTCTGCTGGCCCAGGCCCATCTTCCAAAGCAAGAGGAAGGAAAGACAATGGTGAAGCAGAGGGAGAGGAGAGGCCTCCTCTGTGGGGCGAGGCTGTCTGGCTGTGAGTGGGCAGCCAGGTTCTCCAGGGGACCAGGACCTGGGGTTTACTCACATGCAGAGCAAAAACCTTCCTCCCATCCTCACACCTTTGCCGCTGGCTAATTGGTCACCAAGGGGAGTGGGTGGAAGTGGGAGTAGATGGCACAAAGCAAGCCCACCTCTGAGCTGAAAACCACCTCAGTACATGCTGTCCTGATAATCTGATAGTGACACCAGCTTTGTCCACAGTGTGATGTTTAATTTATGAAGTCACATTATTAAAAATCTATTTTGGCTTCTTCACAGAAGTAGCTTTACCAAGGAAGAGGCATCTTGGAAACCATATTCTACTTCAGCCCTGAGACCTAAGAGTGCTCCCATTGAATACCCAGGGTGGGGGCCCAGGCAGCTGAGGGCTGAAGACAAGGCCACTGGGCACTAGACACTGGGTTGTTCTCCCTGGGTCTTCAGGGGAGGCCTGCAACAAGGCTGTGGGAGCAGGGCTGGGACTCAGAGCCCAGGAAAGCGATGAAGGTAAACTAAGAGCTTACTCAGAGACCCCCTAGATGACACTGCACTGAGCCTGGCTCTTCAATTGCCCCACTCTGTATTTAATATATGAGTTTGATATAAACTGTGACATTACACAGAGGTAGTCTAAACCCATTGCCTGAACTAAAATTCAATACCTACATTATACTCTGCCCAAGTGCACATGTGGGCCACCATAAACACACATCTGTTTCTATTCTGCTGCACAGGGGTCTGCTTTCCTGGTGAGCCACTGGTGTCCCCTCAGCCTTGTTCACACTGGGACAGCAGAGAGCCTTTTGAAGGGTAGCTGAGGTGTGCATCTGCCTGTCCCAGGCTTGTTAGCTCCACCCTGGAGACTGTGTGCTTGGCCAGGCTGGCTTCCACCTGAAAGGAGTGTGGACAGACCACATCTTAAAGCAAGTGCCAAGCTTTAAAACCAGGGAAATATATTCAAAAGGAGTCTGAGGCCTTTAGGCAAGTATTGAGAGCTGAGTCCCAGTGTCAAGAAGTTTGGTGAGCAGAGGCCACAGGAAATGGAGTCAGAAACAGCCCACGTGAACACCAGAGACACTGACGGATGGCTGTGGCTGGCCTTTCACCTGTCCTGTGGCATGTAGATCTTGAACTGGCTATATTTTCTTAAGGATCAGAAGGGACTCTACAGGCTCAGGAGTTTGGGGGATGCTCTATTCTGGGGTGTAAGATGTATGATATCATCATATTGTGTGTCTGACTGTGGAGCTTCTGTAATGATGCCACCCAGTGATAACTATCTGTGCAATGAGCCAGTCAGTGACCAATGGAGACCACAGAAGCCATACTGCAGGGGAGCATGACAGCAGACACACATCACTGAAGGACAGAGATGGGCTTCAAGCTTCTTGTAACACAAATGTACACTAGAGTTTCCCAAACGTGAGCCAAATGTAGAGCACCTTACAGGCAGGGGACAGGGCTGTGGCTACAGTCTTAAGGAGATATTGTGGCTGTTCTGACAATAAGGAGGGAAGCTCTTTGGGAGCAATATGGGAAGCTTATATGAAGCAGGCATTTTAAGCACTGTGAAGAAAAATTAAAAGAGTAATACAGTTTTTAAAAGTCTGGCAATAAATGAAAAAATAAAATAAAATAAAAAAATCAAAGTCTGGCTATACAAAAAAATTATAAAGTAAAAAATGTCTACTTTTCAACTTAAGAGTCCCAGTTCCTTCCCATCTTTCCCAGAGACAGCAACTCATATATATATATATATATTCTATGCCTATACAGGGTGGCCATAAAGTTTGTGTGCAATTTAAAATTGCACATTATTTTAAATTGTACATGAGCTTTATGGTCACCCTGTATATAAGCATTTAGATACACATTTTCCCAATCCAGGGGGTAAGACACAATACTCACCATCCTGGACTTTGTTCTTCCCCCTCCACAGTGAGCCTCATGCTTATTCCATGTTGGCACGTGTTAGCTGTTGCTTTCTTTACAAATGGCAGGATGCCACTGCTTGGGTAGACTGCCATGTATTTAACTCATGCTGAGAGACTCAGGGACTCTCAGTAAATGGGCATGCAGGTATTTCATGCCCTTTATTTTACATCATAGTGCAGTAAACATCATTTTACACAGTTCCTTGTGCCCATGGGTGAGAATATCTGATAAAGGAAGATGAGTACATGTTCCCTTCAACGCCATTTTATCATCCTTGGCAGAATCTTGAGGAAGAAATGCTGTGAGTGTTTGAGGACATAAGTAAGTAGAACAAAGGCATCTAAGCCCATGGAAGGAGCCTGCGTCTGAACTTTTAATGGGATTGGGAGGCCGTGAGTGTGAGAAGAAGAGGAGAGGTCAAATGCAGGCATCTCGGAAGGAAACTCTGGGGTGCTTCTGTCCACAGAACACCAGGCGCCACACGGTCCAACTGCCTCTCCAACCTTAGTCAGGAGAGAGACCACACCTGCTTTTCCTTTCAGGTGAAATTTTCATAGGCAGGGCGTTCAGGAGACTTAAGATTATTCTGTTGTGGTGGTGGCACTACCTGTGAGCCAAAAGAACGCACAAGAACGTGGCTAATAGGGAGGCGCCTGTGGTTCAGTGAGTAGGGCACCGGCGCCATATACCGAGGGTGGAGGATTCGAACCCAGCCCTGGCCAAACTGCAACAACAAAAAAAATAGCCAGGCATTGTGGCAGGAGCCTGTAGTCCAAGCTACTTGGAAGGCTGAGGCAAGAGAATCACCTAAGCCCAAGAGCTGGAGGTTGCTATGAGCTGTGACACCACAGCACTCTACTGAGGGTGACAAAGTGAGACTCTGTCTCTAAAAAAAAAGAATGTTGTTAATAAAGCCTTGAAAGACTCCAGTGTCCTCAGCCCTGTTCTGGTGAAAGAAGGAAGGCAAGGCCAGGCTGAGGCTGGTCCATCCTTCAGAAGGAGGGTCATGTGGATTAGCCAAGGGATTGAACCATCAACCAAACTAATAATAAGCATTTATGTAGGAACAGTACAAGACAGTTTAATGCAGCAAATCCGGGTGATACAAAAATGACAGTCAAAGGCCTTGACCCCAAGAAGCTACTATTGAATGGTTCCAACCGCTGCTCTAGCTGGAGAAACAAGGCAAACATTTATATAAGATAATTTAGATGGCAGAGTTTCCAAAGTAATGGTCCGGACCTTTAGACCTTCATGTTCCAAGGGTTCTAGAATGTCCTGTCTGAGAGTGTCCAGGGAGGGCTTTAAGCAGCTGATGAGATCTGAGCTGATCAGAGAAGAGGGGTGAGATACCAGCAACAGCTTGGGGATAGCAAGAGCTTTGTTTGTGCAGAGAAGTGTGTCAGAAAATAATAACTAAAGTAAGTTTGAGGATTTCCAGATAAAGTGAGCAGAGATCCAGAATCAGAATTCCTGGTCCTGAAAATTCCGAAGACAAGGGATAAATTCTGTCAAGAGTTTGGGTGGGGAAATGCATTGATTTTCACCTACACTGCAGGTGAGGGTAGATTGAAAGACCTTAAGTTGCCAGGGTAGTGTGGCCACCTTGCAGGACTGACCAGCCATGTGGGGATTCATGGTCATTCTGAAACTCAGAGCAGGGACTGACAGGTATGATTTTAAGTTTGACCAATATTGACCCAAACACAAAGGGCCAGGCCAGAGCAGAAAGAGGCTCTGGGAACGCAGCAAACAGCACAGATTGGATGCTGAGTCCAAAGACAATGTCCCTAGTGGGCTAAACATTAGACTACAATCTAGAAGTCAGAACGAGGCAGATGGTGGTTGAACTGAACACATCTGAACACATTTATCAAGCCCATTGTATCCATTTTTTAAGCTCCAATCCAAACCCTTTCTTCATAAAGCCTTTCCACTCTACCTCAGTACAGTGATAGCTCTCACTTCCAAAATCAGAAAAGCCATTGAGAACTATGCACATACTTTATTAAGCAGTCAAGTACACTCGACCCTTGAACAACACACATTTGAACGTGCCCAGGTCCACTTATATGTGGATTTTTTTCAATAAAATTTACAGCAAGTGAGCCTGCCTGTTCTGCCTCCCCTTCTACCCCCCTACTTCTTCCGCCTCTGTGCCCTGAGACAGTAAGACCGACCCTCCTCCTCCTCAGCCTACTCAGTCAAGGCGAGGATGAGGATCTTTGTGCTGATTAATTTCTCCTTAATGAACAGTAAATATATTTTCTCTTCCTTGTGATCTTCTTCATATATTTTCTTTTCTTTAGCTTACTTTAAAGAATAAAAATATAGTATATAATACACGTAATATACAAAGTATGTGGTTTTTTGGCTTTTGGTTAGCAGTAAGCTACTAACAGTAAAATTTGGGAGGAGTTGAAGTTATACACAAATTTTTGACTGTGTAGGGGGTTGGTGCTTCAAGCCCTGCTCACTGTTCAAGGGCTGGCTGTAGTATTTTCTCTCCCCTTTCAGGTGACAAGATCAGTTCCATCTTTCCTCCACCAAAAGATAGATAACAAGTCCTCAAGGTAAAGGTCTGTGCCGAAATGTATCTGAATCTTCATAGCACTGTGTACAGTTCTGGGCAAACAAAAGGTACTCAGTAAATATCTATGGAAGGATTCATCAATCACAGAAAAGTAGCACAATTGAAAAACTTGTGGAGTTTTGAGTTTTTTAAAAATCTTTTTTGCATGTGTTCCAAAAAGGGGAGGGAATTTGGAGGGGAGATTTGAAAGCAAAAGTGGGAATGAATCCAATGTTCTCAGACAGTGACAACGGAATGGACAGCCATTCCATTCCATCTAGATCAAAGTTAATAGTTTAGGATTGTTTGGGAGTTATTTTAAAACTCCTTGTGATTCTGGAACTTCCAATTACTATTTGTGTGACCTCAGGAAAAATTGACTTCTCTGAATTTCAGCTTCTTCAGCTATAAAATGTGGATAACCACTTACTTCTAGAGATGTTACAAGGATCAGAGGAGAGTTTATGTTTATAAACTGTAACATTTTATCTGAGTTATTATTTTTGCCATCATTATTTAATGCTAAAAAATATTTTTAAGGGATCTTTTAATACTATAGTAAGAACGGCATATTTTTCAAAAATCATTGACAAATTGTTGGCTGATTTTTAATTATTTTGAGTTACTGCCGTTTTGGTAGATTAGTATTAGAGATGGGTTTAGAAACATATATAGACCTTGCATCATTAATTTAATACATTTAATTAATCATTTAAGTTCATAGCATTTCATTCTGGTCAATATTAAGAATAATCAACATAAGATATTATTAAAGGAATTAGAAATATTCAGATATTATTAAATCAATTAGAAATGTTCACACAGTCATAAACCAGGAATATTTGTTTAAGCATCTCTGATGACCACAGAGTGTATCTAGGAGATGCATAGTAGGTAGAATTTAAGCTCTTCATCCATGAGAATTTGGAATTTCAATTAAAATTATCTGGGAAATAGTTTCTAACTTTATGGGCTTAGGATACAGAGAATATTGTCCTCGCCATCTTAGATTTCCGTACAGAGTTGTAGATTGTAGCTGAGTTCTCTTTCCTGAGAAAGTAGGGCCTGTAACAGACTAACATCAGATTAACCTTAAACACCAAACGAGAGCTTTCCAGAGTTTCCTGTCATTCCTGGAGGAACATGAACACCCCACCAGGGCCTGGTCTCACATAGAAGGTGGTAGCTACCTTAGTGTAGTGAGGACAGTGGTGCTAGTTCCCCAGCACTTTCCTTACTTATGGCCCAAGGACGGGAGCTGAGAAACAAGACCCTTCATTCCACAGAACCCCACAGGTTGGCAAACATGAGAAGAGCCATGAGTCTCTGCCCTTAGGTCCCTGGTCCTGTCCCCATCCAGGATATCAGATGGTTTTATAAGTGGGAGGTGCAGGAAGGTATATCTGTCTGAAGAGCTCACCTGTGCACTGAAGAACACTTGCGTGTATACCATGGTCCCTTCAACCACAGACTCAGCCATTATGTCATCTGAAGCAATGAGGTTACACTCTGCTTTGCCCTTGGAGGCTGAGCCATATCCAGAGCCCTCCTGAGTGACCAGCTGACATATTGGGTCTCTTCCATTGCAAGGCCCAGATGTCTCGGGCCTGTCCTCATCTTCCTTAGTGACGTAGCAAACCGTATGACGTTGCTGTTGGACCCGCTGTTGTCTGGTAGGCTAAGGGGGAGGGTCTATCTTCTCATAGTTGTGTGAGAGCAGGGAGTATAGCAGTGTGGCCTGCTGGAACACAGGTGCTGGTTGGTAACAATGTGCCAACCTCACCTTTCCTACCTCAGGTGAGGCCTGAAGAACTGAAGGAGATATTTTTTTCCTGTCTTTCCTTATTCCACTCTCCCTCCCTCTTTCCTTTCAAGCACTCATTTGTTCCTTTGTGTTGGATCCATATATGTGTGTGAATCAGTTGATGTGAGGCCATTTGACTAGTGTTGTATGGAAAGTATGAGAAAAGTACAGGGGTCAGAGGAGACGGCCTCTGGTTAGAAAAGCTGGGAAGAACTGAAGTGGGTCTTGAACAAAGGCAGGATTTTGATGAGTGAAAGGGCACTTTTTTTTTTTTTTTGTGGAGGAAGCAGTATGATTAAAGGCAAGTGTGAAACTTGGAGCATCCTCCCTTTTATGAAAGGATGATATTGAAAACATCTAATAACTGTGATGACAAGGGCATAGGGCAATCCAAATGGGCACCTGCCATGAACACTAGTGTGTACACTGGGTGGATATCAACCCAGCATTTGAGCATATCAATTAGCCCTTTTGATCTGAGCATAGAATAAAAATGGCTCATGTCTACTAAGTGCCTATGATGTATCAGGAACTGTTCTAAACGCCTTTCAAGAATACATTTAATTAATCTGAATAAAATCCTATAATCCTACCATTTGGGGGGACCAAGGTTGGGAGAATTGCTTGAGGCCAGGAGTTTGAGGCCAGCCTGGGCAACATAGTGAGATTTTGTCTCTACAAAAAAATTTTTAAAAATTAGCTGAGAGTGATGGCGAGTGCCTATAGTCACAGTTACGTAAGGCTGAAGCAGGATGATCACTTGAGTCCAAGGAGGCTAGGATGACACCACTGTGCTCTGGGTAACCAAGTGTGACCCTGCCTCTAAAAAAGAGACAAATCTGCATGAGACCTCATAAAGCACAGACGATAACTATCCTCATTCATTTTCTGCAGATGAAACAAGAGCACATAAAGTTTAAGTATTGGCCAAGTAAGTGTCAGGGCCAGATGCCAGGATTTGCAGGTAACCTGGTTCCGGATATTCTTAACCACTACTCAATACTGTCCCCTGCTGACTTTGTGTAGGAAAAAAGTAGGTAAAGGGTGCCTGGTCCAACAGTGAGCAGAATAGTAATTACCCTCCACTGAGTGAGCACTGTAGGGGAGTGCAGTTATTCCACTTGGTCCTCACAGCAACTCATCTTGCAAGGTAAGGAAACTAAGCCTTAGGGATGGAACTGCCCAAGGTCATATTGATAACAAGGAGGGGATCTGGAGTTTGTACACAGGTCCCACCCGAGAGCCCTCACATCTGACCACTAGGTTATATTGCCTTTTGAACAACAGACAAAGGCCATGAAGAGCCATCAAGGGTTTTAGAAAAGTCAGAATCAAGCTTTGCAAATTGGCAAGAAGAAAGGATAGGAAAGAGGAACGTGAGAGGAATGTGGTCAGTAAGGAGATTATTTTAACATTTTAGGGAAGGAGTAATAAGGAGGAAGAAAGACTGTTCAGGTAAATTAAATAAATCCATAGATTAGAATAAATGGGAGTCAGTTTTAATTTATATATACTACTATTGCTGGGATATACTGTTAAACTAAAAAAGCAAGGTTCAGAAATGTTATAAATTGCTCACAAGTGTGAAATTAAAGGAACACTCCCCTACACACAAATATACATTAGGTCTGTAAATACATTAGAAGTCTCTGAAAAAAATGTGTATGAGAGAAAAAATGAGAGAGAGAGAATCTTAGTAATGGTTGTCTTTGGCAGGGGGGATTTGGAACTTAGAGATTGGAATTTGGAAGGAGAGTTATTTTTAACTGTATATCATGTGGATATATGATTTTCAATTAAAAACAACAAATTGGTGACAGCATTAAAGGATTAAAGAGACAAAGAAGCAGGCCTTGGGAGTTGAGGAGGGGTGCTGGGAGAGAAGAGGGACAGGGAGGATGGTGGTGTCCCCCACACCTCCTCTTCCACTCAGGTCCCAAGGAAGGAGTGCTCAGGCAGGGGGAGACTTGGGTTCTGTCCTGCCAGTGGTGATGAGGGAGCCAAGGGGAACAAACTTAATCCAGCCTTATTCTTTTCTTTGCCTCCTTTCTCTCAGTTACATTTTACCACCAGAAAGCAGGTCAGGTGACTTGAGCCCCTGCTCTGTGCCCAGTCCCTCCTCCCTTTCTACCTCCCTAGAGAGTCCCCTCCATGAGAGATGACAGAGCTGTTTTTTGCTAAAGCAGGGCTTGGTTAGAATAGCCAGAATAATCCCTTAGTATTCTAGAACTCCAGAGTCCAAGGTGGTAATTTAGGCACTGGGATAGGGGTGGAAAGTAAGAGCAAGCATCTTAACTCTTTACCCCAACATTGGTCAGAACAGGGCCACATTTTTTTTTTTTTTTTTTGGAGACAGAGGCTCACTTTGTCACCCTTGGTAGAGTGCCATTGTGTCACAGCTCATAGCAACCTCAGACTCCAGGGCTTAAGCGATTCTCTTGCCAAGTAGCTGGGACTACAGGCACCCACCACAACTCCCGGCTATTTTTTGTTGCAGTTGTCATTGTTGTTTAGCTGGCCTGGGCTGGGTTTGAACCTGCCAGCCTCAGTGTATGTGCCTGGCACTGTAACCACTGTGCTATGGGCACCGAGCCAGGAACAGAGCCACGTTTATGTGCTGCCCTTGGATAACAGTTACTTACACAGTCTCATGGGTTTTAATTTTAACTTAGTTTTCATTTTGCTTTTGCTATAGATTTGCTATTCCATCTGGCCTTTGCTTCTCTATCCTGAGAATGAAGAAAATAACTCCATCCTCTTGTAGGTGACAATCAACAGCTAGGAAACCCTAGAGACCCTGGAGGACAGACTGCCTCTCCGAGGCCCAGTGACCATCTCTAAGGGGTCTTTCTAGGTTGTGGTTTTTGTTCCTAAACCACCTTCATTAAGCACATTGCTTCTCCAACTTTAATGGGTATCTGAATCACCTATGGACTTTGTTAAAATGCAAGCTTGGATTCAGTTCTGGGGAGGGATTCCTAACAAGCTTCTGGGAGTGCTCATGTTGTCAGTGGCAGGCCATTTTTTGGGCAGCCAGGCTTTGGAGCTTCTGTCTGGGGCAGGGACCTCATAGCCTGCTGGGGCCTCGGCTTGTCTGAAACAGAAGGCTGGGGCTGAACCTGTGGAACCAAGTTGGAGAAGATCTATGAAGTGGGATAGGAAAGGGAGGTGTTTTTGATTTTGTTAGAGTCAAAGGAGAGGAGAGGAGACTTTCAGGGACAAAGGCAGGGAAGGTACTTCAGTGAGGAGGATGAACCCTTATGTGAAAACAGGCCTATAGGAAGGCATGCCTGGAACCTAGGATTATCTTCAGCTGTGGCAAAGGCTGAAGAGCTTCTTGCCATCCCTCTGGAAGGAGGAGCTTCTGTTGTCCCTACTAATCAGACTAATTTGCTTACTCATAGCCATTCTCCCTGGGGTCCTAGGTGTTCTAGTCATTATGTTCTCTTTGGGAACTACTCCATTTCCATTCCAACACTGAGACTCTAGACCAGTTTAGAAGGACCTGCTGATCAGAATAGTTCATCCTCTTGGTTATTCTGATTGGTCCAAGGAGTGGACACATGACCTTCACCTGGCCAATGAGAGACATTTTCGACATTCTTGTAGACATACCACCAGTGCAAAGGCAACAGTGTTGAAAGCAGGGAGCAATGTTCACTGGTGTTGGTCCCAGCATTTCCATTGTTATCCCTTCTCAGTGTCTCTGGGCCAGGCCAGCCAATGTATACAACTGGTTGGAAAATTACTGGAATCCCTGCTACTGTCCTGTATGTCCAGTTAGCCTCAGGTCCCAGAATAACCCCCAACAGCTGGGCATAGCCCCCAGGTAGAATCAAACTGCATCCTGGGCTGAGCTTTGATCCAACAGCCATATCTGTGTAGGCTCACCACCAGCCCCCAATTGGTCTTTCATTAACCTTGCAGTTAAGATGAGTCTGCATTTTATACAACTGCCTTTTCTGGACTTTACTTTTAATATTGTGTGGAGTTTTGACATTATATTCCTTCTCCTATGGATTGGAAGAATATGAAAAGAATATAGAATTTTGACAAGTTCAAAACTCTTTATACCTAGATGGGAAGACAATTAAATATCTTAAGAGCTAAATAAATGCAATATCAAATCAAGTGCAGTAGCTACTGTAGTAGAGGAAAGAATTAGGTAATATCACAGTGTGCAAGTCTCAACTGTAGGGATAGAGGCCATGAGGCCAGCCCTTTAGATGTCATCAATAAAGCAATCAAAGGGGGGCATAAGTAGGTACCATCATAAGTTAATGTTTCAGTGATGTTTCTGGTCATTAAGGAACCTTAGCTAGGTTAGAACGTGGTCATGACTAGTAGCAGTTGGGATGATGTAATCATTTCCTTTGTGGTTATGAATCTTTCAATCCTGGAAAAAGAATACAGATAGACATGTTTAAGATAATTAATGTTTTTGGTATATGTGTTGTTCAAGAAAATTTAGATTATTAAAGCTACAGTAAATTTTGTTGCTATGGTGGGAATGTACATGTTCCTCTAAAACTCTAACCTCAAGGTGATAGTATTATGGGGTAGGACCTCTTGGGAAGTGATTAAGTCATCATGGCTCCTGTATGGTATTAATGCCTTTGTAAAAGAAGCTTCAAAGAACTTCCTGACCCTTTCTTGCCCTGCCACTCTTCTGAACACTGTGAAGACACGGCAATAAGGCTCCGCCTTGGAAGCAGAGAGCAAGTCCTTAGTGGACACTGAGTCTGCTAATGCCTTGATCTTGGACTTACCAGCCTCCAGAAACATGAGAAATAAATTTCTATTATTTATAAATTACCCAATCTAAGGTATTTTTGTTATAGAGCCAGAAAAGACTGAGACATTTGTGGTTCTGATTCATACTATATAATTGAATAATTTGATTACATTTGTGATTTTAGTTGGAAATCTCACTAAATTAACATGAAGCATCAAATATTTTAGGACAACTTAAGAGTTACCACACTTATGAAAAACATTCTTTAGGGGAATTGCAGGAAGATGGCTGACTAGAAGCAGCTTTCACCAGAGCCTCATGCCTAAAGGGAGAGATATTGGACTGAAGTGGATGGAAGCCAAATGAGGGGAGCTCTGCACTGAGAGGACAGTATGAAGTATACATCACTTAGGCTGAACCAAGTGGCAGAAACAAGAAACTGGAAGAAAAGTAATAGCAGTGGCACTGCAATGGCGAGGAGTAGACTCATCAGTGACAACTATCAATTCAATTAAAAAAGTATAATTAACATATAAAAAAAGAGAAAAAGAGGAAGAAGCTGAAAATACTCATGAGGACGAACCTGCTGAAGAACTCTGGCAACATGAAAAATCAGAGCAGATCAACGGCTTTGAGCATGTAGAAGAGAATACAACAGAGAATCCCATCCACAGAGAAATTGCTGAAATGTCAGAAATAGAGTTTAGAATATGAATGGCAAATAAGATAATTGGAATGGAGGAAAAGATGGAAACAGAGAACCAAAAATCAGTTCAGAAATTGTCTCAAGAAATTAAGGAATTCAAAGACAAAGTCACTAAGGATATGGACATAATGAGGAAAGATATAGCAGAGCTTAAGGAATTGAAAAGGTATTTGAGGAGTTTCAAAATACAGTCAATTCCCTCAGAAATAGAGTTGAGCAGTGTCAAGAAAGAATCTCAGATAAAGAAGACATGACTTTCAAACTATCCCAAGTGTTCATAGAGGTAGAAAAATGGAGAAAGAGAACAGAATATTCCCTGAGAAAGTTATTGGATCATTCCAAGAAATCAAACATCCGAATTAATAGGGTTTCCTAAAAGAGAAGAGGATGGTCCCAAAGGCACAAATTCTCTGCTCCAAGACATTATGGTAGAGAATTTTCCAAGTATTGCAAGAGACACAGAAATTCAGATAGTAGATAATTTCAGAACCCCAGCACAACTCAGTCCAAACAAAGCATCTCTTAGACACATTGTAGTTAATTTTGCCAAGGTTAATATGAAGGAGAAACTTCAGCAAGCAGCCAGGCATAAGAAAAGTATTACTTACAAAGGGAAAAGTATAAAGATGACTGCAGATCTTTCAGCTGATCTTGCAGGCCAGAAAAAAATGGTCATCAACCTTTAACCTTCTTAAACAAAACAATTTCCAGCCCAGGATCCTATACCAGCTAAACTGAGTTTCATTTGTGATGGAGAAATCAGTTACTTCACTGACATCCACATGCTGAGGAAATTTTTCATGAGTCGACCAGCTCTACAGGAAATACTCAGACCCATTCTTTATAACAAGCAACAGGAGGGTACACCACCAAAGAAAATGTACCTAGAAATTAAGGAACAAAGCCTAGTTTCTAAAATGGTGGGAGGCATAAAATTAAGCTCTGGGCTTCTGGAAAACAAGATGACCAAAACTCTGCCATGTCTATCAATTCTCTCACTTGATGTGAATTCTTTGAACTCTCCTTTAAAGAGGCATAGGTTGGCCGACTGGATACAAAAACTCAGGCCAGATATCTGTTGCCTACAAGAAACTCACCTTACCTCAAAAGATAAAACAAAGACTCAGGGTGAAGGGATGGGCAATGTTATTCCAGGCAAATGGAAAGCAGGAAAAAGCAGGGGTTGCAATCTCATATGCAGAAACGGGATTCAAACCAACAAAAATAATGAAAGACAAAGATGGACACTTAATATTGGTCAAGGGAAACACACAATATGAAGAGATTTCAATAGTTAACATCTATGCACTCTACCTGAATGCTCCCCGATATATACAACAAATCTTAAGTGATCTGAATGATATGATATCTTCCCACATTATAATATTGGAGATTTTAACACCCCATTGATAGTACTGGACAGATCCTTCAAACAGAAACTAAACAAAGAAATAATGGACTTAAACAAGACCCTAGAACAAATGGATTTACTAGACATAAACTATTAAAACCTGTGGGATGCAAAGACAGTCCTTAGAGGGAAATTTATAACATTAGATGCCTTCATCAAGAAAACACAGAGTAAGTCAGCAACCTAAGGGGCCATTTCAAGCAATTAGAAAAGGTAGAACAATCTCATTCCAAACCCAGTAGAAGAAAAGAAATAACCAAAATTAAAGAATAACTAAATGAAATTGAAAACAAAAGAATTATTCAGAAGATCAGTGAAACAAAAAATTGGTTCTTTGAAAAGATTAATAAAATTGACAAACCCTCAGCTAGACTAACCAGAAACAGAATAACAAGATCTCTAATAACTACAATCAGAAATGATTAAGGGGTAATAACAACAGATGCCACAGAAATTCAAAATATTCTCAATGATTACTACAAAAACTCTATTACCAGAAATATGAAAATGTAGAGGAGCTTGACTGATATTTGGAAGCATAATACCTTCCAAAACTCAGACAGAAAGATTTAGAAATCTTGAATAGACCAATATCAAGTACTGAAATAGCATCAATTATGCAAAATCTCCCAAAAAATAAAAGTCCAGGACCAGATGGTTTCACACCAGCATTCTATCAAACCTTCAAAGAGAAAGTAGTTCTACAATGCATAAACTTTTCCAAAATATAGAGAAAGAAGGGATCTTCCCTCAACACATACTATGAAGCAAATACACCTGATCCCCAAACCGGAAAGGAGCCAACAAATAAAGAAAACCTGTGACCTTCTGAATGGCTATTTGTAATTGTCACTTTCAGGAATAGTTCTGTTTCAGGAAGGAAATTGGGGTTCTTCATATGTTCATGTTAACATAATAATAAACCACAAATAGGTTTGACTTAAAAAAAAAAAAAGAAAACTATAAACCAATATCATTAATGAATATCGATGCAAAAATATTCAACAAGATTTTGGCAACCAGAATACAACAACACATTAAAAAGATTATATACCATGATCAGGTGGGTTTTATCCCAGAGACACAAGGTTGGTTCAACATACACAAATCTATAAATAAAATACACCACATAAACAGAATCAAAAACAAAGATCATATGATTTTTTCAATTGATGCAGAAAAGGCTGTTGACAATATCCAGCATCTGTTCATGATAAAAACACTCAAAAAATAGGCTTAGAAGGAACATTCCTTAAGCTGATAGAGGCTTCCCTAGAAGTGAGAACAATGTAACCAGAATATCGTAGCATATTAATTTGAATAAAGTTAAAAAAATAAAGAATAAAAAAATAAAAAAAGAATTACCATACTCATAAGTTTAATATATTAGCTTTATAAGCTTTCTTAAAATATTTGGGAAACCATTGTTGATTAAAACGCTTTAAAATGAAATTAAATATATTACATTTGTTTCCAAGGATAATAAGGGAGTCAACTTGCAAATTTGTAAAATGAGTTAAATATTATCAATTGCCTCTCAAAAGGGTAAAGTTGCTCAATTTGTAAACAGAATAATATGACTTGTAAGCTGAACTTAAGGTTGACCTAATTTTTAATTCATTCCTTTAATAAATTGAATATGAAATCTTAAAAGCAATATAGCCTCCAAATAACTATTTTTAATGCATAAAAACCATCTTCAAGGAAATAAAATATAATGGAGAACTCTTAGCAACTGGCAGATAGTTTGCTAAGGTCACACAGCTAGCAAGCAGCAGAGGCAATATTCGAACTAGAAAGCATCATGCCCATCCCCACCGGACCTGAGCAGGAAGCAAAACCACTCCACAGTACTTTATTTTCTGTTGATTAACAGCATGACTGCAGATACTCTGCTCATTTTCATACCCCTGGTCTTTGTCAGAGGGCCTCCTAGCAGGAGCTCAATGTATGTGTGTTGAATAAAGGAGTGAGGAGAACCCAGTGAGCACAATGTCCTGGAGTCCCAGAGAAGGAGCCTGGGCATTCCCTAGGGGCTGAATGGTGGGGGCCTGAGAGAGAGGGCTGGCCACAGCCACTCTCCGGGCCGCTGATCTGCCTCTCACCATCTTCAGCATGTTTCTGGAGACATTTAGGGTTTTAGGGTTTTAGGGACCCATGCGGGTGTGGCACCTGGGATTTGTGTTCTGCATCTCGTCTTCTTGTGTCACTTTCCCCTTCCTCTCCCCTCAGCTCCTTCATCACAGATTGGGCCTTCCATAGCCCAAATGGGACTGAAGAGGGGGTTTCCAACCTAGCACATAATGGCAGTTCTTCTTGTGTATTCTTACTGCTCAGGCCCAAGGATCTAGAGATGGCAGGGGACCAGGGGCCTGGGAATGGAGACTGGGGTAACAGAGCTCTTGAGAAATTCATGGAAGGGGCTAGGTTCTGCTCTCAGTTACCAGGGTTTCAAGCTTCCACTTGCATTCTCCTTTAGGGGAAAAACCAGCTTGCTTGGGTTATCAGAGAGTCACCTACCTTCAGGTTTGAGCTCCCCTCCCCCAGTCTTCAGGCTGTCCCTCACACTGAGGAATCCCCTAGATGTGGTCATTTATAAAAAACTTCAACTTAAATTTTTTAAAAATGTGGTACCTACAACAATCTTGTAAGATGGTTAAGGCAGATAGTCTTACGCTCATTTTATGGATGATAAACTGAGGCTCAGAGAGGCTGGTGAGATCTTCCGGCACATGGTGGGTGATCTGCAGAACTGAAAGTTAGCACAGCTCAACTGTGAGAATGGGGCAGCAGCACAGTCTCGGAGACCACAGTATCCCTGACTAGAAACATAGAATTGAAACCCAGAGCCAGGTGACTGAAACACTTTGCTCACCCCCATTTTCCTCTTCCCCTGTACTGCACACACATCTGTGAGTTTCATCCCTCTGTGGTGCCTGGGCCAGGCCCTCTGTCGTTACTCTCCACCGAGGCATCTCCTGGACCTATGAACAAAAGAACAGGCAAAGCAAGCGTTGCCTGAAAATTGTTCACAGCTCTTCAGGTCAATTCTAGAAACATCTATTAAGGCCTCTTGTGTACCAGATCCCATGTTGTTGAGTGGCTGGGGAAAGAGGGTGTCAGTGTAACATGGGAAGGAATTCATTGTGGAGAAATCCTGCTGCTGGCAGCTGACGTAAGAAACAGGGCCTCAGTGTTGGGGACAGATGCATTTCAGCTTTAATCTGGACCCTGCCACTTCCCAGCTGGTGACTTTGAGCAAGTTTCTCATGTCTTTGGAGTCTCATGGTCTTCATCTGTAAAGTGGGAAGAAAGAATACCCACCTTACAAGTTTGCTGGGAGGATTAAATTAAAGAATGTATATAATGTGCTTGGCGACATGCTTGCTTTTGGGATACGGGTTCTATAGCTTAACCCTTTATGTCTCTTTCCCCTGCTTTCAATCCAGACCTAAGATTCAGACCAGGGTGGCGCCTGTGGCTCAAAGGAGTAGGGCGCCAGCCCCATATGCCGGACGTGGCGGGTTCAAACCCAGCCCTGGCCATAAACTGCAAAAAAGAAAAAAAAAAAGATTCAGACCAGAAGCTCAACACACATCCCACTGCTCCTAACCCACTCAGTCTGACATTATTACCCACATGTTAATCCTCTTCCACCTGCTCTTCACCCTGGGGAGGTCACAGTGGCTGGGGAAAGACATACAACACAGGGAGAAGGGAAAGTAAGTGCTTAAAATAAAACAAATAAAACGAAAGCACAGGCTGAAGGAAACAAGGGGGAGGGCATGGCTGAACCAGAAGTATGGAGCGCGGATAAGGATGCAGCAAGGGAGCCGAACTTGAACTCTGCCTAGCCAGTTACCACACGAGAGGGTGCAAGGGTGAGCAAAACGGCTTGTTCAAGGTGGAATTCTCCCTGGCTAGATTTCAGGCCTGGCCCCTGTGTGGGGAGATAAAGGTCTGTCTGGTGTCAGCACCACCCTCCTGTGGGATGCTTCCCACTGCTCACTACTGGGGAAGCCAAAATAGTTCCAAGGAAGAAAATAACTCGGTTCTGTCCAGGGGCCTCTGCAGTGAGTGGGTCAGGATGCGGAACACCTCCACTTGCTGTGCTCACTCCTGCAAGATGGCAACCACCCTCCCACTCCTCATGACCATAGCTGTGTTCTAGGACCTCTCTGTTCAGTTTTGACAAGGAGCCTCATCATTTGGCCTAGGAAGCAGTGATGTACCAGGATCTCAAGTTTAAATCCAACCCCAGATGCATCCCTGGACTGTGCTGCCCTTTCTCTCCAAACAACTGTGAAGCAGACCTTGGCCAGCTTCAGACTTTCCGCCCCCCGAGACTGTGCTGTGGAAATGCTCTCCCAGAGACAGGTCATACTACCAGGCAGCAGGGTTTAAAATTTATCTACAAGATTCTGACTAGTCTGGGTGAGGTGCGAACAAAGAGTAGTCCCTAATTTATTCCAGTGATATAAATTTTGCTTAATAACACTAACAGTGAATAGTAGTAAATTATAAGAATTACAGTGAATACTAACAGTGAACAGTTACCAGTATTGTTTCATTTAACCCTCACAAAATCTTAGTAGATGGCACTCCCTGTTTCATAGGTTAGAAAGACTTGGAGATTAAGTAACCTGCCCAAGGTTACACAGCTTGCACCTGGTAGAACAGGAATCTCCGTGAGGCACAGGAATAGGAGAGTCAAATGTGCATCCCCCTAGCAGAAAGTCAATAAATAATGTCCAAAATCAAGAAAGGGCAGAATAATATATTATTTCTAAATGCTGAGGAAATAGCATGAAAAACAGACCAAATAGTTGATACTAGTTTCTTATATGAAACATCAGTTCTGAGTGTGGTGTGGCAGAAGCTTGCTATTATTAATTATAAGTCTTATAATCCTAGTTGGATGTCACAACTCTATATGTGTGTACTATTTGAACAAAAAGCACAATATTTTTTTTAAAAAATCACCAAGAGATAAAGAACAAAAAAAAATTTTTAAAGGAAGAAAACCCTAAGGTTCAAGAAATTGACTAGATTCGGAAAAAGGAGGATTTAGACTGATCTGGGGTTCTGCAGGAAGAGTGAATGGTAGAAAAGAAAGATGCAGAGATTAGCAAAATTTTATTTAAAACAAACTTGGAGTTGGTATTTTTCTCCAATTCCACTCTACTCTACTTATGCATTCAGCAAAATTCAACATTACTAATTAGTTGATATGTATGCTTATTTTAAAAAGGTAATACAATTTCACAGCTGGGGAAGCAATTCTGGGGCTGTGAGTGATGTTCCCCAGTGTCCCATGCAACTGTCATTCAGTCACCCAGGTAGCATGATCCCTGAAAACAAATACACTGCTATTGAAGGGACAGACTTAACTTATACAAATGTAAATCTAGGTCACAGAGCATGGTTTACTCTTTGGAGCTAAAGAAAACCTTAAGCCAAGGGCAGTAGCCTGGCATCTGAATGTGAAGAAGGGGGAAGAATTAGCTCAGTGTTTTTGAGATCAATTTTTGTGAGTAGAATGTTTCACTGCCCAGCCCCACACCTCTGCTGATGTTTATTTTAAAATTTGAACCAGTGAGTTTAGAAACAGACACAAATTTCAGCAGTATCTATTTTCTTTCTCCTCTTATTCGTATGGGTCTTCTGTGTCTCCCATGACAATTACAGTTTGCCTTCTAAACTATTCTTTTCCTTGAATTCTTTCTAGATTCTTATCCAGATTACATTACCTCAATCTTCTTCCTTCAGAAGACTTTAAGAAGCAGACACCATTTGGCAGCTTTACTCCTTAGAAAACTGTATGTTTTTCCCAATGCTCATGAAGCTTCATGTGCAAGTATTTTCATACAGTTTTATATTTTATTGAAAATCAAGCAGTAAGCTAAGAAACTAGTTTGCCAGCTGGGGGCAAGAGTGGGCAACAGAGAGCTAACTCAAGGCTTTGCTGGTGATGTGGTGGAAAATCCTGTCGTCACCAGAATATACCGTGACCTTGTTTTCATTTTTTCGTCTCTCTGTCTCTTTCTCTTTTTTTTTCTATGATGGAGCCTAGCACTGTCATACAGGCTGGAGAGCAGTAGTGTCATCAAAGCTCATTGCAACCTCCACTTCCTGGGCTAAAGTGATCCTTCTGCCCTACTTTCCCAAGTAGCTTGGACTTCAGGCACATGTCATCACATGCTAATTTTTCTATTTTTTGTAGAGATGGGGTTTCATTGTGTTTCTCTAGCTGGTCTCAAACTCCTGGGCTCAAGCAATCTTTCCATCCTGGCCTTCCAAAGTGCTGGGATTATAGATGTTGAACCACTATGCCAGCCTTTATTTTCTTTCTCTAAGATGATGGAGTTGGACAAAGTATCCCTTAAGTCTCTTCCAGCTCTAAAATTCTGTGTATGAATTTTAAATAGCAGTTTGGCACTGGTTTAGGCTCTGGGGACAGAACACGGAACAAAACAGACACAAATTCCCTACCCTTATGAAACTTGCATTCCCATGGGGCCTTCTGGAGTGCGATGGCTGCCATAAGTGGTGAAGTGGGTGGGGGAATGTGGGTGTGAGGCTGGGGAGGAAGTTCAGCTGGGCCCGAGCAGTAGATGTTAAGTAGGTTCAGGGACCAGGTGAAGCAGGAAACTGGAAGGGATCTGCTGGCACCAAGTGAGGAGGGAGCAGGAAGCTGGCTTTGCACAGGGCCAGGCAGTCAGAGGTAGGGGTGGCGGCACTGGACTTACAGGGAGGAAGCAGTAGAGTTGTGCTCACAGGAACCTTGTGGCCGTGACACCTCCAGAGCAGAAGGCCTGTGTAGCAGTCTTCATTCAGTAGGGCCTGTGTCTGCTCCTGCAGGGTGCATAGGTCTTAACAGGCCCAGCTTCTGGGAGGGAGAGTGGAGGACACAGGCACAGCAGGGAGCCGGAAAGGGCAGCAAGAGCAGAGGATTCAGAGCTGGGAGGAGCCGTCTGGAGCCTTGTTGTCCATAAGGGTTGTTGCAGTGAGTAGATAAAACACAGGGGAGTATTAGCTACTTTACTGTGTCTGCGAGATGCTTAGCCATCTCTTAACACACTCTCAGCATTTTCGTTGTCTGTTTAACAGCTATTCTCAGGTCTTCAACTACACAGTGATCCAGAAAGCTTTTAGTTTTGAGTGGAGTCAGAACTAGAGAAGGCTCTGCAACTGTCTGGCCTGCTGTGGGAGCTGCTTTGTCACTTGGGCTGAGTGATCCAATAGACCCAGCAATGCTTGAAGTGTCAGCAGAGGACACGAATGCTGTTGGAGCTGTCTGCAGTCCCCTTTAGGTGCATCACAGTGTAGGCCTGTAGGATTTGGGAGCAAGGCCATTATCTCAGCTGAAGATAACTATTTTCCTTTTCAGAAACAGCTCTCTTCCTATTGTTGGCCCTTAGTAGAGACTTAATGCTTGATGGAGTTTCTACATGACCTGAGCTGCTTTTCTTAAACTGTGTATTATTTGACCCCCTAAGCCATAAAATTTAGCATGCACACCAGTACTCCGTTAGCAGATAAAAGTGTCATATACACAATCGGGCCTACCAGGCCCTGAAGGCACAAGTAAGTTACATAAGGGGCCTTAGTGTGTGTCACACTTTATGGGGGCAAGACATGATTGCAAGAGGGACTTTACCTAACAATTGCAATCAGTGTAACTGGCTTATTGTACCCTCAATGAATCCCCAACAATAAAAAAAAAAAAAGAAAAAAAAAAAAAGAAGTGGCCCAAATACCCGTGATCCCCGCTCCTGCTGCACTGCTTTCTCTCTCCCAGCCTGCACCTGCAGGCTTATGGGGAGTGCCCTCTGGTCAGTTGGCAGGGGAGAGAAGATTCAGGCCTGGTATACAGATGGTTCTGTGTGATACGCAAGCACCATCTGAAGGTGGACAGCTGTAGCACTATTGCCCCTCTCTAGGACGTCCCTGAAGAACAGTGGTGAAGGAAAATCCTCCCAAAGTGTAGAACTTGGGCAGTGCACCTTGTTGTGTACTTCGTTTGGAAGGAGAATTAGCCAGATGTATGATGCTGATTCATAGGCTGTAACTAACACTTTGGCTACATGGTCAGAAACTTGGAAGAATTATGATTAGAAAGTTGATGAAGAAATTTGGGGAATAGGCATTTGGACAGACCTCTCTGAATGGGCAAAAGGCATGAAGAAACTTGTGTCTCATGTGAATGCTTACCAAAGGATAACCTCAGCAGAGGAGAGTTATATTAATCCAGTGGATAGGATTAACCATTCTGTGGAAACCAGTCAGCCTTTTCCCCTAGACATCCCAGTGAGCTCATGACAAAGTGGCCATGGTGGCAGGGATGGAGGTTATGGGCTCAGCAACATGGACTCTGACAAACCAAGACTGACTTGGCTATGACCTCTGTTGAGTGCCCCATCTTTCAGCAGTAGAGACCAATACTAAGTCCCTAGTATGGCACCATTTCCCAAAGTGATTAGTCTAGAAGTTAAGGTTGCCACCTGGGCACTTTGGGCTCCTCATGACTCCGAATTAACAAACCCTAGAAGGAAATTATGGTCATGGCTGGGGTGATTGATCCTAAACTACTAAGTGAAAATTAATACTGTATCACAAAGGAGATCAGAAAGAGTATGGCTAGAGTATAAGCGATCCCTTAGTCAATATTGTCATGCCCTGGAATTAAAGTTAATGGAAAATGACAGCAATACAATCCAGGCAGAACTACAATGGCCCAGCCCCCTTAGGAATGAAGTTTTGGGTTACCCCCACCAGATGAAGAAACAAAACCAGTTGAGGTGCTTGATGAAGGTAAAGAAAATACAGAATAAGTAATAACAGAAGGTAGTTATAAATTCCAGCTACCACCACATGACCACTTACAGAAACTAGTACTGTGATTGACATGTATTTCCTCCTTATTTTGTTATGAATACATTTATGTGTATATATACACATATTAAGCAAATATCTTTGAATCTTCTCGTATTCTTTTTTATGCATCATCAGATGTATTAACTTTGTATCAGTACTTAAGTGTTGTTAATTTTACATCATAGTATTTAAATTATAGGATTAGGGGAAAGAGCAAACATCACTCAAGGACTTCACCTCCTCTTCTGTGGAAGGGGTTAGTGCGTTTTTGGTTGTACACAAGATTGTGGTATCATGTTGGTTGAATTATGGTCTTGTCTTTATTTGATTGGACATTTAAAGACATGGGTACAGGTGCCAAATTGACAATGGGTGAACTACTTATGGACAATTTTATGTATTAACCTCACTGAGTTAAGAGATGCTCAGATAACAGTCAAAACATTATTTCTGGATGTGTCTGTGATGGTACTTCAAGAAATGGTTGTGTTTTTGTTTTCCCCCCATTTCTGGCCGGGGCTGGGTTTGAACTCACCACCTCTCTATGGGGCCTGTGCCCTACCCCTTTGAGCCACAGGTGCTGCCTGAAAAGGTTGTGATTTTTTATTGTTTGTTTGTTTCAGAGCCAGAGTCTCACTTTCTTGCCCTTGGTAGAGTGCCGTGGCGTCACAACTCACAGCAACCTCCAGCTTTAGGGCTTAGGCGATTCTCTTGCCTCAGCCTCCCAAGTAGCTGGGACTACAGGCGTCTGTGCAACACCCAGCATTTTTTTTATTGTTGTTATAGTTTGGCCAGAGCCAGGTTCAAACCCACCGCCTTTGGTATTTGGGGCTGGCGCCCTACTCACTGAGCCACAGGCACCACCCGAAAGGTTGGTTTTTGAATTAGATTGGGTAAAGATTGGCCTCACCATTGCAGGTGAGCATCATTCAGTCAAGGGCCTGCATGAAACAAAAAGGCAGAGGCAGGGCTCAGTGGTGTGCGCCTGTAGTCCCAGCTACTCTGGAGGATGAACTAGGAGGAAATTTGAGCCCAGACTATCTTACAATAAAATAACCCTCCTCCCCCCCCAAAAAAAGATTTGGAAAAAAAAGGCAAAAGGAGCAAATTTGGCTCTTGGGGGTAGGGCACAATTATAAGAGGAAATTTACCTAATAAAGGCAATTAGTGTAACCTAATTCTTTGTAACCTCAATGAATACCAAATAATAATAATAAAAAAAAAGAGCAAAATTGTCTCTCTGCCTGAGCTGAGATATTCATCTTTTCCTGTCCTTCAGACATTGGCTTTCATGGTTCCTGGGCTTTCTGAGTCTGATTGTGAGTTACACCATTGGCTTCTCAAGTCTCAGGCCTTCTGCTTTGTTCTAATTACAACACCAGCTTTCCTGGTTCTCCAACTACAGACAGAAGATCACGAAACTTCTTGACCTCCTTCATGCATAAGCCAATTCCCAAATTAAATACCTTCTTACACATATCTCTATACAACCTCTTGGTCTGTTTCTCTAGAGAATACAATTCCCTGTGTGTCTTGAACACACCTTGTCTTTCTCATCTTGGGTTGTCTTTTGAAATCCATTTTGATTGTGAACTCCTAGAACTATAGAGAGCATATGGCAGGTGCATGATAAATGTCAGTTACAAGAATAAATGACTTTTATAATTAGTAAAGTTGACCAGTACCAGCATTTATTTTAAAATAATAATTTTAAAATTGGTTCATTTAGTCATTCTGTCCAGAATAGTATTATGTGTGAGCGAATAAAACAAAACAGAACAACCCTCAGTTCCCAATAGGACAAAAAATAATCTTGGTCTCAGCTACCTCATCTATAAAGTGGTTATATTTGTTATGAGGACTGAATAAACTTACAGATATGTGTATACATATCATATACACACGTACATATATATTGTTTAGAACAATGGTGCATAGCAAATACTCTAAACATTTTTTTTTTTTTTTTGAGACAGAGCCTCACTGTGTCACCCTGGATAGAGTGCTGTGGCATCATAGCTCACACTCTTGGGGTTGAGCAATCCTGCTGCCTTGGCCGCCCATGTAGCTGGGATTAGAGGTGCCTACCACAACACCTCATTTTTCTGTTGTTGGTAGAGATAGGGTTTTGCTCTTGCTCAGCCTGGTCTCAAACTCCTGTAGTTATTCCCTCCCTCTCCTGGAGAAGAAATGAGGGAAGATGGATGTGCTACATCCCAGGCTGCAGTCTGTGATCAGTTTTCCCTCCCATGAGCTTTTTGCTTCTTTGTGGGCCTGGATATAAATGGTCACATGATAAATACTGTTTATGAAAAAATTATTGTTGGGATAAATTTGAGGACTAATAATGTTCTTTTCTTTTCTTTTTTTTTTTTTTTGTCCGGGGCTGGTCCTGAACCCTCCACCTCTGGTATATGGGGCCGGCGCCCTACTCCTTTGAGCCACGAGTGCCGCCCATAACATTCTTTTCTTTTCTTTTTTTTTTTTTTTTTCATATTTGACAACTTTATTTAGTTTTGCAAAAAGGGAAAACAAAGTTCGGTCATGCAGCCTTGTCCACTCAGACACACCTTAACATTTCCAAAAGTGAGCAATTGATTTATCTCATGTGATCAATTTAGAGTTTTATAAATACTTTGAATGGTTCACAGTGACACAAATAAGATGCAGGGAAAATGTATGGAATTTTATCTGTTTGATTACCTTGGCAATTAATGTTATGCTATGAAACTTGTTTTTCATTGACTAGTATTAACATCATGATAACCCTCCACTTTTATCAGGGTGCCTGGGATACTGTAATAATTTGAAATTTACAGTTTGGCAGTAATGATTATATTTAGCATGTGATCTTTGCTAGAAAGCCAAATATATTCTCTCCTAGTTATCATAACGTTGTTTTCTTTGAGAGATGGCCTTTGTTTGGTTCTCTCAGGTACTTGTGGGCACTAGCAGTCTTGAATCTGTTTAATCCAATTTCCAAGCTTGAGATGGTCTTGGCTACACAGGGAACTTAAAACTGGTAAAAGCTGGTGTGCTACTTGTTTACCCTTTCTCCTAGGGTAAGCCTGTTGGGGTCCCAGGTCAACAAGATGACTTTCAAGTTCTTTAACCTTGGTGGTCTTGGACCCCCCAAATTTTGTCTCTCTAGTCCCAAGGGGTTGTCAAAAGCAAAGGCCAGTCTTTTCCTGCCCTATTATCTCTGAGTTTCATTCTCCCCTGAGCTAGCCATAGAAATTTAAATCCTTCTTCTCCAAGCCAGGTCATAGAAGCCAACCCCATTTCCTCAAAGCCAGTCATAAAACTTAAAAATATTACTCCAACTTTCCCTCTGCCTTTCTGTGTAAAATTGGCTGTAAAGAAATTAACTGCCCTACCTTGTTTGTCTGTAGGTCAAGGACCCCCATTTCCGTGAGAGCCCTGCCCCACATCCAGGGGAAGGAGTCATGCTCAGAGAGGCCAAGAACAACCTAGGTAGATAGGCCTTGGTGGGTTTCCCCACTAAGGTTACCAGCTTTAGATCCTACCCTTTTTGTCCAATCATATTCCTACACAGCTGTCCTTAAACCTAGGTTTGTCCTGTCATTAAACCTAAGATAAAAATGGACTATTTCCCTTATATCTCTGGGTCTTCATTCTAAAGACTCCCAGAGTACACATTAAATAAATAAATTTGCATTCTTTTCCTCCAATTAATCTTCCTTTGGTTAGTTGATTTTCCAGCAAACCTTCAGAGGGCAAAAGCGAATTTTCTCTTCATCTCCTAAATCTTCCTTCCCCCTCCATCTTCATCATCCCTTGTCCAACCTGTTATCACCTTTTTTTCTGGACCGCTGTAACAGCCTTCTGAGTAGTTTGCCTGCATTCAGCCTTGGCTCCCTACAGCTTGTACTGCAACTGATCAAATTTTAGAAGCACAACCCTCTCTGTTCCAGCAACTCTGACTTTCATTCCTTTAGGTCCTCACACCATAGGGCCTTTGCATTGGCTCTGCCCTCTGGATAGAAGGGGGTTTCTACCCTCCCCACTTCTTGCAAGTAGCTCTTACTTACTTTTAGGTTTCACTTCAGTCTTTGCCACTTTAGAGACACTTCCCTTGGCTACAGGAAAATTTCCTGTTGTAGGTTATCATAAAACCACACATCTCTTTCATAGCAGTCATCAATGCTGCCATGTTATTTGAAGGATATTTGAGTGTCGGTTTCTCTCATTAGAACATAAGAACCCTGAGGGTGAAGATCTCTTTTTTTGTCACTGAATTTCATGCATTTGGAATAGTGCCTGGGACCCAGTAGTGCTCAGTAAACACTACTTCTGAGTAAGTGAATGATTGCATTGCATGAACATACAGATGAGTGAACCTTTTCATCTCCCTCACCAGCGTTTATATGTGAGAATTCATTATTCACACCTCACAAGTCTCAAATCCCCCATGTGGTGGACCTGCAAAGTGGTAGACCCGTGAGATAATACTTCTCCCCTTGGTGGTTTCCTTTGCATGCAGGCTAAGCTCATGAGAGGGAAGCCTCTTTCTGCAACTGTGTTGGGATCAGAAATTATTGAGTGTCCAGACTCCAATGCTGGTTTTCCTGGTCCCCATTTTGATCACTAGTTGTTTTTTTTTTTTTAAATGTGATTGATCCTAATTATTTACCACCTGAATTGGCTTTAAAGAGGGAAGAGATACATTATAAAGCCGAGCAGACTCCACTACCCCCACCCAGCCCCCAATCTTCACATCTCTGTAGAAGAGTCATCTTTTCCTCACCCATTTGCACTTACACTCAGGGGCCCTTTCCATCCTCCTCCGTGGCACCATCTCGTAGGTGTGTGTGCAGACTTTCCCCTCAGTCCCCCTTAGTGGGTAACACCTCTTGCTTTCTCATTGAACATCTATTTAAAACTTCCTCCCCTGTACTATGTAATATATACTTTCTCATTAAAGAATACTGGAAAATGGAGACAAGTAGGAAAAAACCCAAGTCATCCAAAGATTTCACCCTCTCCAAACAAATTATGTTAATAAATATCTTGGTGTATTTTCTTCCAAATTTTTCCATGCATAGGTGGTTTTTAAACACAGGTGTAATTATACAGCACATTAAATTTCACATTCTACTTTTTTCACTGGTGATGGCATTAACATTTACTAACTTTTAGAATCCATAATTTCTTTTATTTCTGATTTGAAATTTTAATATATAAAAGAGAAGCAGTAGAAAGAAAACAAAATTTAGAAACTCTGAGTTCTGATTTTATCTCTGTTGTGTTCATTGAGCAGCTACAGACAGGAAACTTCACATTTCATGGGGTTGGTTTCTTCCTTTGAAAAAGCATTATGCTACACAATGGGATGGAATGCCACTTTTGCTACTGAAACCCATGTAAATAAATTTCTACATAACAGATTGATTTGGGGTTATTTTACCTACCACCTTTAAAGGAAATTTTGTTAAATGTGAAGAAAAATCTAAATTCATTCCTATTTTTAAAATTTGGCTTTATGCACCAGGAATGCAGTGATGGAGATGCTGAACATATGAAGTATAGCAAAGAGAAAAGGATAAAGTCCAAACTTTATCCTGTTAATTAATGTAAGTCTAGTAGAGTATAAAGAAACAGAGATAACCAGTGGAATTTTCATGATCTGAAGGCACTGTTATTTTGAGTTGAAGAATCAGATAAAATTTCCAAACCATAACAATGCCATCTCAAGTTACATAACTTTACTTTAACTGATCTCTGGCCTCAGCCTGTGGAGTAGCTGGTGTGGACCCACAGGCACCTGACACCACGCCAGGCTCACACGACCTTTTCCAGACAAGATAATCCTTTTTTTAAAAAATTTCAGATTAATATGAGGGTATAAATGTTTAGGTTACATTGCTTTCAACTGTAAGCAAGTTGTAGTTGAGCCCTTCATCCAGGGGGCCTGCTGAAGAACCTCACATTGTGCACATTAGGTGAGATCTCGCCAATTACTCTCCCTCCTCTTCCCTTGCTAGACTATACTTGTGTTTTTTCTTTCCTGTAGAGGTATAGTTGTTCACACATTGACTTCATATTAGTATTGAGTATATTGGATACTTTTTTTCCCATTCTTGAGATACTTTACTAAGAAGAATTTTGAGGTCAAAGACCAAAAATAAAAGATTATTCTGAAATATGAACAAAAGGAAATCTGAGCCCAGGTTCTATATAGGCAACTTGGCCTTTATTTCCACCCAGGAATAAGCAAGCTGAGTTCGAGAAGGAAGTCAGCATATGGGTTAAGGTGAATGGGAATTTAAAGGGTCAGAGGGATAGGGATTGGCACATTCCCTCTTTCCTGGGTGGGACATTGATGCATTCATTTCATCCTGGGCAGGATGGTTCTATTTGGGTGGGTCAGTACTATCTGGGCGGATCCCTACATTTGACTCTATCAGGAATGTGTTTCAATTCCATGCAGGTAAACACAGAAGACACAAAGTTTCCATCTTTTCTTATGGCTGCATAGTATTCCTTGGTATACATATCTTATAGTTTGTTAATCCATTCATGGGTTGATGGGCACTTGGGTTGCTTCCACATCTTGGCAATTATGAATTGAGGTGCAATAAACATTCTGGTGCAAATGCCTTTGTGGTAAAATGATTTTTGTTCTTCTGGGTAGATACCTTGTATTGGGATTGTGGGATCAAATGGAAGGTCAACTTTTAGTTCTTTGAGGGTTCTCCATACTTCTTTCCACAGAGATTGTATTAGTTTGCAGTCCCACCAGTAGTGCCAAAATGTTCCCTTCTCTCCACTTCTACACCAGTATCTGCAGACTTGAGACTTTGTGATGCGGGCTAATCTCACTGGTGTTAGGTGCTATCTTAGGCTGGTTTTGATTTGCATTTCCCTGATGATTAGGGATGATGAGCATTTTTTCAAGTGTTTGCTGGCTATTTGTCATCTTCAGAGAAGTTTCTGTTCAAGTCTCTCTTTTTTTCCCTTTTACCGTTATTTGCATTTATTTTGTGTTGTATCTATTCCCGTGCCATAAATTTTTGTTTCTTCAGTTTCTTCTGGGATATCTTTTTATTCTGTGCTACCTTTTCTTCTGGTTTGGAAATAATTTGTTCCTTTTCAGTAAGGATCATCTGGATGCGGCAGGGGGAGTTCATGTATGGGTTAATGTGATCATGAGCTCTATTAAGTTTGGCGATGCATCTTAGGTACTTTGTTCACTTGGATGTGCTCAATGACCCAATTGGATATGCTCAATACTTCTAGACCCTTAAGTTCAGCATTACTCTCTGCGTTTTTAAGCATATGCAGCAAAAATTCAGCACTCTTTTTGGGCCAATGACCCTGTGTCCAGCCCTGTTTGGCCTGGGTCATTGGCCCTATCAACTCCACCATCGTAACGTTGGAATGGTACACATTGTTTCTTTAAAGTGACATCCTTCAGATACTTGGTGGCTTTTTGTATACGTACACTCTTGATGGCCTGGGAAGTTTCACGTGTGTTCTTAAAGTGAACACAAAGATTTGAGCCTCTTGACTTGCATGACTTTGTGGGGTTTTCGGGTCAAGTGAATAGCGAACCATTTTCACAGATCACCTCAGGCTGCTTAGGAGAAGAGCTCTGTTCAAGTCTCTTGCCCACTTATCAATGAGGTTATTTGCTCTTTTCTTATTGATTAATTTGAGTTCTCTGTAGATTCTAGTTATCAGCACTTTGTCAGATTCATAGCATGCAAATATCATCTCCCATTCTGAAGGTTGTCTGTTTGCTTTAGTTGTAGTACGCTTAGGTGTCCCATTCTTGTTCATCAAGCATTTATTTTTAAGTCCCTTCAAGACTTGAACACTTGGGAGGATGTCCATTCAAGAGATCCCATGCAAGCCTCAAGGCCTAGCCTTTTCTCTTGCAGCACAAGAGTGTAGATGAAGCTTGGCCGGAGGTCCTTGTCCTTGTGCCATGCACACTTCTGAGTCTCTATCTGTTGACAGGCCAACTCTTGGTATATTCCTGACTTTCAGTCCCTGGGATGAAATGAGACTTCAGGCCCTGATGGAGTCATGGGCCTGAAGTCCCATGACTGTCATTGGCCTCTGTCCAATGACAGAGGCTGTCATTAAGATGTGACTCTGAGCTTACATTTCTACAGAGACACTTCTAAGCCCTTTTCTTAATGTTGGCTGGCACATTCAGTCATAATTCCAGGAAGGGATAGTTACACATTTGGGGTTTGAGGATATTTCTTAGCAGAGGGTAGAACTTCTTAGTCTGGAGGAGCATAAAGGGTGGTTTATGTTTTGTAGTGTAAGGAAGACAATATTCATCATTCTTCCTTGACACTTTTGATCAAATTAGTGAGTCCTTTTGATTATTTTCTTTGGGCTAAGACTTGAGAGAGTGCACTGCTGTTTAGATGACATGCTCATAGCTGAATGTCCTGGATGGGTCTGGTGTGGTGGACAGTGGATAAGGCTCCTCCATCTGTAGGCAGAATAAGGAAACAGCATGCACTGGAGCAAGTGGGGCTCTGGGTCTTTCATGGAGACCCTGCCACCCAAACATTCCTTATTTCCAAGGTTACCCAACCCAAACCTCCTTCCATTCTGGCTCCTAATCACTTTCAGGATAGAGAAACTATTCTTTAAGTTAAACCCTTATTTACTACACTGAATGCTTAATGAACTGGACCTTCCTTATGATAATTCATCAGAACCAAACTTTTCTGTCCCTGAGAAAATGACTTTAGCAATCCCCACTTTTTAAATCCTTGGAAGAAGGGTTGATAAAGAGATAGAAACATACCATTTTCTCTGTCAAGTGTGAACTGTTAAGGAATAAGCCTTGACAGGAGTAGTTTAAATGAGAGGAGGATGTAAACCAGATATAACACAGCTAGACCAAGAGATAAGGTGGTAGTCTCTCCCTCTTCTAGTTCACTAGTGGCTCAGGAGCAAGCTGAAGTCTCCCCCTTAGTTCCCCCTCCTCAACCTAAGACAGCCTGGGCTATGGCTTCTCATCTATGATCTCAGTCAGAAGCCTTTTGATTTTTTCTGTCAGTCCTATCTTGAACATCGTCCATTCTGTTTGTTTCAAATTATCTGCATTTAACTCCTAAAAGACAATTATCTTCTATTCCCTACATTCTTATGTAACCCTAAATAAAGGAAATAAGGAATTCTTGGGGTCCCTTTGAATACCAGACAATATGAGATCCTCAGGGCACAAGAAATTGCAACCTAAACATGAACCAAGGAAAAGGATGGAACGATTAAGGTGAAACTCAGCTCTAAAGCTTTTTTACCTTTTTTGGTATCTGCACAGTGGAATAGAGTGAATTTTCTAGGTCTTCCTTTGGGATAGATTTCTATTAAAAAAGGAAACAAAAAACAAAAGACATCACCACTCATCTCCTGAGTTACATAGACAAGACCAGAGAGATAGTCAGAATTCCAAGATGGAAAAGCAGAGATGGATAGTGGCAAGTGTTTTTGTTGGCGACTGCTATAATCGTAAGTATTGATAATTTTTCAGAAAGCCACCACTTTACACTTAGACCATGCTGTGTTTAAATGAATCTCAAAAGTATATATCAGTCTGGTGTGAGCCATGAGCTTCCTAAGGCGGTTAAAGGATAGTTTGGAATAATATTGCTAATGTTGTAAATAAACTGTCCCAACAAAGGACCCTTGGAGAAAATCAGTAAGGACGACTAATGGAACACACACACACGAAAAATAGCAACAATATCCAAATCTCCTTCACAAATGGAGAAAAGCATTCTAGGTTGGTTAAGTTTATTCCTGAACATCCAAGGCAGTCCTGCAGCCTCCTAGGGGTGTGTCCTAAGCAGGAGAAGAGAAAGGATGATGATAAAGTGAGAGATGTTTACTTCAACCAGCTGAGTAGAGCACAAAGCAGTCTCTCCTGTGGGGAAGAAGAAGCCCTCAGATATTAATGACTTTATAGAGGAAAAGTAATGTCTCCTCTTCAAGGGGGGAAATGTAGGGAAATGTTGTAGGTAGGTGTAGGAAAGTACAGCCTGATCAATAGACATAAAAGACCGTGGTGAGATGATGGCAGTCATCTTTTGGGACTGACCTGAAATGAAGAGAATACATTGCTGATCACTTGATTAAAAAAAGAAACAAAAAGTCCGTAGTAAAACTGGGCCTTTGGGGCTCCCAAGTTCTTTTATTTCTTCATTAAATGGGCCATTGTGGAAAAGGGTCCATGGGCTGAACACTAACAAGAAGCCAGGCCTGGGCTGCAGTGATTTGTCCTTGAGGGGGCGGGGGGCTTTTGGAGTCTTCTACTTATTTCATGTCCCCAAATTGGCTTTTGTCATTGGGTTTCTTTAGACTTTATTCTTAAGATTTTTTTTTCAGAGGGTTCCCTCTGAATTACAGTTGTATCCATTTACTTCAGCTATGTGAACCACACTTGGGAAGCCTTGGGCATAGGGCCAGAGCCATCACAGGCTCTCTGAGCCTTCCCCTGAGAGCTTCTTAGATTCACCTCAGAGAGAAAAGTCATCTCTAGAGCAACAAGTCCCCTGACACCATGACTCAACATCATGTCCAAGTCACATTCTTCCACTCACTGCTTTATGGCCATCATGAACTATGGAGGGAAGGGGTCAGCCCATAAACCATAGCAAGAACACTACTGGTTTAGTCAGAAACAGGTGCCCAGAGGCCACCAAATTCTGCAAAGAGAATCCATGAAGACTTGAGGAGATACAGATGCACTGAGTTTTATCCTCACACCCCTCCCCATTCCCATCTTGCCATGGAAAAATATCAAGTAAAAAAAGAGTGTTTCAGGGAAAGGATCAGTTTCCAGGAAAGATGAGATGGTAAAATACTCACATCAGCATAAGGGATTGTGTCATACTCTGTGGTCTCTCCAGAATTAGGACAGAAGTTGGGAATTTCCTGATGAATGTCCATCCTCTTCTTTTCTTTAATGAACTCTAAAACGAAGTTGGTAAAGAATCAAAGCCTATCTCTCCTACCACTTACCACCCTCACTGGCCCATCCCCCTTTCTGAACTCAGAGTGACCAACCATCCCAGTTTTTCTGTAACTGAAGAATTATCCAGGACAGATTTTCAGTACCAAAACTGGGAAAATTCCAGACAAACCAGGATGGATCTGTGATCCTTGTCACTTCACTTCTTGATCTCTAGATAAAGATGGCCAAAGTGGGAAGCAGAAAGGTCAGAAATGTTTTTCAGAGGACTTCCACAGGGGCAGGGAGATCTCAAAGTTGTCAAAGAATGCTTAGGTCCTTCCCAATACCCCACATGGACAGTGTCAGTGGGAGCCCAAGAAGACACATCAGAAGGGTTTAGGAACACAGATCATGGGGTGCAACTGAAGAGAGACAAGGAATGCTTCCCGAAGAGGAATGTGTCTAGCCTGAGTAGGGGTGTAAGGAGAGGTTTCAGATTGATCTCATGGGAAGAATGGGGACATGCCCGAGGAACAGAGTCAGCAGTGCCAGAACTGTGTTGAAGGAAGTAAGTCCCTCTGGGGGAAAGAGAGGAGTGGGCCCTGGAAAGGACCTGGGAGGACTGTGCCCTCAGGAGAGAAGGTAGGGACACGAACACTCTCTCTACTCAAAGCAAAGGAGAGCAAGCTTCCTGTGTGCTTCCTGAGGGCAGAGACAGTTGCCTCTTCATCTCTATCTTCAGCACCAGTACCAAGCCTGGCACACAGCTCCATAAATGTTTGTTGCATCAAGGGAGAAGAAAATGCATGAATGAGGGTAGGGACAAAACTGGATTTTACCTATTCTTCTTTCTTTCTGCATACACAAAAGAACTAGCCCCAGTACCAGGATAATGAGCAGCATGAGCATCAGCGGGAAACACAGGAAGACCATGGAGGAATCTGGGTCACCTTTAAGGAAAGAACAGGTGGAGGCAAAGAGAAAGAAGTCAGCTTGAGAAAATAACCCAATTTTTCCACTTTCCTCCCAGCTTCCTGGCTTCCCAGAGTAGCCTTGTTTTCACACAGGGGCTGTTTCCATGGGGACCAGGACTTGAAGAAGGTATAGGTCCTGGGGCAAGAGGCTCCTGAAGAGAGCAGAGAGGCAGTCACCTTCACAGAGCTTCCTGACAAGGATGGGGCTTGAGGAGTTGCTGCTGATGGGGTTCCTGGCTATGCAGATGAAAGTCATGTCCTTCTCCCCCAGGTTCCAGGAGACAGGGAGGATGGAGTTATCATGGGTCTCATTGGCTGCTTCCCCCAGGACCTTCCAGCTGTAAGTAACATCTTCTCCTCTGTGTTCCATAAAGCATGTCAGATTGGTTGTGCAGCTGCCATTCTTACTGCTCTGCAGACCCACGATGACTTTGGGCTTTGACAGATGCTCTGTGAAAGAGACAATCAGGAATGAAAACCCTGCCTGTAGCTCTCGTTTCTCCCTATTATCCTTGGGTCCCTTAAACCCAAATCACCCTGGGAGCTCCAGAATGAAGAGGAAGCAGCAGTTCTGAGCAGAATTCTCTTTCTGGGAGAGAGGATTATCTAGGTCTGCTTGCCCACAGCTTAACAATAATAATAATAACAACAACAACCGTAACAACAAAAACAATAATAATAGGAATAGTAATGCAACAAAAATGTAGCTGTCATTTACCAAGCACAGCTACACAGCAAGCACTGTGCTAACTACATTTTAAATGCCAGATAATTTTATCTCTTTTAGAGGCTCCTTATTCCCTGTCCTCAGACTTTCTTGAAGGGACTTCCACTTTTCCTCTCCAGGAGAGAGTAACATTAAAACATCACTTTCGGCCCCACTCTCTATCTCGTGCTCATTCCCCCTCCCTCAGAGGATGAGCAATTGGATCATTGGCGGGATGATGAGAATCTGATACCTACTCCCTACCTTCTGTGCAGATGGGTTTGAGCTGTTAATGACTGCTGTTCACATGTGGTTTGCCCTTTTCCTTTCTCCCTCAGCTAATTAGCCTGAAAAGTACATGTCTTCTGTCGATATACACTTGTACAACCACATGTATGTGAAAGACACACCTGGATCAAGTGCCTGGCCTACCTCCTACAAGCAAGTCTGAAGGTCCATCTCCTGTCCCTAATGTTGCAGCTTAATGAGGAAGGCAGCCTTTCTTCTTGTAGCTGGTTGAGCAATTTTTTGTAATTTCAACTTCCCTGGATGGGCTCCAAGTTCCAGCTTTGGGGGGAGGGGGTATTTCTTCTATCTATCTTTACCAGAAATAAACCTGATAGTGTTTTCTTCTTACTTAATCTAGTTTCTACTTATCAATTGGTTGGCATCTGTAGGGGAAAGAGTATGATTGATCCTTATACCCTGTGATTTTCCTAAAGTAGGCATTACTTTCCTTTCCATTACAGATATGGAAACTAAATTAAGAAGTTTTGGAAGAAATTAAATAACTTGGCTAAAGTCATGCAGCTCGTAAGTAGAGAAGCCAGTATTTGACCTTAGATCTATTTGATTCCCACTTTCCATATGGCTCATCTCCCTACCATTCTGCTGCTTACAGTATCTCTGAGTACACAGGAGTCAAGCACATCTACTTCATCCATGAAGTAGTTCCCCTCTCCTACATTCTTGCCAAGTGTTTATCCAGCCCCTGATGGAGCATCTCTTATGTCAAGGAGCTCACCACTTCACCAAGGCAGACATCCACCACTGGAATTGATTTGCTCACCATAGACACGTAGCACATACTCCTGGGTGATGGGAGGGGAGGAGGAACTGTATATCTGTGCACAGTAGGCACCTGAGTCACTCTTCTTCAGGTTGCTGAGCTTCAGTTCACCCCCAGGTGGGAACTCCATCCTTTCCTTATTACGATTTTGGGTCACTATGACTTTGGGTTGTTTGTTTCCTATTGGCTGTATGGTGACAAGAACCGTTGTGTTGATGCTCCAGACAACAGTGTCCACCTGCTTTCCTGTGATGTTTAGGGGAAAAGTCACAGACCCACCAAGGGCACCGACTAGCTCCTTTAGGGCTCCGGAGACTGCTGGACCTGCAGGCACAACAAATCATAAAATAAGCCCAAGTCCCTGCCCTTGCCACCAGTTACACCTGGTTTGGGTCCTGGGAAGATTCTGCAGAATCCCACTCAGTTCAACACAATCAGCCCCTGGGATATCCTGCAGAACCGATCTCACATGACAGTGCTGAGAGCAGAACTTTCTGCCTGATCAGGGTGACTACAGGTGACCTTCACCTCCCTCCCACCCTATTCCCAAAGACTTCTGACTAAAAACACCAAGCTCTGAGGTCCTGACAATCCAACTCATCCTTAGCAAGCTCCTGTGAGGGACAAGCAGAGAAGTTAGTGTCCAAGCCCAGTCTGAAGCTGATGAAGTGGCTTGCTTGACCTGGGGCAGTGGTTCTTAATCATGGATCAGGTTAGTTCTCAAGCATAGATCAGGACATTGGGAGATAAGCTATATGTTCCTAATAATAGTGATACCTTAGACATTTCAGCATGATTTGTCTTTCTCTTTTATGATACATTAGAGTGGATTCAAGATCTTCCCCAAATGAGATTCTCATTCACTTGTATTCTAATATGCTTCCTTGAGTGGGAAGGGAAGAGTTGAATGTCAGGGAGCTCTGCAATATATCCAGGCTCACTTGTAATGCTCGGCACAAGCCACTAGGAATTGTAGTAGGGTTTTACTTCCACAAGAAATTTTTGTTTCACCACAATCTTAGCTCACCCAGAGAGTATGTCTTATAAATAATCACTGCTGGTTGTGTAGCTTTAGGTGAAAAACTGTTAAGAATAGCAGCTGAAGAAATATCCAGAAGTATTCACCTGGCTCTTTCAGTGTAGGGAATGAATCATTGGTTACCTATTAAAATCAGAGGTGCAGATGCACAGAACAGTGAGAGAATTCAGATTGGAACTCACAGTTTAAAAACATATACCATGAACTTGTTTAACTCTTGAAACAACCCTTTGAAGAAGAATTTTGATGCCCCCATCTTACAGATCAAGCACAGTGGGGCTAACTGACTAATCAAACTATAGAGTCAGTGAGTAGCAGTGCCCACATCAGTACCCACAGTGTCAAAACCTTAAAGGTCACATTTTACAGATGAAAAAGCTAAGTAGCAGAGGTGGAAAGAACTCATTCAAGGCTGATAGAAATGGAAAAACTGAAATTAAATCTTTAAATTAAATCCCCAAGACCCTAATGGGCTCAGGTGTCAACTCCAAAGCCCATGAGCCCTATTGAACCTTAATTTCCCTTCATGTCTTTTGGTGGCCTTCTCTCAGGCATAAGCTATTTTATCAGTACTCAGGGCAAGGAAACCTGAAGCTACCAAATGTTGACCTCCTCCCTTTATCACAGGTCTGAGGTGTCCACCAACTGTTTACTAACCAAAAGTACTGATTTCTATTCCTTTTAGGAATAGAAATATAAATATCTAATATCTTTTAGGAGCTATTTTCAATCATTTCCCCCCTGAAATGTGCATATACACTTTGGATGGCCCAAGCCTTTATAAAATCTTCCTGTTAAGTAATGTGGTTTTTTCCCTAATATTAAAGCCAGGATGGTTTTTGACTCCTCTCTCTTTAACCATCCCAAAGACCATCAAAATAGTCCCAACAGATGTTACAGTCAAAATAAATTTTGTTTAGTTTTTTTCTTTGTACTTTAAAGGCTGAAAAAATTTTAAATTTCGATTGGTTAATCAGTGCATTCATTCTTTTACTTCAACAACAGAGATGGAAAGAATGCATGTTTTGAAGTCAAAAAAGATTGGGTACTACTTGTCCCCAAGTGGGTACAATCCCTTGATGTAGGGCAATCTTCAAGTAATTTTGTTTTCATATTAGCTTTTGAAGAGATTTTTAAGGTGAGGGCTTTAGGTCATCAGCATATGTATACTTAAGCCATGATCAATTACTCTTTTCATCCTTCCACATGTTTGCTGCCACTTTTTCAGGGTAAATGTTAAGAGGCGTGAGTTGTGTGGCAGTCTATGGAAAGCCTTGTTTCTTGTTAGAATGAAATTGGAGGATGACACAGGGCCTAGATGGAGTAGATTGTTCTATCTCAAGTGTATCTTCAGGGTAAAAAGAAAGCAGCACCATGCCATTCCCTAAATGTGAGTTTAGAGGATAGTGGGCAGGGGTGGAGTGTCCTGGGCAGTTTTGTTTCTTCTTCCCAGTTGGCCAGGAAAAAGGATCCAGAAACAAGACGCTTCTCTTTTTCAGCTTCCCAAAGCTGAATTGCATATCCCCTTTCAGTGATGGTTTTGTACCTGCAGTGCGTGATCCTGTAGAGTTTTGCCATACCTAAGCAGGTCATACTTGTCTCTCTTAGTCATTCCTTCCTTCAACGACAATTTTTTTAGTTATTTAGAAGCCAAGGATACAACTAGGGGGCAAGATAGTCATGATGCTCACACTCATGGAGTTGGGAGACAAGTCATTTAATATGCTCCCACGTGGTTATGAAAAGGGCAGTATCAGGCACTATGGGCACTACAATGGGGTGAGGGGCGTAAGTGGATCTGTGGGATGAGAAGATTCTCTAGAGAATGAGTGGCAACCAACATCTCCCTACTAACCACTGGAGGGTAGAGAGACCCACGTATTTCATCTATCTTCCTCCAATATCTACCTGCCACCTAAATCAGTGCAGTGAATGCTGTGACCTGCTTCCTCTGCATCCATTTCACCTCCTCATCATGTACAGAGCAGCCAAATGGTTTGGGTAAGAATGACTGGCACCTAGTTCTAGTGGTAGCCTCTTGAGGCCCAGTAGTTAGTTCTCATGACCTGGCTGGATCACATCTGAGAGAAGCCCAGGACTTTTGCTTTAAGGCCAGGGTGATGATTTAACATAGAGGACTGCTGCCCGCTTACTGTGGCCAAACAGCCCTGTCTCCTCCCTCTCCAACCCTCAGTTCCTCACTACCTCATGCTGTTATTTGTGCTTCATCCTTCTCTCTCTCGATCTAAATCTCATTCAAGACCTGTAAAGGTTAGTTCAAAGCCCTGCCCTGAGGAAGTCTCCTACCCTTCCTCACAACCATGTCTTGAAAATTTACCACTCATATCACTTCATTTTTCACTTTAAAATCTCCTGAAATGTCCAACCACTAGCCAGGGGAAGTATAGAGCAGCCTAACACCATGACGGGAGATGGCAGGCAAGGGCGGCAATAGCATCATAAAGGTCAGGTCTTGAGGAGACTTCCCACTTTTTTATTTCACTTTTGTTCAGATGAGTAAAATGAGAAATGGAAAGTTTCAAAAAACATCTTTGGATGGCTTATCAGCAAAGTGAGCCAAAAAGTTAACACATGCTAACCAGTTACCCAGTAACATAGGTAGTTTTACATGAAATTGCTGGTCAACCATGTGTTAAGATAGCAGAGGCACTAATGATCTTATATTAAAAGCAGCTGAGAGATGAAAATAGGCCGAATTTAAAACGGCTGGGAATTGAGACTGAGAGAAAGGAACTGGGGAACAGCTACTACATTAAAACACTGTTAACTGGCAATTTACACAGGAACTATCCATGTTACCAGCTAACTCATGACGGGTCAGCAATTTGTCAAGACAACTGTGAATATTCCCCCAGTTACTTGCCTTTGGAGGTGAAGGGAGGTGGAGCAGGAGACCCTTTGCCTTCTGCCCCTGGTCAAGACTCAGATGCTCCTGGCATCAGGACGGTCAGCTCTGAGATGCCCTCCATAACAGGAGGGGACAACAGCTTCTCCCCCTTGCCACCTCCCTTTCCTCTTGGTTGTCATCTCCTTTTCTTTTCTTGCCCCCTAAAGCCTCAAGAGTCGAGTAGAAGGAAGGAGCCAAATGAGAAGGAAGGTACATTATCAGTACAGCCTGAAACAAGGGGTACTGACCCAGCAGGGAGATGTGAGGGCAGATAAGAGGGTAAAGGCCACCTCCTGCCTGCCAGTCTTGTCCTCAAGCACCTCTCTGAGCACTCAGTGCCTCTGTCTGAATATGCCAGTGTGTTGTGGCACCTTCATCACAGGAACCACAGAACAGAGCACCTCGGAGGTGGGAGAAATCTTAGGGATTAATTAGTCCAATAGCATTTCCCAGATGAGGAAGCTGACACTCAAAGGATTAGGGAGATGTTCCCAAGTCTGTGGGAGGTTGGAATCAGGAAGCCAGCCTCTTAAGGCAGGATTTCCCAAACTACCACTGGTCCCCTGGGAGTCTGTGGAGGTGCTTCTGTGATTTTCTCGGGGGAGCTGAGGGGTAGGCCTAGGGTGGTGTATAGAGAAGAGAACTGTGGGACTTAACTTTCATTAGCATCATTATGTGCTTGTTTCTATGTCAGATTTCATTTCTTTTTTTATTTTATTTTATTTTATTTATTTATTTATTTATATTAAATCATAGCTATGTACATTAGTATGATCATGGGGCACCATACACTTGGTTCATAGACCGTTTGACACATTTTTATCACACTAGTTAACACAGCCTTCCTGGCATTTTCTTAGTTATTTTGCTAAGACCTTTACATTCCACATTTACTAAGATTCACATATACCCTTGTAAGATGCACCACGGATTTCATTTCATGAAAGGAAACCACAGCTTAAATAAACAAAATGGGTTGGAATTTACTGCTCTTTACTCAACTTCTCCTTAACCAATGTGCACTGGGAAAAGCACACTGTGAATCAATACTGTGTTAGACACACATACAGGTGGAATCTCCAGACCTCCCACTTCCAGACTTCACCACACACCTTTCCTGATACTTTACTCCTACTCACCATGTCCATGTTCAAGCTCCCCACCACCTGCCCCTCTGTTTTCTTTTTATTAATTGTCTCCTCCTTTAATCATCATAAAATATGTGAAGGGGATAGTCTGTTGTGCCTATTTTCCAGATAGAAATATGTGGCTCAAGGAGTAGGACGCCGGTCCCATATGCCGGAGGTGGTGGGTTCAGGCCCAGCCCTGGCCAAAGAAAAAAAAAAGAAATACTAAGGCCACCAAAGCTGCTCCTTGGCCTTCTGAACTTGGCCAATGTGGTTCCCTATTCGTGCATTTACATTCCAGAAACAGCTATCTGTTCTTGGACCTTTCCAGTTCCTACCTTGCACTTGTGTACCTGGATAGGGGAGAGATCCCAATTGGCTTTTCCAGTGGAAAGTTCAGCTCAAATATGTATTTATTGAGTACCTCTCTGGAAACTCAATCTCTGATCTACCTCTTACCCAAGAAACTTGACCTCTTTGAGCCTAAATTTCTTCATCTGTAAAATAAGGATAATAATATCTGTCTTATAGAATGTATGAAAAACACCTTGGATGTAGTAGGAGATTAATGAATGGTTATTACTATAATTATTTTGCATTTGGTACGGCATGTAAAACATCATAATAGTACTGTAAGCTAGATTTCATTCTCTGTTCTGCACTTGAGAAGAACAAGGCTTAGAAGATGAGTAACTTGCTCACAATAATACAGCTATTAAATCAAACACAGGATGTCCTTGTCCACAGTCAGAACTCCATCCACTACCTTGCCCAGTGGAGTATGGAGAGCAGGCAGTGAGGTGGCAAGGCCCCCACAGCCTGAGTAACATTCAGAAATGAACTCCAACTGCTTCTCCTGTGTTCAAACAACCATATTCCTTTCTTCATCCTCCCTCTGCCAAAAGTCACATAGCTTTCTCTAGTTAACTATGCAGAGATCCTTGTGACCTCTCCCTTACTTCTTGTCATAAGTTAACAAAGTTGAATAGAAACCATTAACAAGAAGATTTGTCCTTATTCAAGTCATGTGCATCTTCCTGTCTTACTGTAAAAGCAAAATTATGTCTTTTTTTAATGCTATTTCCCCTATGCTACTCCCTGCCAAACAACCATGTACAGATACTATAAAATAAAGCTGATTTTGTGCTTTCGTGCTGGCTGTAGCCATCAGCTCAGTCAGACCTCCCGATCCCATCTTTCATTTCTGTGTCTTCTCTTGTACTATATTTTCCTCATTCCCCAGCAATTCCACTCTGGTTCACTCCCCTTCACCATATTCCTTCATGACACTAGAGGTTCTAGGACAATCTCTGAATCCTTTTGGCCATGGGCAGTATACAGAGAGCCCACAGCTTCTAGGAGCCAACCAAAGGACCACCCCATGGCAGATATTCACACACGCACTCTGTTGTCCATGGCTCAGATTTTACATGAGAGCCTGGGACTTTCAAAAACTCTACCACCTCACCTTCCTCATGTTCTATTTCTGATCACCATTTTCATTCAGAAAGTGTTTTTGTTTGTTTGTTTGTTTTAAGGGAGATTCTATTCTAGAACCATCTGCTTAGAACCAGATGCTTATGCAAACTTCTGGTGGTAAGAGTCTGCTGATGCCGACCACAAAGAGAGGCCAGGTAATGAGGAGAAGAGAATTGGGGGTGTTTACTGCCTGTATTGGCCTCAGGAAGGTCACTTTACACATTGATGACTGGAATTTTACACAAAAACTATCCATATTATTGGGTAACTCATGACCATTCAACAATGTGTTAAGGGCACACACAATGAGCCAGTTACACCAAGTCCTCAGAGGGCCACCTGCATTTAATGACAGGAGAGATATTTCTCATTTATGGGGCCCCTGATCCTTTCTGAGGGAACTCTTAGGATAATAAAATCCTCAAAGATTAGAATACCCATGAAAGGTACAGAATAGTCTTTGGTCCTCCATGGGATTAAACTTAAAGTACATACGGTATAAATTGGTTTTCTAAGTGGAAACGTATTGGATTGCTTGGGTTAAGAGAGAAAATTGGTCAGGTGTGGTGGCTCATGCCTATAATCCCAGCACTCTGGGAGGCCAACGTGGGTGGATTGCTTCAGGAGTTTAAGACCAGGAGTTTGAGACCATTCTGAGCAAAAGTGAGACCCCATCTCTACTAAAAATAGAAAAACTAGCTGGGCATTGTGGCACACACCTACAGTCCTAACTACTCAAGAAGCTGAGGCAAAAAGATCTCTTGAGCCCAGGAGTTTGAGGTTTCTCATCCTGGCACTTTATACTCTCTCTCAAAAAAAAAAAAAAGAGACAGAGAAAATTCAAGTGATTCCTTCTATTTATATCATTGTTAAGCATAGTTGTTAAATATATTTATAAATATGTTTAAATTAAAAATACATTTGTAAAAAAAATACACACTTGTACATAAAGTCTCTGAGGCTCAGAAAAGCTTTGACAATCCTCGTTTAATTCATGGCAGAATCCAGATTAGAAACCAGGGTTTAGGATACCCAGAACCATGTCTTTTAGTTCTTTCTTCCCTGGACAGAGAGAAGGGGAGTTGGTTCCCAGAGCCATTCCTTTTCCTTTCCCTCAAGTCTTTTCCTGCCCTCTGTGATTCAGAGACCAGAGATTAGAATGTTAGATGAGAAAACAGAGTCTCCTTAGATCAACCTTTAGTCCAGAGTAGAACTAGGAGCCTGGAGGTACACTTCAGGGGAAGGCAGGGAGGAGAAAGAAAGAGATTTTGGTGGGACTCACCTGTAAGCTGGCAGAGGAGAGAGATGAGAACAAGGAATGTTGAGGAAGCAGCCATATGGGTCTCTCGTCAGTCACTTAAAAGAACCTACTTGGGTCTGGTGCAGTGGTTCACGCCTGTAATCCTAGCACTCTGGGAGGCTGAGGCAAGTGGATTGCCCTGAGCTCGTAGATTTGTGACTAGCCTGAGGAAAAGTGAAACCACATTTGTAAAAATAGCTGGGCGTTGTGGCAGGTGCTTGTAGCCCCAGCTACTTGGGGGACTGAGGCAAGTGAATCACGTGAGCCCAAGAGTTGGAGGTTGCTGTGAGCTATGATGCCAGATATTGACACATGAGAATGAGTCATCATTATCTTACCATGGCTTATGTCAATGACAGACATGATTTTACAAATAAGGATGACATTTTATAGATGAATGATCACATACTCAAAGAGGTTAGGAATTGATTAGGTCATATGGTCTACCTTTTCTGCTATACATCATTACTGAGACTCAGAAAGAGAGGAATAAGAAGGAAGTAAAAGCCTAGGTGGGGGGACAGAGGGCGGCCCTGGATAACATTTATTGAGCTTTCCTATGTACTAGGCACTGTGCTAGGAGTGCATGCATTAAAAAAAAAAGTATTTCTATGGGGGTGGTGAGCAGAGCAAGATGGCTGAGTAACAGCTTCTTTGCAACTAGATTCAGTGAGATTGGGGAGAGAAGAATCCAGGCACCCCTGGCTTGTGGGGACTGCCCAGAAACATCCTTCTGGGGATGCAGGGAGGCAGATGGAGACTTCTGGACTCCAGAAGGAGGAAAAAAGCAGGGGAGAACTGGCAAGTGGTTGTGTTTGGTCTGACGCTGTGAGGCTGCTGTAGCTATAGCTACAACCGTGAGATTGCAGATAGGAAGGCCTTCTCTGTAGGTTATTTTGGTTTTTTGGACTTGGGCACTTGGTTGAATTACCTTGGGAGATCTTGGCCAAGAGTACAAGTGACTTTGAGCACTGACCAGAGACCAGGACTGAGCTGCTTGACCAGAGCAGAGCTTTCATTGTTCAGCTGTGGCCTGGGTACCGAGCCACTGTGGGGCAGCTGCCATGCAGGCTCCACCCTCAGGATCCCAGAGCAAGGCCCATGCTGCAAAACCTTGGGCAAGTGATCTAGTGACTTAGAACAGTGTCCAGCGGCCAGGACTGAGATACCAGGGAAGAGCAGAACTTTCAGTTTTGGGCAGTAGGAGAGCTGCCTGGCAGCATCGGCCCTCAGGGGCATAGAGTGAGGCCAATTTTTGCACACCTAATAAGTGGGCAGCCACTTCAGGAGAGATTCCAGTGACATATGCTTTCTTGGGAAAGCCTCTGCTTAGCCAAGGGTAATGATTTAAAGTGTCTTTTAAGTGGGCTGAGGAGAATTTCAGGCTCTCAACCCTGCAGAGTTTCAGTGCAAAAAATCAGCAGAAGCCACCAGTGTCCATCTTATACAGCTGCATCTGCATTGTGATTAGCAGATCAGACTCCAAAAGATCACCTGTTGCCCAGGCAATATTCAACAAGATATATATACTGCTTTGTTTTTGTTTTTCTTTCTTTTTTTATTTTAACTTTTTTTAAAATTTATTTATTTTTATTGTTAAATCATAGCTGTGTACATTAGTGCAATCAAGGGGTACAATGTGCTGGTTTCATATACAATCTGAAATATTCCCATCAAACTGTTCAACGTAGCCTTCATGGCATTTTCTTAGTCACTGTATGTAGGCATTTGTATTCTGCATTTAGTAAGTTTCGCCTGTACCCATTCTAAGATGCACCATAGGTGTGGCCCCACCCATCACCCTCCCTCCACCATAACCTAACAAAGGATGTGAAAGATCTCTACAAAGAGAACTATGGAACTATGAAACTCTAAGAAAAGAAATAGCCGAAGATGTTAACAGATGGAAAAACATACCATGCTCATGGCTGGGAAGAATCAACATTGTTAAAATGTCCATATTGCCCAAAGCAATATATAATTTTAATGCTATTCCTATTAAGGCTCCATTGTCATACTTTAAAGATCTTGAAAAAATAATACTTTGTTTTATATGGAATCAGAAAAAACCTTGAATAGCCAAAACATTACTGAGCAATAAAAACAAAGCAGGAGGAATCACGCTACCAGACCTGAGACTGTACTACAAATCCATAGTGATCAAAACAGCATGGTACTGGCACAAAAGCAGAGAAGTAGATGTCTGGAACAGAATAGAGAACCAAGAGATGGATCCAGCTACTTACCGTTATTTGATCTTTGACAAGCCAATTAAAAACATTCAGTGGGGAAAAGATTCCCTATTTAACAAATGGTGCTGGGTAAACTGGCTGGCAACCTGTAGAAGATTGAAACTGGGCCCACACCTTTCACCATTAACTAAGATAGACTCTCACTGGATAAAAGATTTAAACTTAAGACATGAAACTATAAAAATACTTGAAGAAAGTGCAGGGAAAACACTTGAAGGAATCAGCCTGGGTGAATATTTTATGAGGAGGACTCCCCAGGCAATTGAAGCAGTATCAAAAATACACTACTGGGACCTGATCAAACTAAAAAGCTTCTGCACAGCCAAGAACATAGTGAGTAAAGCAAGCAGACAGCCCTCAGAATGGGAGAAAATATTTGCAGGTTATACCTCTGATAAAGGTCTAATAACCAGAATCCACAGACAACTCAAACGTATTAACAAGAAAAAAACACGTGACCCCATCTCAGGGTGGGCAAGGGACTTGAAGAGAAACTTCTCTAAAGAAGACTGACGCAAGATCTACAAACACATGAAAAAAAGCTCATCATCCTTAATCATTAGAGAAATGCAAATCAAAACTACTCTGAAATATCACCTAACCCTAGTAAGAGTAGCCCACATAACAAAATCCCAAAACCAGAAATGTTGGCGTGGATGTGGAGGAAAGGGCACACTTCTACACTGCTGGTGGGAATGCCCACTAATATGTTCCTTCTGGAAGGATGTTTGGAGAACACTTAGAGACCTAAAAATAGACCTGCCATTCACTCCTATAATTCCTTTACTAGGTTTATACCCAGAAGACCAAAAGTCACAACATAACAAAGACATCTGTACCAGAATGTTTATTGCAGCCCAATTCATAATTGCTAAGTCATGGAAGAAGCCCAAGTGCCCATCGACCCACGAATGGACTAGCAAATTGTGGTACATGTATACCATGGAATACCATGCAGCCTTAAAGAAAGATGGAGACTTTACCTCTTTCATGTTTACATGGATGGAGCTGGAACATATTCTTCTTAGCAAAGTATCTCAGGAATGGAAGAAAAAGTATCCAATGTACTCAGCCCTACTATGAAGCTAAATTATAGCTTTCACATGAAGACTATAACCCAACTATAGCATAAGACTATGGGGAAAGGGCCAAGGAAGGGAAAGGGAGGGGCGAGGTTTTGGTGGAGGGAGGGTAATGGATGGGGCCACATCTATGGTGCATGTTAGAATGGGTACAGGCAATTGCACTAATGTACACAGCTATGATTTAACAATAAAAAAAAGGAAAAAAATACCAATATTGTACTTTTAAGACTTGGAAAAAATAATTCTTCATTTCGTATGGAAGCAGAGAAAACCCTTTATAGGTAAGGCAGTTCTTAGTAATAAAAAAAAGCTCGGGGCATCAGCCTACCAGACTTCAGGCATACTACAAGACCATAGTGATCAAAACAGCATGGTACTGGCACAAAAATAGGAACATAGACATTTGGAATTGAATAGAAAACTAGGAAATGAAACTAACATCTTACAGCCACCTAATCTTTGATAAACCAAATGAGAACTTACACTGGGGGAAAGAATCCCTATTCAATAAATGGTGCTGGCACATTAATACCCCATGATTGCATTAATGTACACAGCTATGACTAAATTAAAAAAATAATAAAATAAAAAAAGAATAAATGGTGCTGGGAGAACTGGATATCCACATGTAAAAGACTGAAACTGAATCTTTCTCCACTCACAAAAATTGATTCAAGATGGATAAAAGACCTAAATTTAAGGCATGAAATGAAAAAAATTCTCAAAGAAAGTACAGGAAAAACACTTGAAGTTATCAGCTAGGGTAAGGACTTTATGAAGAAGACTTCCATGGCAATTGCAAAAACAACAAATTGAACAAATGAGACTTAATTAAACTGAAAAGCCTCTGTACAGCTATGGAGACAACAAAAGCAAATAGATAACCTACACAATGGGAAAAGATGTTTGCATATTTTGAATCAGACAAAAGCTTGATAATTAGCTACAGAGAACTCAAATTAATCCACATGAAAAACACCAATAGTCCCATATATCAATGGGCAAAAGAGATGAATAGAACTTTCCCTAAAGAAGTCAGACAAATGGCTAGCAAACATATGAAAAAATTCTCATCATCCCTAATCATCAGAGAAATGCAAATAAAAAGCACCTTGAGATATCATCTAACACCAGCATGAAGGGCCCACAGCACACAATCTCAAAACTGTATATGCTGGATGGGGAGAGAAAGGTACACTTTCACACTAGCTGGTGGGACTGCAAACTAATACAAACTTTTTGGAAGGAAGTATGGAGATCCCTCAAAGAACTCAAGCTAGACCTCCCATTTGATCCTGCAATTCCATTACTAGGCATCTACCCAGAAGGAAAAAAATGTCCTTTTACCATAAGGACACTTGCAATAGACTGTTTACTGCAGCTCAATTTACAATCACCAAAATGTGGAAACAGCCTAAATGCCCACCAACCCAGGAATGGATTAACAAGCTGTGGTATATGTATACCATGGAATACTATTCAGCCATTAAGAAAGATGGAGACTTTACATCCTTTGTATTAACCTGGATGGAAGTGGAACACATTATTCTAAGTAAAGTATCATGAGAATGAAGAAGCATGATTCCTATGTACTCAAATCTGATCTGATGACAATTAATGACCTAGTACACGGTGGGGGTGGGGGGAAGGGGAGAGCAAAAGACAAAGAAGGAGGGAGGGGGTGGGAAAAAGGAAGAGCAGACAGAGGGAAGTGTGGGGGTGAGATAAGGGAAGAGCAGATAGAGGGAAGGAGAGAAGGGTGTGGGGGTCTTGGTGTGTGACACACCTTTTGGGGGCAAGACAAAATTATAAGAGGGACTTTACCTAACAAATGTAATCAGTGTAACCTGGTTTCTTGTACCCTGAATGATTCCTCAACAATAAAAAAAAAATTAAAAAAAATAGAAAAGTATGAAACCCTAACAAAAGAAATAGCGGAAGATATTAACGAATGGAAGAAAATAACACGCTCATGGCTAGGAAGAATCAACATTGTTAAAATGTCTATACTCTCCAAAGCAATCTACAGATTCAATGCCATCCCTATTAAAATACCAATATGGTACTTTCAAGACTTGGAAAAAATAGTTCTCCATTTTGTACGGAACCAGAAAAAACCTTGTATAGCTAAGGCAGTTCTTAGTATTAAAAACATAGCCAGGGTCATCAGTGTACCAGACTTTATACTGTACTACAAGGCCATAGTGATCAAAACAGCATGGTATTGATACAAAAACAGAGATATAGACATCTGGAATTGAATGGAAAACTAGGAAATGAAACTAACATCTTACAACCACCTAATCTTTGATAAATCAAACAAGAACATACACTGCAGTTTTGAGATTTTGTGATGTGGGTCATCAATAAATGGCGCTGGGAGAACTGGATATTCACATGTAAAAGACTGAAACTGTACTGGAACCTTTCTTCACCCACGAAAAATTGGCTCAAGATGGATAAAAGACCTAAATTTAAGGAATGAAATGATAAAAAATCATCAAAAAATGCATAGGAATATATCGGCCTGGGGAAAGACTTTATGAAGAAGACTTCAACAAACAACAAAAATAAACAAATGGGATGAAAAGCTTCTATACAGCTAAGGAGACAACAACCAAAGCAAATAGATAACCTAATCAATGGGAAAGGATAATCGTATATTTTGAATCAAACAAAAGCTTAATAATTAGGAGCTACAGAGAACTCAAATTAATCAACACGAAAAAAGCCAACAATCCCTTACATCAATGGGTAAGAGTGATGAGTAGAGCCTTCTCTAAAGAAGACAGATGAATGGCTAACAAACATAAAAAAATGCTCATAATTATTAGAGAAATGCAAATAAAAATCACCTTGAGATATCATCTAACCACAGTGAGAATGGCCCACATCACAAAATCTCAAAACTGCAGATGCTGACATGGATGTGGAGAGAAAGGTACACGGTTTTTTTTTTTTGGCTGGGGCTGGGTTTGAACCTGCCACCTCCAGCATATGGGGCTGGCGCCTTACTCCTTTGAGCCACAGGCGCCACCCTGAGAAAGGTACACTTTTACACTACTGGTGAGACTGCAAGCTGATACAACCTTTTTGGAAGGAAGTATGGAGATCCCTCAAAGAACTCAAATTAGACCTCTCATTTGATTCTGCAATCCCATTACTGGGCATCTACCCAGAAGAAAAAAAGATCCTTTTTACCATAAGGACACTTGCAGTAGACTGTTTATCGCAGCTCAATTTACAATCACCAAAATGTGGTAATAGCCTAAATGCCCACCAACCCAGGATTGGATTAATAAGCTGTGGTATATGTATACCATGGAATACTATTCAGCCATTAAAAAAGATGGAGACTTTACATCCTTTGCATAAACCTGGATGGAAGTGAAAAACATTATTCTTAGTAAAGCATCACAAGAATGGACAAGCAAGAATCCTATATACTCAATTCTGATATGAGGACAATTAATGATCTAGTACAAGGCGAGAGGTAGGGGAAGAAGAGAACAAAGAGAGGAAAGGAGGGAGAGGGTGGGGGGTCACGGTGTATGACACACCTTTTGTGGGAGGGACACAATTATAAGAGGGACTTTACTTAACAGATGCAATCAATTTAACCTGGTTCTTTATACCCTCAATGAATCCCCAACAAAAAAAAAATTAAAAAATTAAAATTAAGTATTCCTCATAACAATTCTATAAGTGAGATACTACTATAAACCCTACTTTTCATACGGGAAAGTAGCGACTTAGAGTATACTACAGCACAATCAAGAAGTTATTTTAATCACAAAAACCATTGTGATTTTTTTTCCTTCTGGGTAGATGCCCAATAATGGGATTGCAGAATCAAATGAGAGGTCTAATTTGAATCCTATGTACTCAATTTTGATATGAGGAAGTTAATGATAATTAATGACACAGTGGGGGTGGGAGAAGGGGAGAGCAGAGAGAGAAAGAAGGAGGGAGGGGTAGGGGAAAGGAAGACAGAGAGAGGGAAGGGGGGGTTGGTGTGTGCCACACCTTTTGGGGGCAAGACAGGATTGTAAGAGGGACTTTACAAAAAAAAAAAAAACATCATGAGGAAAAAAAGGCAAGCTACTGAGTGGAAGAAGATATTTGCAATACATATATCTCTCAAGGGTCTTCTAGCTAAAACATAAAAGGAAGCTGTACAAAGCAATAACAATTAAGCAGATAACCCAATGGTCAAGAGACTCAAATAAACACTTTATAGAAAGGATATTCAAATAACCAATAAGAAGAAAATAATACAAATAATGGCTGGGTACAGTGGCTCATGGCTGTAAGACTAGCACTTTGGGAGGCCAAGATGGGGAGGATTGCTTGAGGCCAGGAGGTCAAGATTAGCCTGGGCAACACAGCACAACCCTGTATTGCTATGTTGACCCCACCAAAAAAAAAAAAATTGAAAAAAGAAAAGAAGAATGGCTTCTTTGGCTGGGGCCATTGCAAGCATTTATCATGAAAACACCATCAGAAGGAGACATCAAGAGGAAAAAAATGGCAGACTGGAAGCAGCCCACAAACCCTATAGCGCCAAAGGAAAGAAGAATAAATAAGGTAATGCCAGTATCTCATGGGCTCTAGTCTGCAGGATGGATGCAGCACCTAGTGATCCATGATGGAGCCACCCACTGATCTACACCAAAGCTGGTTACAAAGTCAATATGCACAAATCAGTAGCATTCGTACATACCACTAACAGTCAAGCTGAGAATCAAGTCAAAGATTCACTATCATTCCCAAATGCTACAAAGAAAATAAAATAACCAGGAGTATACTTAGCCAAGGAGGTGAAAGATCCCTACAAAGAGAACCACAAAACACTAAGAAAGGAAATTGCAGAGGATACAAACAAATGAAAAACCATATCATGCTCAAGGATTGGTAGAATTGACATCATTAAAATGTCCAAACTACTCAAAATGATTTACAGATTCAATAAAATTCCCATAAAATGCCAATATTATATTTCACAGATCCAGAAAAAATAATTCTAGTCTTCATTTGGAACCAGAAAAGTGCCCAAATAGCCAAGGCAATCTTAAGCAAAAGAAACAAAACTGGAGATATTACATTACCAGACTATAATAACCAAAACAGCCTGGTATCAGCACAAAATAGAACAAAGACCAATGGAACAAAATAGAACATTCATATATAAAACCATCCACATACAGCCAACTGATCACTGACAGAGCAGACAAAAATATACACTAGGGAAAATAACCCCTAATAAGTAAGTGGTGCTGGGAAAATTGGATTGGTTACATGCAGAAGAATGAAACAGAATCAGTATCTCTCATCACTCACAAAAGTTAATTAAAGATGGATAAATGACATAAATGTAAGGCATGGAGCCATAAGAATTCTAGAAGAAGGGTGCAGATGAAATTTACTAAGTGTAGAGTATAAGGGTTTGAACACAATAATTAAGAAAATGCCATGAAGACTATGTTAACCAGTTCAGTGAAAATATTTCAGACCGTATATGGAACCAGCACATTGTACCTCATGATTGTATTATTGTACACAGCTATGATTTAATAATAAATAAATAAATAAATAAAATAAAATAAAAGAATTCTAGAAGAAAATGTTGGAAAAACTCTTCCAGATATCAGCTTAGGCAACAAATTTATGAAGAAGACCCCAATAGCATTCACAACAACAACAAAACTAAATGAATAGGACTTGAATAAATTAAAAAGCTTCTGCACAGCCAAGGAAATAATCAACAGAGCAAATATGCAACCTAAAGAATGAGAGGAAATATTTGCAAGCTATACATTGATAATAACTAGAATATACAAAGAACTCAAGAAAACAGCAAGAAAAAATCAAACAATCCCATCAAAAGTGGGCAAAACATATAAACAGAAGCTTTTCAAAAGAAGATAGACAGGGCGGCACCTGTGGCTCAAAGGAGTAGGGCACTGGTCCCTTATGCTGGAGGTGGTGGGTTCAAACCCAGCCCCGGTCAAAAACTGCAAAAAAAAAAAACAAAACAAAAAGAAGATAGACAAATGGACAACAAACATTTAAAAGAAAAAGCTTAACATCACTAATCATCAGAAAAATGTAAATTAAAACCACAATAAGATATTATCTTATTTTATCCCTGTTAGAATGGCTTTTATTTAAAAAGTCCAAAAATCATAGATGCTGACATGGATGCAAAGAGAAAAGAATGTTACTACATTGTTGGTTGGACTGAAAACTAGTACAACCTCTATGGAAAACAGTATGGCATTACCTCAAAGAACTAAAAATTTGATCCATGAACCCACTATTGGGTATTTACCCAAAGGAAAAGAAGTTATTTTATCAAAAACACACCTGTACTTGAATGTTTATTGCAGCATAATTCATAATTGCAAAGATGTGGGATCATCCCAAATGTCCATCAATTCATGAGTGGATTAACAAAATATGATGTACATATACTAGGGAATACTATTCAGCCACGAAGAAGGATGAATGAATGCCATTTACAGCAATTTGAATGAAACTGGAGAACATGATCCCATGTGAAGTATGTAAAGAACAGAAAAACATATACTACGTGCATGCAGTATTAAATTGCGACTAACTGAAGAGCATACATATACTTAAAGTAAAACTTAATAGAAATCAAACAAGAAGAAGGATGGAGAAGGGAATGGGTGAAAATCTGCCCAACCAATGGATACAATAATCACTATTTGGATGACAGACACACTTATAACCATGACTCAAGCATTAAAAAGCAATCCATGTAACCAAAAATATCTGTACCCCTGTAATACTTTGATATAATAATAAGAAGATTAGCTGGGTCCTGTCTCTAAGAAAAAAGAAATAAAGGCAATTTCCCTTGCTGCCTTAGAAGCTTGCATTAGCTTTAATTTTTTTTTTAAAAGGAAAAAATGCAAATAACAATAGTTAAAAGGTCAACAGGTTGGGCAGTGCCTGTGGCTCAGTGGGTAGGGTGCTGGCCCCATATACCAAGGGTGGAGGGTTCAAACCCAGCCTAGCCAACAACAAAAATAGCTGGGCATTGTGGCAGGCACCTGTAGTCCCAGCTACTCGGGAGGCTGAGGCAAGAAAATCGCCTAAGCCTAGGAGTTGGAGGTTGCTGTGAGCTGTGTGATGCCATGGCACTCTACCAAGGGTGATAAAGTGAGACTCTGTCTCTACAAAAAAAAAAAAAAAAGAAGAAAGAAAGAAAGAAAGAAAGAAAGAAAGAAAGAAAGAAAGAAAGAAAGAAAGAAAGAAAGAAAGAAAGAAAGAAAGAAAGAAAGAAAGAAAGAAAGAAAGAAAGAAAGAAAGAAAGAAAGAAAGAAAGAAAGAAAGAAAGAAAGAAAGAAAGAAAGAAAGAAAGAAAGAAAGAAAGAAAGAAAGAAAGAAAGAAAGAAAGAAAGAAAGAAAGAAAGAAAGAAAGAAAGAAAGAAAGAAAGAAAGAAAGAAAGAAAGAAAGAAAGAAAGAAAGAGAGAGAGAGAAAAGGTCAACAGGGTTACTAACATGGAATTTTGAGAAAATTCTAATAATAGTAGTTTTTTTTTTTTTAAGAGAGGAAAGAATACCTAACAAGTGCAAATACTGTAACCTAGTTGTTTGTACCCTCACATTAACCTGAAATTTAAAAAAAGAGAGGAAAGAAGAAATGATAAAACCAAAAACAATGTGAGCAAGTAGAAAACATGATGAAATAATAGACCTAATCCAACTGTATCAGTAATTGCATTATAATTAAATAGACGAAACATTCTAGTTAAAAGGCAAAGATTGTCAAATGGATAAAAAACTAGGACTGAACTATATGCTGTTTACAGAAGTGAAATTTAAAGATATATATGGGCTAAAAGTAAATCAATGAATAAAGACACACATTTAGCCACTAGGCAAAAGGCTGAGTGGCTCTGTTAACATCAGATAAAGTAGACTTTAGAACAAGGAAATAAAGAGGGGCATTTCATAACAATAAAGGGATAAGTATATAGGAAGTCACAAGAATCATAAAAGACTGCTTATAATGTTGTGATATAATAAGAAATATATATTTTGTTTTTGTCTATGATTTGCAACATAAAGTATCAAAACCACTTGTGATTTCCTAAATGATGGGATGCTAGGAGCATCTTCCCGTTTTGTATTTGACCCAGTTCTTGACACAGAGTTCGTAAATCACTTGAATTCCCTGGATGACAGGAGCACTTTTTTGTTCTAGTAAGATAACTCTTGATGGAATCCTGTATAAAATCCTGTATAAAATTGGGAAATTTTCAACTTTAATGAAAAAGGGTAATCAAAAGACACCAAAACCAAGATGACCTAGATGTTGGAATTATCTGTCAAAGATTTTAAGAAGCCATCATTAAAATGTTTCAACAAGCAATTATGAACACATTTATTGTAAAACAAATGAACAAATGTAAAAATCCTAGAAAATATTATGCAAAAGATAGAAAATATAAAGAAGAACCAAAGGGAAATTGTAGAACTGAATAATACAATAATCAAAATGGGATTAATAGCAAAATCAAGATAACAAAGAATCAGTGTACTTGAAGATAGACAATAGGAAATGCCCCATTTGAACAACAGAAAATACACTGAAAAAAATTAATGGAGCATCAAAGACCTATGGGACAATAACAAAAGATTTATAATATTTGTGTCACCAGAGTTTTAGAAAGAGAGGAGAAATAATAGGGGACTAAAAAAAATTCCAAAAAGTTATGAAAGTTTTCCAAAACTTGGCAGTGGGTTTATCCCACATAACTTTAGTTATGAGACACTAAATGAATTCTCAATAGTAGAAACCCAAATAAATTCACACCAATATGCATCATAATCAAAATTCTGAAAACTAAAGACAAAGAAAAAGTCTTGAAAATAGCTAGAGAAAAATGGCATGTGACCTACAGGGAAAAACCATAAAACAATGTGTCTTATGATTTCTTATCAGAAATCATTGAAGGAAGAAGACTGTCATGATGCTTTTCAATGGTTGAAAGAAAATATCTGGCAACCTAGAATTCTATACCCAGGAATAAAGGTAAAATCAAGACATATGCCAGTGAAGGGAAACTAAGAGAATTTTGTTACTAATTTACTTATCTTAAAAGAATGGCAAAAGGAATATATCGAAACAGAAAGTAATAATAAAAGAAGGAAATTCAGAACTTTAGGAATGAAGAGATAACAGTGGAAAAAGTGAAACTGCGAGTAAATATAATAGATTACCCTTTTCCTCTTGAGTTTTCTGAATTATCCCAGGAATATGAAAATGGACCAATATTTTAAAAATTTATCAGTGTATAGCTGGGCACTGTGGCAGGTGCCTGTAGTCCCAGCTACTTGGGAGGCTAAGGCAAGAGAATTGCTTAAGCCCAAGAGTTTGAGGTTGCTGTGAGCTGTGATGCCACGGCACTCAATTGAGGGCAACATAGTGAGACTCTGTCTCAAGACAAAAAAAATTAAAATTTATCAGTGTAATCTATCACATAAATTAAATGCAAAACAACATATCATCTCAGAATATATAATAAAAACTTTGATAAAATTCAATATACACTCATAATTTTAAAAATTTATAGGAAACTACAGAAAACATCATACTTAATGCTGAACCTTTAGAAGCAAAACTCTCAAAGTCAGGAATTAGCCAAGACTTTCTCCAGCATTTAATAGTATTAATTAATAATTCATTAATTAATGAATTAATGTCTTGGCCAAAGCAATGAGACAAGAAATGTATATAAGATGTATGTGGATTAGAAAAGGAGAGATAAATTACTGTTTTCAGATCATATCACCATGGACATAGAAAATCCAAAGGAATCTGAAAACAAATCATGAAAACTAATAAGAGAGTGAGTAGTCTAGCAAACAACCATGATTGTATATAAGGTGTTTTTCTTACTTGGGTCACAGGTTTACAATTTGTTTACTAATTTTGACCAAGTTCAATTAAGAGCCAGAGAAATGTTTTCTTGAAGATTATATACCATCTTCTGAAATGCCAGAACAGGGCCCTAGATACTGTGACTTCTTTTTTTTTTTTAATTTTCTTTTTTTTTTTTGGTTTTTGTTTTTTTTTTTGGCCGGGGCTGGGTTTGAACCCACCACCTCTGGCATATGGGACTGGCGCCCTACTCCTTGAGCCACAGGCGCCACCCGATACTGTGACTTCAAATCCAGTGATTTTCCATGATGAAGTGTTGCCCATTTGTGTACCATACCACTACAACTATGGCAGTGGTAGAAACAGCAGTTTTTAAGTGATTTTGATTCCTGAACTTCTTGACAGAAAGAATGAGGATGGACAGGAGTTATTCTGTAGAAACTGACCTAAAGGTGGTTTTGGAACAGATGTTTCATTTTCATTTAAACAATTTCAATTTATGTCATAGCTTGCCTTGTTCCTGAAAATGACCAAGCTAAGGCTTCTGGGAAGATAGGGAGGGAAAATATCAAGATATGGGAATGGGCCTGAATGGGGTAGAATGACAACAATAAAAAAACCTAGGGGCACCCCCACCAAGAAACATCTGCAGAGGAATTGAAAAAGAAAGACTATGCAGAAAGTGAAAAAATGGCAGATATCTTTGTAAAATAGGCATTTGGTAATCATTTCCTCTTTCTTGACACATGGGACCCTGCTCTCTTGGTTTTTTCCTTCCCAAGGCTTCTCACTCTCTTCTGCTTGCTGCCATGGATCTCTCCCATCTATACATATTGAAATGTCTTTTGGTCCTTAGATGATCTCATCCAATCTCTTGGTTTGACATACCCCATTTTATTTCAGACTCTGACTTCTTTCCTGAATTCAAGTCTTGTATATATCCAGCTACCTACTCAGCTTCTCTATTTATATGAGAATGTTTAACAGGCATCTAAAACTTCATGTGTACCAAATCAAACTTTTGCTTCTCCATCTGCTACTTCTTTCTCCACCTATCTTTTTCATCTAAGCAAATTGTGCCTCTAATCATTCAGTATTTCAGGCTAGACAATTACAATTATCCTTGACTCGGTTCTACCTCACATCAATCTGTCAGAACCCTATCACCTTTCATCCCTTCACCATCCTCACCACTACACTACTGCAACATCCACCTAACTAAACTCCTTGCTTCTACTTTTGTCCCTTCACAGACTACTAGCATCATGTTATCATGTTATTCTTCTGTTTGCCATCTGTCTCCCATACCACTTAGAACAAAATGCAAAGTCCTTCCCATAGTCTCTAGGCCATATCTAATGGTTCTTGGTTACCTTTCTGATATCATTTTCTAATTCCTTCCCCTAGTCTGTTCCACGCCCATAACACCAACCATCTCACTGTTCTTTTTTTTTTTTTTTTGAGACAGAATCTCAAGCTGTTGCCCTAGGTAGAGTGCCGCAGCATCATAGCTCACAGCAACCTCAAACTCTTGGGCTTAGGCTATTCTCTTGCCTCAGCCTCCCAAGTAGCTGGGACTATAGGTGCCCACCACAACACCCTGCTATTTTTTGGTTGTAGCTGTCATTGTTGTTTGGCATGCCTGGGCTGGATTTGAACTTGCCAGCTCCAGTGCATGTGGCTGGTGCCATACCTACTGAGCTACAGGGGCCACGCCCATCTCACTGTTCTTGAATACCCAAAACACACGCTCACCTCAAGAGGAGAGTCCTTGCCTCAGATATCCACATGACTCTCCCTTCCTTAGGACCTACTCAGTTTCACTTACCGGGCAAGTTTTCCTTGTTCCCTCTATGAAACATCCCTTGTCTTTTACTCTCTGTCCCCTTACCTTGCTTTACTATTTTCCCCTTAGGATCTACCACCTTAAAATCTAAAGAGCATGAGAAGAAGGTCTTGGTCTACTTTGTTCACTGCCCTCTGCCTGGCAACTAGAACAGTTCCTAGTATTCACACAGTGCCTCAATACATATGTTGAACGAGTAAATGGGTATCCTGAGTAATTATGAGTGACATCTAGGATTTACTTCTTTCTATTTGGAGAAGAAAATTGGTAGCATAAGAATGTGAGGTATCTCAGGCCATTAGCACCCCATCTTCTTTTTTTTTTTTGAACTTTATTTTTATTAAATCATAACTGTATACATGTATACATTGATATGATCATGGGGCATCATACACTTGCTTCATAGACCATTTGACACATTTTCATCACAATGGTTAACATAGCCTTCCTGGCATTATCTCAATTACTGTGTCAAAACATTTACATTCTACATTTACCAAGTTTCGCAAATACCCCTGTAAGATGCATCACAGGTATGATCCCACCAATCCCCCTCCCTCTACTCACCACCCCCCTCCCTCCCCTCCCTTTCCCACTTCCCCCTGTTGTTAGGTTGTAACTGGGTTATAGCTTTCATGTGAGAGCCCCAAATTAGTTTCATAGTAGGGCTGAGTACATTGGGTACTTTTTCTTCCATTCTTGAGATACTTTACTAAGAAGAGTATGTTCCAACTCCATCCATGTAAACATGAAAGAGGTAAAGTCTCCATCTTTCTTTAAGGCTGCATAATATTCCATGGTGTACATATACCACAATTTATTAATCCATTCATGGATCGATGGGCACTTGGGCTTTTTCCATGACTTAGCAATTATGAATTGGGCTGCAATAAACATTCTGGTACAAATATCTTTGTTATGTTGTGATTTTTGGTCTTCTGGGTATATGCCCAGCAGAGGAATTACAGGATTGAATGGCAGATCTATTTTTAGATCTCTGAGTGTTCTCCATATATCTTTCCAAAAGGAATGTATTAATTTGCATTCCCACCAGCAGTGCAGAAGTGTTCCCTTTTCTCCACATCCACACCAACATCTCTGGTTTTGAGATTTTGTGATATAGGCTAGTCTCACTGGAGTTAGATGATATCTCAAAGTAGTTTTGATTTGCATTTCTCTGATGATTAAAGATGATGAGCATTTTTTCATATGTCTGAAGGCCGTGCACCTGTCTTCTTCAGAGAAGGTTCTCTTCAAATCCCTTGCCCAGCCTGCGATGGGATCCCTTGTTTTTTTCTTGCGGATGCGTTTGAGTTCTCTGTGGATTCTGGTTATTAAACCTTTGTCAGAGGTATACCCTGCAAATATCTTCTCCCATTCTGAGGGCTGTTTGCTTGCTTTACTTACTGTGTTCTTGGCTGTGCAGAAGCTTTTTAGTTTGATCAAGTCCCAGTAGTGTATTTTTGAAGCTGCTTCAATTGCCCGGGGGGGTCCTCCTCATAAAATACTCGCCCAGACCAATTTCTTCAAGGGTTTTCCCTGCATTCTCCTCTAGTATTTTTATAGTTTCATGTCTTAAGTTTAAATCTTTAATCCAATGAGAGTCTATCTTAGTTAATGGTGAAAGGTGTGGGTCCAATTTCAGTCTTCTGCAGGTTGCCAGCCAGTTCACCCAGCACCATCTGTTTTGTTTTTTTTTTTTTTTTTGTATAGACAGAGTCTCACTTTATGGCCCTCGGTAGAGTGCCGTGGCATCACACAGCTCACAGCAACCTCCAGCTCCTGGGCTTAAGCGATTCTCTTGCCTCAGCCTCCCGAGTAGCTGGGACTACAGGCGCCCACCACAGCACCCGGCTATTTTTTTTGTTGTTGTTGCAGTTTGGCCGGGGCTGGGTTTGAACCCGCCACACTCGGCATATGGGACCGGCGCCCTACTCACTGAGCCACAGGCACCACCCAGCACCATTTGTTAAATAGGGAATCTTTTCCCCACTGAATGTTTTTAATTGGCTTGTCAAAGATCAAATAACGGTAAGTAGCTGGATTCATCTCTTGGTTCTCTATTCTGTTCCAGGTATCTACTTGTCTGTTTTTGTAGCAATACCATACTGTTTTGATCACTATCAATTTGTAGTAAAGTCTGAGGTCTGGTAGTGTGATTCCTCCTGTTTTTTTTTTATTTCTGAGTAATGTCTTGGCTATTCGAGGTTTTTTCTGATTCCATATAAAACAAAGTATTGTTTTTTCAAGATCTTTAAAATATGACAGTGGAGCTTTAATAGGGAGTGCGTTGAAATTATATATTGCTTTGGGTAGTATGGACATTTTAATAATGTTGATTCTTCCCAGCCATGAGCATGGTATGTTTTTCCATTTGTTAACATTTTCGGCTATTTCTTTTCTTAGAGTTTCATAGTTCTCTTTATAGAGATCTTTCACATCCTTTGTTAGGTAAATTCCCAAATATTTCATCTTCTTTGGCACTACTGTGAATGGGATAGAGTCCTTAACTGCTTTTTCAACTTGACTGTTGTTGGCGTATATAAAGGCTACCGATTTATGGATGTTGATTTTGTAACCTGAGACGTTGCTGTATTCCTTGATCACTTCTAGGAGTTTTGTAGTAGAGTCCCTAGTGTTTTCCAGATACACAATCATATCATCTGCAAAGAATGAAAGTTTGATCTCTTCTGACCCTATATGGATACCCTTGATCGCCTTTTCTTCCCTAATTGCGGTGGCTAAAACTTCCATTACAATGTTGAAAAGCAATGGAGACAATGGGTAGCCTTGTCTGGTTCCTGATCTGAGTGGAAATGATTCCAATTTAACTCCATTCAATATGATATTGGCTGTGGGTTTGCTGTAGATGGCCTCTATCAGTTTAAGAAAAGTCCCTTCTAGACCAATTTTCTTGAGTATTCTGATCATGAAGGGATGCTGGATATTATCAAAAGCTTTTTCTGCATCAATTGAGAGAATCATATGGTCTTTGTTTTTTAATTTGTTTATGTGCTGGATTACATTTATAGATTTACGTATATTGAACCAGCCTTGAGATCCTGGGATAAAACCGACTTGGTCATGATGTATAATTTGTTTGATGTGTTGCTGGATTCTGTTAGGCTCTTGTTGAATATTTTTGCATCTATATTCATTAGTGATATTGGTCTATAATTTTCTTTTCTTGTTGGGTCTTTTCCTGGTTTGGGGATCAGGGTGATGTTTGCTTCATAGAATGTGTTGGGTAGTCTTCCTTCTTTTTCTACCTTTTAGAACAGGTTGAGTAATATAGGTACTAATTCCTCTTTAAAGGTTTGGTAGAATTCTGACGTGAAACCATCTGATCCCGGGCTTTTCTTTTTAGGGAGGTTTTGTATAGTTGATGCTATTTCTGAACTTGGTATGGGTCTGTTCAACATTTCCACTTGATTCTGACTAAGTCTTGGAAGGTGGCGTGCTTCCAAGTATTGGTCAATTTCCTTCAGATTTTCATATTTCTGAGAATAAAGTTTCTTGTAATATTCATTAAGGATTTTTTGGATTTCTGATGAGTCTGTTATTTTGTCTTTGTTGTTTCTGATTGATGATATTAGAGATTTTACTCTTTTTTTCCTGATTAGGTTTGCCAGAGGTTTATCTATTTTATTGACCTTTTCATAAAACCAGCTTTTTGATTTATTGATCTGTTGTATTATTCTTTTGTTTTCAATTTCATTTAATTCTGCTCTAATTTTGGTTATTTCTTTTCTTCTACTGGGTTTGGGGTTGGAATGTTCTTCCTTTTCCAGTTGCTTGAGATGTCCCATTAAGTTGTTAACTTCCTCTCTTTCCGTTCTCTTGAGGAAGGCTTGCAGTGCTATAAATTTACCTCTTAGAACTGCCTTTGCGGTGTCCCAGAGGTTCTGATAGTTTGTGTCTTCATTGTTGTTTTGTTCCAAAAAATTGGTGATTTCTTTCTTAATCTCATATCTGACCAAGCTATCATTCAGCATAAGGTTATTTAACTTCCATGTTTTTGTATGAGTATGCAGATTCCTGTTGTTACTCAATTCAAGTTTTATTCCATGATGGTCTGAGAAGATGCATGGAATAATTTCTATTCCTTTAAATTTACTGAGGTTAGACTTGTGACCTAAAATGTGGTCAATTTTGGAGTAAGTTCCTTGGGCTGATGAGAAGTATGTATATTCAGTTTTGTTGGGATGAAATGTTCTGTAGATGTCTGCTAAATCTAAATATTGGATGGTTAGGTTTAAATCTAAGATTTCTTTGCTCAGCTTCTTGTTGGAGGATCGATCCAACACTGCCAAAGGAGTGTTGAAATCTCCGATGATTATGGAGCTGGAGGAAATCAAGTTACTCATGTCTGTTAGAGTTTCTCTTATAAATTGAGGTGCATTCTGGTTGGGTGCATAGATATTAATAATTGAGATCTCATCATATTGAGTATTACCCTTAACAAAAATGAAGTGACCATTCTTGTCCTTCCTTACTTTTGATGGTTTAAAGCCTACTGTATCTGCAAATAAAATTGCAACACCTGCTTTTTTCTGATTACCATTTGCCTGAAATATGGATGACCATCCTTTTACCCTGAGTCTGTATTTGTCTTTTAGGTTAAGATGTTACTCTTGTATGCAACAAATATCTGGCTTGAGTTTTTGTATCCAGTCAGCTAACCTATGCCTCTTTAGAGGACAGTTTAAGCCATTCACATTAATGGAGAGTATTGATAAGTCTGGTGGAATTTTGGGTATCGAGTTTTTCAAAGGTCCAGTGGACATTTTTAATCCTTTCGCCAGTGTGGAAGTTGGAGTTTGATCCGAAGTTTCTGAGTGAGTTTACTTTTGTGGTATAGGATTGGGTTGGCCATTGTGGAGGATAGGTCTGAGAATATCCTGAAGAGCTGGTTTACTTATGGCAAATTTTTTCAACATATGAATGTCATTGAAGTATTTAATTTCTCCATCATAAATGAAACTCAGTTTGGCTGGATACAAGATCCTGGGTTGAAAGTTATTTAGCTTTAGGAGATTAAAAGTCAATGACCACCCTCTTCTGGCTTGAAAAGTTTCAGCAGAGAGATCTTCAGTTATTCTAATATTCTTTCCTTTGTATGTAATGGTTTTCTTTCACTGGGCTGCTTTGAGAATCTTCTCTTTCATATTAACTTTAGTGAAGCTAATTATGATATGCCTGGGGGATGACTTATTGGGGTTGAATCATGCTGGGGTTCTGAAGCTGTCTGCTGTCTGAATTTCAGATTCTCTAGGCATTTCAGGAAAATTTTCTTTCATAATTTCATGCAGAAGGGCCTCTGTGCCCTTTGAGGCCACTTCATCATTCTCTGAAATCCCAATTATTCATATATTGCTTTTCTTCAAATTATCCGAGAGTTCTCTGAGTGAATGATCCGTTTTTGCTCTCCATTTCTCTTCCTCTTTGAGAGATTGGGAGCGTTTGAAGACTTTATCTTCAATGTCAGAAATCCTTTCTTCTGCTTGCTCCATTCTGTTGCTGAGGGATTCTACTGTATTTTTCATATCTTTGAGGGCTGTAAATTCTTGCTTCAGTGTGTCTAACTCTTTGGTGGTTTTGTCTTTAAATTCGTTAAATTCTTGAGACAACTTTTGAATTTCTCCTCGAATTCCTAATTCCATTTTATTAATCTTGTCTGCGATCCAAATTCTGAATTCGATTTCTGACATCTCAGCCAGTTGTTTATGAATGGGATCTTCAATCACATCGGCCGTATCTTTTCTTGGGGGGGTTTGATCTATTCTGGTTATTCATGTTACCAGAGTTTTTCCGCTGATTCCGCCCCATGGTTATTTTACTCCCTTTGATTTTTCCCCTGGGGCTTTATCGAGGGCCCGTACAGTGTTGTGGCCTGAGAAACTGGGGCCCTGTCTTGTGTGGTGGGGTGAAGTGGTTCTGTCTTGTTTTCAGTTGGTTTCTGTTCGATCCTATTGTAACATTTACTCTGGCTTGAAGTCTCAGCTGTGTGGAAAAACCAGCAATTAAGTCACCCCGCCCGCCCACCTCTGGCACCAATTTGAAAAGGAAAAGGAAAATCAAACCTTCCTACAACCGCTTACCCAGGGCACCACCTGAAAAGTCCTCAGTCTATTAGTTCAGTTCAAAAGGTCCAAATTGATTGTCTCAATCGGCACCTGTCTCGGGGGGGAGAGTTCAAGAGGTCTCTGGGAACTGGATCACAGGGGTCTGGTGACTCCTCTGATATGGCTTACTCCAGTGCTGCATGGAGTCAGGAGGAGCCACCTAGCAAATAGATCAGTCTGGGAAGGTTGATGTCTCCTTCCCCACTTTGCCCCTCCATTGGACCCAGTCACTGGTATCTCTGCAGATGGCTAACCCAGTTGCCTGTAGTGAACAGATACTCCAGGGGTTTGCACCTGCCTGAATTGCAAGGAAGTCTGCCAGGCCCCTGCATTCTGCCACTATCTAGCAGGAGGAGATGGGGCCTGACATCTTTGAGTGCTTGATGCAGGTGGTGGGAGGGAGGTGTTCACTCAGGCTTAGCACTGTCCCTGATTGATGTTGCTAACAGAACAGAACAGAACAGACAACTTTGTGGGGTTCTGTCTCTGTTTCTGCTAAAATTGCCTACAGAAGACGGGCTGTTCTGTGTTCAAACATCTTTGCTGCTGGAGGTTTGTGTCTGATTACCTTTCTGAGTCGGCCCTGCCCTGGAAGCTTCCCGGGTTTGTGAGCAGTGTCAGGCAAATCCTTTGCTCACTGGTGGCCTCCTCTGGTTGCCCAGGGAGACAGGGGGTGTGGCTTCAGTATATCCAGAAGTGAGCCATTTTGCTGTTAAAGAAAAAACGGCTGTTGATTTGCCTCTAGGAACTGCCGCTCTGGTGTGGGCACCCAGCTGACCCTTTTCTCCTCTGTCTCGTGCCCCAGAGTCAGCACTGAGCAGCTGCAGTTTATGCTCTGTCCACACCCCTCGAGAGATCTCCCAAGAATCTGGACTCCTGGGGGGCAGGCCCCCAGATCCCCGAGTGAGAGTGGGGGGAAGCTAGAGTTTCATTCGGTTTTATGCCTGGCCCAAGGAGGGCTGCTGCACTGCACTGCAGGGAAGTGCCGCCAAGGCATGACTCCCCCTCAGTGGAGTGCCCTCTCCTCACTCGCGTGTCTCAGAGTCAGTGCTGACCAGTCGCGGCTCGGGTACTGTGCACTCCCCTTGAGAAATCACCCAAGGATCCGAACTCCTGGGGGACAGGCCCCCAGACCCTGAGTGGGAGTGGGGTGGAGTGCTGAGAGCTCAGTGGGGAAGCTAGAGCTTCATTCAGTTTTATGCCTGGCTGTATTGTTGCCCGGGGAGGGCTGCTGCACCGCACCGCAGGGAAGTGCTGCCAAGGCGTGACTCCCCCTCAGCTGAGTGTCCTCTCCTCACTTGCGTGTCTCAGAGTCAGTGCTGACCAGTCGCAGCTGGGGCACTGTGCACTCCCCTCGAGAAATCACCCGAGGATCCAAACTCCTGGGGGACAGGCCCCCAGACCCCAAGTGAGAGTGGGGGGAAGCTAGAGTTTCACTCAGTTTTATGCCTGGCCATATTGATGCACGGGGAGGGCTGCTGCACCGCACCGCAGGGAAGTGCCACCGAGGCATGACTTCCCCTTAGCCGGGTGCCCTCTCCTCACTTGCGTGCCTCAGAGTCAGCGCTGACCAGTTGCAGCTCGGGGACTGTCCACTCCCCTTGAGAAATCACCCAAGAATCCAAACTCCTGGGGGACAGGCCTCCAGACCTCAGTGAGTGGGAGGGGAGTGTTGGGGGTTCAGGGTTGCCGGCAAAGGATTTTTAAAGTTTTATACAGTTTTATGCCTGGCAGGAGAATGCCATGGCACTCTAGTAGGGGAGGTAGGTCCAGTTTTTAGAAGGTCTCTCCCATGGAGTGTAGTGGGAGGGCCTTTAATTTCTTCCCGTTTGTTTAATTGTGGGGCTCTTGAGCCGGTCTCATGGGGGAGGGGGACTCCTGTCTACTTGGTGGTGGATTTTGTACCTTTCGTTTGTGTCCTTGTGATCACAGCTTGCCTCAGCGGTGTTCATGTGCGTTCTTCAACCTTCTCTCTTGGTGCAGCTCAAATCCACCAGGATACTTACTAAATTCCTATCCCTTAACTCTCCTTCTGGACGGGAGCCTCTGTTGAAAGCTGGCTTCAGTCCGCCATCTTGTCTCCTCCCTCTCCCCCATCTTCTATAAGATTGGTACAGTGGCAGAGAATGTGGGGGAAAATCCAAAAACTTCATGTGTTCAGAGAGAATTTAGAATGAATAGAATGTTTTTCTATTTCTGGCGAGGGGAGAATTTGTGTCATCTCATATTGAGAAATTGCTGTTGTTTATTTAAACCATTATCGCAGTATTGTTACAAATAATGCAATTTAATAATAGTATTTAAATTGTTACTTGTTTAAAAACACCTATAATTAGAGTATGCTATGCAAAATGATCATGTAGCAAGGGAAGAAGTTACATTTTTATGGATGTGATTTTGCACTTTAGAATATTTTATATTCTAAAATATTTCTTTGCAAAATAACTAAGCATGTAATTAAAACATAAAATAGACAACTTTAAATTTTAAGCTAAAAGAAATCCTGGGACATTTCCATACCTTATTCACCTGAACACCTGGAATAGAATACTTCCTCCCACTCATTGCAAGGTACTTATATTAGTGTTAAAAATGTCCCAGAGAATGTACATAACTTTCATAACTTAATGCCTGGTTCCACAGAAACTAGCTACAGATCTGACAAGGGTGCTGTTTTCTCCTTGGGTGGCTTTGCTGGATAACAGCTGCAGAGCCGACACTCCTGTTGGCAGAGGTGCACACTAAGACCTGAACCCCAATTTTATCGCAGCTCAATTCTCAATCACAAAGGTGTAGAAACATCCCAAATGCCCGTCAACCCATGGATGGATTAATAAACTGTGGTATAGGTACCCTACGGAATACTATTCAGCCATAAAGAAAGACGAGGAGATTTTGCATCTTTTGTACTAAACTGGACAGATTTGGAAAATAATCTCCTTAGTAAAGTATCTCAAGAATGGGAAATCAAGCATTTCATGTACTCAATGCTAATTTGAAACTAGTAGGTGAACAATTACAGGCCCACACAAGAAAAATCACAGTTAAATTCAAGAAGCAGGGAATGGGAGGGAGGGAAGGAGTTTGGTAAGCTCCCACCTATCAGTACAATCTAGGAGTATAGGGCACACCTCCTGGGTGAAGGAATCAACTGCAACTTGGACTTTACCTTACAAATGAAAACAATGTAGTCTAATTGTATGTACCCTATGTTAATCCTAAATAAAAAGACAAAAACGACAACAACAAAAATAAACCTCCCCGAGCCTGGCACCTAAAGTGGGAGCACACTCCTCCCTGTGCACTTTGTCCTGCCAGCTCACGGGGCCGAATCTCACTGATCGGCACATCCCTGGGAGAACCACTGTAACTCTCACACATCTACGTGTGCATTCAAGTTTCCATGCTCCTTCACTCGCTCTCTGAGTACTGCCAGTCACATGGCATATGTCCTTTGGTAAGGCCTTCCATGATTGCTCTATTTGGTATCTCCTTTCTTTATGGGATCATTTCTCCTTTTCCCCTGTTTGGGGGTATTTTATTTCTTTTCTTTGCAAGTGCCTTTTTAGGGCTGGTTTCTGGCTTTGCAGGAGGGGGTTCAGCTGATAAGATTGGTCCTTCTCTGTGGTCTGTTTTGGCTTTGGTGGCTTTAGTATATGGAGCAGTGGTTGGATGTCAATGCCAGGTGTAGGGAGGAGTGGGGACCACAAGCCTTGGCCAGGTGAGAAGTTGTTCCTGCCACTTCTTTGCACTATCCACTTTTTTATTTTAAGCTTTAGACTCCCACTCTACTTCTTCACTTTACATTAATTTCTCATCTCAATGCACACCGATCTTTTCTCCCATGATTCATTAGAAACTGATTTACCAAATCCATTGGTAAGCCAAATGGAAAGTTTACTCCTTTTAAACATGTAGTGACAGATGAAAATAGAAGCATGTGATTGTTTTAAAAAATATAATAACAATAAAGGGCAAAAACTCTACTTATACTCCACACCCCATCCTGGAATTAGACACATCTTTCCAGTTTTATGTAATCCTTTCAGATCATTTCATATGCATATATAACCATATTATACATAATCTTTACCCACACACATATTTTAACAAAAATAAGAGTCTATAATATATATTTATTTGTCTCTCATTTTTTCCTCAACAATATATTATTACTCCAAAACTCCTGTAAAATTTCAAAAGGAATCTAAAATTGACTCGAAATCAATATGTTCTGTTCTGTCTCATTCTGTATGATAGGTTCACATCACTTCACAGGTGGTTATAATTTATTAATCTAATCTATTGATTGATAGTTGTAGATTTTTCCAACTTATTATAAATCAAGCCTTAGTGAATATTGTTGTGTATGCATTTTTTCTTGTACAATTGTGCCAGTATGTTTGTATATAATTACAAGTAAAACAAAGTACCAATTATATAATAATTATATAGGAGGTATTAATTATATAGAGAAGTTGAAATTTTCATAGGTGATACCAAATTTCCCTCGACATGACTGCACCAATTTATAATCCCATCAATATTGTATGGTTCTTTTCACTTTTGTCATCACTGGAATCTTATTAATTAAATTATGTTTTCCAATTTTATAAGCAACATTACTATTATTTATTTAATTTGTATTTCCCTGATTCCTAGTATGAGTGAGCATTTTTCATGTTTATTGGTTTTATTCTTATTCAATTAATTTCCTATTCATATACTTGGCAATGAACTCATCTCTGTAACCTTATTATGTTTCACTTATGCAACATTTAACATTAATGTCCCAAGTCTTTCATTTCTCTCACTTCCTATTAATATCCTGTAAAAATGCCTTAATTTTCTTCCTACTTTTCTAGTAAATTTTTGTCACCTCTATTTGCATGAGGTTTTCCCTTTGTCATCCCTTACATCTTGGCATTATCTGGAGATTCCCTCCTCTACCCCCTTTCACTTTGCATATTCTTGGAGTAAGATCCCTCATGTAAGCACTCATGAATGTGGTCTGACATCAACCATAATTTGTGTGCCAGTTATTCAAATATCTGGTTATTCAAATATGTGGCTCAAATCTCTCTCTTAGCCCTGGATTACATATATTCATCTGTACCTTACACATCTTGATCTTAACATATCCAAGGCTGAACTTACCATTTCCAGTGTCCCAACCTGTTCCTCATTCTGTCCACCGATTTGATCACCCAAACCTGGAATCAGATTCCTCCTCTTTCATCTGCCTCAACCTCATTTGCAACCAGGTAAAAGCTCTGCCCATTCTGCCCCATTCTCTTCATACCACCACTCCTACTTCAGTGAAGGCCCTCTTAGCTGGTTCCTCTAATAGCCTTGGGATGTCTCCTTGCTTCTAATCTCATTTTTCTCTTTATCAGAGTACTCTTTCTAATATGTGAGTGGTAGTATGGCATCTGTCTGCTCAAACCCTGTAATTATTTCCCCTCATAAACCTTCAGGATAAAATCTAAATTATTCATCATGTACAATAAAACCTTAGTAACCTGGTTTTCTGATCCAGTCTTTTCATTTTTTTAGCCACACTAAAATATGCTCATTTCCTGAATAGCCAAGTTATTTGGGTAGTAAAGGATTAAATAAAGAAACAAAGCCTTCACCATTTATTGTTCTTTAATTTTTTTCATGTGTTAAAAAAGGTTTTATATGTGTTCATTCTCCTGGTGTACCACACTCCATTGCTCTTCAGAAGGGCCACACCTACTTTTTTATCTCCCACAATCCTGGTCACACATGGCTTCCATTAGGTGCCTTCCCATGTGACCCCATAGTTCCTCACTTCACACCAGACTGCAATACTTTGCTTTTCAATGAGACTGTGAGTTGCTTTTTTCTTTTTTTTTATTTCAAATTAATATGAGGGTGCAAATCTTTAGGTTGCATTCTTTTCATTTATAAGGTAAAGTTCAAGTTGCAGTTGAGCCCTTCACCCAGGGAGCTTACTAAGCACCCTCATATTGTGCACATTAGGTGAGAGCCTGACAATTACCCTCTCCCCTCCACCCTCCTCTTTCCCTCTTCTTCCTTCCCCCTTGCTAGACTATGTTTGTGTTTTATCATTCATGTGGGCTTGTAGTTGTTTATATATTGGTTTCATATTAGTATTAAATAAATTGGATATTTTTTCCATTCTGGGGATACTTTACTAAGAAGAATGTGTTTTAACTCTATCTGTGTAAACACAAAAGATGTAAAGTCTCCATTTTTATGGCTGAATAGTACTCCATGGTATCCATATGCCACAGTTTGTTAATCTATTCATGGGTTTATGGGCATTTGGGTTTCTTCCATGACTTGGCAATTGTGAATTGAACTTCTGACTGGACACAAAAGCTCAGTCCCAATATCTGTTGTCTCCAAGAAACACATCAAACCTCAAAGGATAAAACAAGACTCAGGGTGAAGGGATGGAAAACAATAATTAAGCAAATGGAAATCAGAAAAAAGCAGGAGTTGCAATCTTATTTGCAGATACAATTGGACTGAAACCAACAAAAATAAGGAAATGCAAGTATATAAGTTGCTTACTATCAGTACTTTGAGTTTCATTTCTACATATCCAGATGCAGCTCAAGAAATATCCAATAGGGGCTGGGTGCAATGGCTCACATCTGTAATCCTAGCACTCTGGGAGGCTGAGGCAGGAGAAGCAATTGAACTCAGGAGTTCAAGACCACCCTGAGCAAGAGCAATACCCCATATCTACTAAAAATAGAAAAACTACCTAGGCGTTGTGGTGGTGCCTGTGGTTCCAGCTACTTAGGGGCTGAAGAAGGAGGATTGCTAGACCCCAAGAGTTTGAAGTTGCTATGAGTGATGTTGATGCCACAGTGACAGGCAGGGTGACAGAATAAGACCATCTCAAAAAAGAAATAGAAAGTTTGCAAAAATAAAAATTAAAAAAAAAGGGCGACACCTGTGGCTCAAGGGGAAGGGCGCCAGCCCCATATACCAGGGATGGCGGGTTCAAGCCCGGCCCCAGCCAAAACTGAAAAAAAAAAAAAAAAAAAAATTAAAAAGGAAAGAAATATTCAATAGCAGAAAAAGAAGAGAAGTAGGGAGGAGAAAGAAAAGGAAAGGAGAATCTGTCTTCTGTTGCCACTAAAATGGCTCTTACCAGGTGATACAGGGGAGAAAGGAATCCAGCCACCTCTAGTGGGGAGATCCTGCCCAGAAACAATGTTGGGGGCACAGTGAAGCAATAGGGAACTATGGTCAGGAGCTAATAAAGACCAGCACAGAAGACAAAATCCTGGGCTTGGGCAAAAGCCAGCTGGCCCTCCATCAGAGAACTAGAGATAAGAAAGGCCTGTTCAACAGTTTTTGTTTTTGAACTGGGCTGTTCCCTGGACCTGCATTGAAAGGGCTTAAGTGAGCAAGTGAACTCAAACTGTGTCTGGAGGTTGGAATTGAATTAGCACTAAATAGTGTGGAATGCCCTTTGGCTTGGCTACTAACAGGGAACCACCATTGTGGGAGGGCCACCTAGGAGGAACAGTCTACAGAGTCCTAGTGCAAAGCTAGCTCTAGTGCACCTGCTGAGCCCAGGCAGCTATCCTTGGGGTAAGCTTAAGGGCTTATGCATCCCCAGGAAAGCCACTTGGTGGTTGGGGGCACTGTTTGAAAGGTCAAGGTGTGCCATTTAAGAAATATAGCCAGAGTTTCAGGATCCAAATCCTGTGGGAACTGAATGCTAACAAAACAGTTGATCCCTAATTGAGAACAAATAAATTAGGAAGTCAGGATGGGTCTCCTTGGCAACTAGATAGTGGTGTCCAGCCCCTATCTTATACAGCAAAACTAGCAAGTGGTTTTTGCATCTTCTAACACCACAGCAGCAACTGGTGTCCAGGCAATATAATGCAGTATATATGTATTTTTCCCTTTCTTTTCTCAATTTTTTCCTTAGTTTTTTTTTTGTTTTTTGTTTTGTTTGATTTGGTTTGGTTGTGGTTTTATTTTTTAATTTTTACTTTCTTCAACAGCAAGGGCTCCATTTCTGTTTCAGTATTTCAGCCCCTTTTATTCTTTCTTTCTTTTTTATTTCTCTCCTTTTTATCCTCTTTTGGTAGAGATTTTTTTCACTTTTCTCATCTTTTCCACGTAAACTTCTCATATAACAACAAAGACATACTTTTTTCATCTTATATAATTTTATTCCTAATTTTCTTTATACATTTTTATAGTTGCTTTCTTTTTTTTCTAATCTGCTTTATTCTATTTTGTTTTATATTTTATTTATGGAACAGAGCCTCACTCTGAGGCCTGAGCTGGGGTGTCATGGCACTGGTCTGGCTCAAAGAGGCCTTGAGCTCCTGGTCTAGGGTGTCCTTCTAGCTTTGGCCTTTGGAAAAATGATATTGGAGGGCCCCACTGTGATATACTGCTGATTTTTTTCTATATTTGGCAGAGGTGAGATCTTTCTTTTGCCCAGCCTGGTAAGGAGCTCCTAACCTTAAGGGGCCCACCCAGTTCAGTCATCCCCAGAGTCCTGGAATTGCAGGTGTGGTTCAAAGCAACCTGTCAAACACCACCATTTCTCCTGTCTCCCTCTTTCTTTCTTTTCTCCTTTTAAAAATTTATTTTCCTTTCATTTCCCCTCCCCTTTTTTTTCTTTATCTTTTTCTTCCCTTTCTTCCTTCTGACTCTTTACCCTTTTCTTCCTTTTGGTTCTATACCAAAAAGATCCTTCAACACCTAAGCACAGACATGGTAATTTAAAGTAAAGGAGAAAGTAAAAGGGGAAAGTAGGGGAAGGAAGGGAACAAGAAGAAAAATTTGGCAACCTGAAAAACCAGAACAGAGCAACAACCCGTCTCCCCCTCCCCGCCCCCAACAAGGGATCACGAGAGCTACCACAAAGGATTCCACCTATGAAGAAATAGTGGAAATGACAGAAAGGGAATTTAAAATATTGATGTCAAAAACAATGAAGGGAATTGAAGAGAAAGTGGAAAATAATCAAAAGGAAATTAAAAAAAAATAACAGACTCCCCCAAATGGATGAAAGATATGAAGATTTTAGAAAGGATATAGTAGAGCTTAAGGAATTGAAGGAGTCAATCAGGGAACTTAAAGATGGAATAGAAAGCATCAATAACAGATTAGATCATGGATAAGAAAGAGTCTCAGAGCTAGAGGAAATGACTCTTGAGCTAACCCAGGCATTTAAGGAGACAAAAAAGAAGAGAGAAAAAGCAGAGTGACCACTTATAGAATTATGAGACTTCACAAAGTATTCAAACATACAAATTATTGGTATCCCCAAAGGTGTAAAAAATGACCCAAAGGAATTGAAAACCTAATGGAGGATATCAAAAATGAAAATTTTCCAAACATCACCTAAGATTCTGACACATTACTTTTAGAGGGATATTGAACCCCAGATCATCTCAACACAAACAGAGCATCTCTAAGACAGATTATAATGAATCTGTCCAAAGTCAAGATAAAAGAGAAAACTCTGCAAGCAGCCAGGGGTGAGCACCAATTGACCTACGGAATGATGAAAGCAGACTTTTTAGATGAAATTTTCCAAGCCAGATGAGAATGATCATCCACCTTTAACCTTCTTAAACAAAACAAATTTCAACCCAGAATTCTGTATCCTGCTAAACCAAGCTTCAAAATTGATAGAGAAATCTGCTGTCATGCAAATATTGAGGAAATGTGCCACAACAAGACCAGCTGTACAGGAAATACTTAGACCTATTCACCACATTTACATCACCGTGGACCACCAGCAAAGTAAACACCCAGAAACTAGAGGACAAAACCTAGCTTCCAACATGGCACAAAGGATAAAACTAAGCAACATTCACAAATAAGATGAATAGAATTCCACCATATGGATTAGTTCTCTCAATAAATGTAAATTTCTTGAATTCCTCACCAAACAGCCACAGGCTGGCCAACTGGATTAAAAGAGCACAATCTGAAACACACCTAACTTTGAAGGACAAAACAAGACTCAGGCTAAAGTGTTGGAAAACAACATTTCAGGCAAATGAAAATCAGAAGAAATGAGGGATCTCAATCTTATTTTCAGATTCAAGTGGATTTAAAGCAACTGAAGTTAAGAAACACAAATATGGTCACTTCATACTGGTCAAGGGAATAATAGAGCAAGAGGACATTTCAATTCTAAATATGTATGCACCCAACTTAAATGCTCCCAGATATATGAAACAGACCTTGATTCATCTGAGCAATATGATATCCTATAACAACATAATAACTGAGGCCTTTAACACCTCTCTGACAGATCTGAACAGACCCACTAAATAGTAACTAAACAAAGATACAAGGGACTTAAATGCAACTCTAGAACAATTGGGCTAACAGACATATCCAGAATACATCATCCCAAAGATAAGGAATATACACTCTTCTCATCAGCCCATGGAACATACTCCAAAATAGATCATATCCTTGGGCAAAAATCAAACTCCAACAAATTAAAAGGATTGAAATTATACCTTGTATCTTTTCAGACCACATGGCAATAAAGGTGGACTCAACTCCAACAAAAACTTTCATCCCCACATAAAGGCATGGAGACTAAACTACCTTATGCTAAATGACAGTTGGGTGAAGGAAGAAATAAAGAAGGAAATTATTGAATTCCCCAAAGATAACAACAATGATGCTACAAGCTACCAAAACCTGTGGGATACTGCAAAAGCTGTCCTAAAAGGGAAATTTGTTGCATTAGATGCCTGCATCCAAAAAACAGAAAGGGAGGGTATCAACAGCCTAATAAATCATCTCAAGGAAATGGAAAAGGAAGAGCAATCCAATCCCAAGCCTAGAAGAAGAAAAGAAATAACTAAAATTAAATCAGTAATTAATGAAATTGAAAATAAAAAAATCATTCAGAAAATTAATGAGACATAAAGTTGGTTCTTCAAAAAGATAAATAAAATCAATAAACCTTTGGCCAGATTAACTAGAAATAGAAAAATAAAATCTCTAATAACCTCAATAAGAAATGAAAAAGGGGAAATAACAACAATACAAGAGATTATCTCTGACTACTACAAGAAACTCTATGGCCAGAAATTTGAGAATGTGAAAGAAATACTAATACTAATACCTGGAATCTCACCATCTTCCTAGCTTACTCAGGAAGAAATACAATTCTTGAACAGACCAATATCAAGTCCTGAATTTAAAGAAATATTTTAAAAGCTTCCAACAAAAAGAAGCTCTGGACCAAATGACTTCTTGTCAGAATTCTATCAAACCTTCAAGGAAGAGATTGTACCTATACTGCAGAACCTATTCTAAAACAATGATAAAGAAGGAACTTTCCCCAACATGTTCTAAGAAGCAAACATTACCCTGATTCCAAAACCAGGAAATGACTCAACAAAAAAAGAGAACTCTAGAACAATTTCGCTAATAAATATTGATGAAAAAATAATAAAATCTTAGCTAAGATTTTGGCACTCGTAGCACAGTGGTTATGGCACTAGCCACATGTACCAAGGCTGGCAGGTTCGAACCTGGTCTGGGCCAGCTAAACAACAATGACAACTGCAACAAAAAATAGCCAGGCATTGTGGCGGGCTTCTGTAGTCCCAGCTATTTGGGAGGCTGAGGCAAGAGAATCACTTAAGCCCAAGAGTTTTAGGGTGCTGTGAGCTGTGATGCCACGGCACTCTGCCAAGGGTGACAAAGTGAGACTCTGTCTCAAAAAAAAAAAGAAAAGAAAAAAAATCTTAGCTAATCGATTATAGCTACACTTTAAAAAAATTATACATTATGATCAAGTAGGCTTTATCCCAGGGATGCAAGGCTGGTTTAACATATGCAAATTTATAAATGTAATTCAACATATCAATGGAAGCAAAACAAAGACCACATGATTCTCTCAATAGAAGCATAAAAAGCATTTGACAAAATTCAACATCCTTTTCTAACAAGAACACTTAAAAAATATGCATAGGTGGCACATTTCTTGAACTGAAGCCATCTATGACAAACTCACAGGTAATATCATACTAAATGGAGTAAAACTGAAAACGTTTCCACTTAGAACTGGAACCAGACAAGGATGTCGTCTTTCACCACTACTATTCAACATAGTTCTGGAAATTCTAGCCAATGTAATCAGGCAATAGAAAAATATAAAGGGCACCCAAATGGGAGCAGAGAAGGTCAAACTCTTGCTCCTTGCTGATGATATGATTTCATACTTAGAAAACTGCAGAGACTCCACCACAAGACTCCTAGAAAATTATGAAGAAATACAGTAACATCTCAGGGTATAAAATCAATGTCCACAAATCAGTAGCCTTTGTATACTCCAATTAACAGCCAAGTTGAGAAGTAAATCAAGGACACAATTCCCTTCACAGTAGCTTCAAAGAAAACAAAATACTTAGGAATATACTTAACAAAAGAGGTGAAGGATCTTTACAAAGAGCATTATGAAATCCTAAGAAAATAAATGGAAGAAGCATTAAAAAGTGGAAGAACATACCATGCTCTTGAGTGGGAAAAATCACCATTGTCAAAATGTCTGTACTACCCAAAGCAATCCCCATGAAAATAATAACATCAAACTTTGAAGAACTTGGAAAAATAATTATTTTGTATGGATTCAGGGGAAAAACCTATATAGTCAAGGCACTTCTTAGTAATTAAAACAAAGCTAGAGGCACAACTCTACCAGAGTTCAGGTTATATTACAAGTTTAATACTATTTCAAATATTGAAACCCTCTGATATTGGCACAAAAGTAGAGATATAGACATATGGTACCTAATAGAAAACCAAGAGATGAAATCAGTCTTTTGTTGCCATCTAATCTTTGATAAACTAAACAAAAGCATACACAGGGTTAAAGAATTCCATTCAGTAAATGCTGCTAGGAGAACTGGATAACCATGAGTAAAAGACTGAAACTGGACCCACATCTTTCACCACTTACAAAAATAGATGAAAAGTCCAGTTACAAGATGGATAAAAGATTTAAGTATAAGACATGAAACAATAAAAACCCTAGAAGAAAGAGTGAGAAAAACTCTTGATGATATCTGTCTGGGGAAAGACTTTATGAAGAAGACTTCAGTGCCAATCGTAATAACAAAAATAAAAAATGAGACAAACTGAAAAGCTTCTGTACAGCTAAGGACAAAATAATTAAATCAAACAGACAACTTGAAGAATGGGAAAAGATATTTGCATATTAAAAATCTCACAAAAGGTTATAACTAGAATCTGCAGAGAACTCAAAGTAATCAACTACAACAAAAAAATACAAACAATCCCATCTGTCACTAGGCAAGAGACATGAACAAAATCTTCTCTAAGGAAAAGACACTAACTAGACAAATGACTAACAAACATATGAAAAAATGCTCATCATTCCTAGTCATCAGAGAAATACAGATCAAAGCCACCCTGGGATATTACCTAACCCCAGTGAAAATAGCCCACATCACAAAGTTCCTAAGTTGTAGATGCTGGTGTGAATGTAGAAAGAGGGGAACACTTTTACATTGCTGGTGAGACTGCAAAATAATACAACCTCTTTGGAAAGAAGTGTGGAGAATCCTCAAAGAATTCAAAGCAGACTTTCCATTTGATCCTGCAATCTCATCACTAAGCATCTACCCAGAAGAACAAAAATCATTTTATCATGAGGATATTTGCACTAAATTGCTTATCACAGCTTAATTTACAATAAAGATGTGGGAAAAGTCTAAATGCCCATCAACCCAGGAATAAATAAACAAACTGTGGTATATGTATACCATGGAATACTATTCAGCCATAAAAAACATGGAGAATTTACATCTTTTATATTAACCTGAATGGAGTTGAAAACATTCTTCCTAGTAAAGTATCAAAAGAATTCAAAAGCAAGTATCCAAAGCACTTCATACTAATATGAAGCCAGTAGATGATCTACTACATGCCCACGTAAGAGAAAAACTCAATTCAATTCAAGTTGAGGAAGGAGGAACAAGGGAGTGGGGAGAAAGGAGTAGGGATGGTGATTGGTGTGCTCCCACTTAATGGGCACAAGTTAAGGGTATATGGCACACCTCTTCAGTGTGGGACACAACTATAAGAGGGCTTCTACCTAATGAGTGCAAACATTGTAGCCTAGTTGTTTGTATCTTCACATTAACCTGAAATATAAATAAATAAATAAATAAATAAATAAAATGGCTATTATCAGAGTCAAGGTTACTAACGACTAAATGATGCTAAATGCAATGGACATGTTTTGGGCTAAACTGAATAGAGTTTTAACGCTTTTCCCTTGTTTCTGAAAACAACTTCTTTTAGACTCTTCTTTGACTGATCCTTCTCATTTTTCTCTTCACCATCTCTTCCTTCTGTTGTCTCTTAATTGTTAGATTTACCCCAGGATATTGTCCTGGGTTGTGGTTCCCTTATTCTTTTAGTCTACACACAGGCAGTGTTGTACTGCCCTCTACTGGAAGCAGTGAGAGGCCAGCGAGCAAAACTTAACCTTAGTCCTACTGGGTTGAAAGTGCTTCAGCAAAAACAGTAGGCAGCAACCCTTTTGTGAACTCTTGACAGGAGGACTGCATTCTTCTGCCTTGGCTCTTTAACCTCCATTTTCTCTTACCCTTACCTCTAGAACCTGGAGCTTGAAGGGGGCAAGTGTCTTTTCTACACCCTAGCCACCTGTTCACATCAATTCTATCTGCTGAGAGAGTGACCTTGCTCCCATCTTTGCTCTCATTGTTTTGGAGAAAATTTATTGGAAAGTCTTAGTTTTCTCTGACTCTCCATGCACTTCCAAAGTTGTACCTGTTATGGGATTCAAGACCCTGCTTGAAGACAGACCAAGATGTCATCTTCTCCTGTCCTTGGCTCAATACCATACACCTTAAACATTTTTAGGCTACTAAAGAACTCTCAGTCACATTGCAGACTCCATCCCCAGGACTTGGTAGTCCCAGAGGCTGTGGGCATGGTGGTTAGGCATGCTGGATGTAGCATCAGATAGATGTAGATTTTGATTTTGATGTTGGTCTCTAATTAGCTAAGTGTCCCTGGGCATGCCATTTGACTTCTCTGAACCTCAGCTTTCTCTTCTATAAAATGGAAGTAATGCTTCTAAGTATTCTCATGAGGATATTGGAGTATTAAGGAGATAATGTGGGTAAAGTTCCTGAGAAGCACCTGTCTTACTTACTAGATACTCAGAAAATAATAGCTTCTGTCATTATCAGCCCCTTGTCAAAGGCAGTCAGTAGGTTAAGCAATCATGAGATTACATACTGGGAGGAGTCTGTCTTTTGACTCATGTGATGAGGTTTATTGACCTGTACCTCATCTTCTGGAGTCTTTGCAGCCGCACCTCTGGGCATACCAAGACTTCAGGGACTTCTGCAGCTAGGGTTTTGGTGCAAGACCAGCTGATTCACCACAGTCAGATGGGGGCTTCTGAGTCTTTCCATTAGCCAGCTGTGCATCTCAGAATGATCATCAATGCCTGTAGCCACCAAGGAGAAGGAGGAAGGTTCTTTGCCTGAAGTTTATATTCCATTTTTTTTTTATTGTTGGGGATTCATAGAGGGTACAATAAGCCAGGTTACACTGATTGCAATTATTAGGTAAAGTCCCTCTTGCAATCACGTCTTGCCCCCATAAAGGTGACACACACCAAGGCCCCACCCCCCTCCCTCTGTCCCTCTTTCTGCTTCCCCCCCATAACCTTAATTGTCATTAATTGTCCTCATATCAAAATTGAGTACATAGGATTCATGCTTCTCCATTCTTGTGATGCTTTACTAAGAATAATGTCTTACATCAGGCCACATCACACAGATATCAATTCACCACATCTAAGCAGATCTTTGATAACGATAACATTTTGCTTAATTGTCAGTCTAAAAAGAAGAGGCTGAAGCACAAAATATGATTTAAAGAGTTTACTTGGTCGAGGCCCCATATCCATGGCTCCATCTCCTCCATCTCCTCCTCCATCTCCTCCATCTTCCCAGGTGGATCAACTTCCACAAAAATAAAAATAGGATAAAATGTAGAAGAGTTTATTTGAGCCAAAGTGATGATAACTGCCCAGAAGATTCAGACCCAAGTAACGCTGGATCTTAATTCTATTTGGCCTTTGTTAACAAGCCTAAAAAAGGGGTGACAGTGGGCCGATACAAAAATTTCTTGTCCAGAATTCTCATTGGTTTACAGAAATAACTTTTATTAGTGATTGGATATACTTTGTTAAGCTATTGAGTGTGGGTTATAGGATCTGGTGCAGAATTGTTAGGTTAATTCATAGTTACTGTGGCAACAGAAGCAGTTTCAATAGATGAATGCAGAGCTCAAAGAGGGGTAGTAGGATTCAAACACCATCTCATATTGATGCTCCTTTGGCCTGATAAGGTCAAAGTGCTTGCATCCCTAAGATAAATGTTCTGTTTGTTTCTCATTTCCCTCTTTTGATCAAAAATTTTCTTCTTGAAAGCATTGATTAAAATCTGAGTTTCAAAAGGCTACAACACAACTCAACCTTGAGGACAGTACGCTAAGTAAAATAAGCCAGCCAAGAGTATAAATACTATAAGATGCCACTTACGTAAGGCTCAGAATAATCAAAATCACAAAGGCAGACAGTAAAATGGTGACTTCTGGGGGCAGAGGGAGAGGGGAAACTGGAGAGCTGTTGTTTGATGGGTGTGGAGTTTCAATTTTACAAGAGAGGAGAGGTGTGGAGATAAGTGATGCACAGTCACACCCCACATAATGACATTGTGGCCAGTGATGGACCCATACAGTGATGGTCCATGAGATTGTAATACCTTGTTTTTCCTGTCCCTTTCCTAGGTTTAGATACACAAACACTTAACCATTGTGTGAAAGTTGCCTACAGTATCCTGTACAGTGACATGCCGTGCAGGTGTGTACTAGGAGCCATGTTATGTGGCTACGCCATCCAGGCTTGTGGAAGTTCATTCTGTGAAGTCTACACAATGAAGAAAGGGACTGATGGTGCATTTGTCAGAAAATATCCCCATCATTAAGCAGCACATGGCTGTGCTTAATTCCACTGAAATATGCACTTAAAGATTGTACAGCAAATTTCATGTTATGTACTTTACCACATAAAAAGTGATAATAAATTTTAAGTAAAAACAAGTTTAAAAGGCCTAAAAAAAAAAAAATCTGGCTCAGTGCCCATAGCACAGTGGTTACAGCACCAGCCACATACACCGAAACTGGCAGGTTCGAATCCGCCTGGGCCAGTTAACAACGACAACTACAATTAAAAAAAAATAGCTGGGCGTTGTGGCAGGCACCTGTAGTCCCAGCTACTTGGGAGGCTGAGGCAAGAGAATCACTTAAGCCCAAGAGTTTGAGGTTGCTGTGAGCTGTGACACTATGGCACTCTACTGAGGGCGACAGCTTGAGACTCTGTCTTAAAAAAAAAAAATCTGAGTGTCAAGGTGTACCTTGTTACAAGGAAAGCTCATTTTGATCATTCTGTTTCATGCTTTCTCTAAGCTCCAGGAAGCATAATATGATGTATCTGGGAGACTCAGGCATAGGCCCAGTGGGGGATGCTTTCACCAATTCTGGCTCAGTTCCTCAGAGGGAACCTGAACCCACAGATTTTCCCTCCCTTCCCTCAGGTCCTGTCTTCCATTCAGCCTGCCTTTCTCTTCTAAAAATCCTCTAACCCTTTCACATCCCATTACTCCTCTGCCCCCAGGAGGTGTTCACTATCTACCTTCTCCTCAGAAAGTCAGTACTTGAGAGTGAGGGAGAAACTTCCCTTTTCCTCTCGAAAGTCTGCTGAAAGATCAATTCACAATTAAGTAGATTAACGAAAGGAAGAAGTTTATTTACTGTGTGCATGAAGAGGATTACAAAGCGATCACCCAGTGAAATTCAGCAATTCTCATACCCTCTTTTTGGAGGGGAGGAGGATGAGGAATACAGGTAATTATGTTTAGGGGCAATAAATGGTTGCTAGAAAGGATGAGTGGATGGGGTGGACAGATTGACTTGTAAATTAACCTGAGAAACAGATACTATGTTTAAAATGATGTGGGCTAGTTCTATTTATATTTTTTTTACAGTTGTCTTTTATTTTTTACACCTATTATCCATGAATTCATAGGGAAAACATTCCAGCAGCTCAGGGGCCTTTCCATTGAATGTGACAAAGCTTACAATGCCTATTATGCCATGAATTCATAGGGAGTAGGTTCTAGCACTTTATGCTCACATCCAACTGGTTCTCTTGATTTTCCTGTGTGCTATGCTGTATGCCTATTATGTCATGAATTCATAGGGAATAGGTTCCAGTACTTCATGCTTTTGCTCAACTAGTTCTCTTGGGAAACCAGGAATTCGTAGGGAATGGGTTCCAGGAGCTCAGGGTCCTTTCCATCGGTTCTCACAAAGCGTGTTTCTCTGGGTGGAGCAGGCTGGCACTTCAGCTGAACCCAGGTACCTTTCTCTTTGCCTTGCTTCTTTTTTTAATCATTTACCTTCACACATATTAGGAAGCTATCTTGGCTTTTAGAGTGCTTAACATGCTCCACACAAACATTAATCATCTTGGCAAGAATCTTGCCCTTAACTTGTTTGTTTACAACAATGCCAACAGGATGCTAGGTAACACTGTAGACTCTTCCAGGTTTGGCATGATAACATTTTTGTGTCATGTATTTTTGAACAGCACCCATTGCCTTGATGTCTACAATATTACCTTTCTTGTAGATTCTCATGGATGCAGCCAAAGGAATAAGTCCATGTTTACTAAAAGACCTAGAGATCATGTATGGGGTGCCTCTCCTCTTTCCCTTTGTGTTCTTAATTTTGGTGAATTATTGGAAGATGGCATTCCTGCTCTTCTTTTCTACAATATATTGAGATAATAGGGAGGGGAAGGGAAGTCAGTTGTTCTCTTGATGGGTCCATTTGGTTATGCAAATGGAGGGAAAGCCCCTATTAAGGGCCTTTAATTCAAAATCCTCTTTATAACAAGGAGTTATATTTTAAGGTGAAATTTCCTGACCTCCTTCATTCTCCCTATCTGGAACTTCACACATTAGTTGGTGTTTGTGGAGAGAAAGATCTGGTTAGCACTCAAGTTGTGTAGAGAAAGATCTAATTAGCACTCAAGTAACAAGAGATCTGAAAAGAGAGACAATAACATAGGTTAGAATAAAAATAAATGAATACAGTGGTGCCATAGTTCAGTGGGTAGGGTGCTGCCCACATACACCCAGTCTGGCAGGTTCAAATCCAGCCTAGGCCAGAGAAACAACAATGACAACTGCAACAACAACAACAAAATAGCCAGGTATTGTGGTGGACACCTGTAGTCCCAGCAACTTGGGAGGCTGAGGCAAGAGAATCACTTAAGCCCAAGAGTTTGAGTTTGCTGTGAGCTATGACACTACAGTACTCAATTGAGGGTGACATAGTAATGTTCTGTCTCCAAAAAAAAAAAATAAATACACACATAAATAAATAAAAAAGAACAGATCTAAGCACATTTCTCCATACCCCATTAAATCAGTCTCCTATTCTTGGGAAGTGGTCTTCATTAATCTGATAGAAAATATTTATCCTGTTCTTTGAGATGTATAGATAGCAGTATCTACTTGCTCGAAGTGGTTTATGTAGAAACGGAATTTTCCCCCCTTTTGGGTTGTCAAGGCATCAAGGACATAGCAGTTTTCAAATACAACAGAGGCTGGGCTGTTGACTTCTAACTGAAGTGCTCTGAATGCTTGCATAGTGATAATAAACTATTCTACTACCAGGGAGATTCAAAACAGTCTTTTCAATCTCATCAGTTGAAAATGCCAGGAAAAGAGTCCTGAGCACCAAAAATAACTTATAACTTTGATATACAAGTAGGTTTTTAATAATAAAACATCTACTACAGTTGTGTGGTACCATTTTATGAACAGCAGAGCCCAGATTTGTAGTTTGGCTGGCATTTAAAGTGGAATACTTGGTAACACAGGGTCTCAGATAACCAGGTCCACAGCATCCTGACTCTCTGGGTGAGACTCACTTGTACACTTTATCATCACACACAATAAAAAAAGACCTTTTTTTTTTGAGACAGTCTCAAGCTGTCACCTGGGTAGAGTACCATGGCGTCACAGCTCACAGCAACTTCAAACTCCTGGGCTTAAGCAATTCTCTTGCCTCAGCCTCCCAGTAGCTGGGACTACAGGCACCCACCACAGCACCCAGCTATTTTTTGGTTGCAGTTGTCATTGTTGTTTAGCAGGCCTGGGCTGGGTTTGAACCCACCACTCTAGGTGTATGTAGCTGGCAGCCTTCCGACTGAGCCATGGGTGCTGCCAAAAGACCAGTATTATTTATGGATAGTGTCAGATTGGAACCTGTGACCTCTCAGCCTGAAGTTTGCTGTGCCTTTTCTTTCACATCTCCACTTTCTGTGTATCCTGTCAATCTCTGGGAACAAGCATTGACATCAGGAGGGTTAGTGTGAGCATATCTAAAGGTGTAAGAATGCCATCTGTGAATCAAATCATCAGGTGTGATCATGATATTGCCTTTGTATGTCATCCAGAAAAAATAAAAATTCATTCTCATGACTTTCCTGAACAAAAGACAGCTCTTGTGGCAGGCGCCTGCAGTCCCAGCTACTCGGGAGGTTGAGACAAGAGAATCGCCTAAGCCCAAGATTCAGAGGTTGCTGTGAGCTGTGTGATGCTACGGCACTCTACTAAGGGTGGTAAAGTGAGACTCTGTCTCTACAAAAAAAAAAAAAGACAGCTCTTGAACTTTCACAGAGGTTTTACTGTTTTCAGTTGACTCATGAACAGAAGCAGTATGTGGTTGCGGATGCCACATACTGGCATACATTCATCTTCCATACAGGTTCCACTAGGCACTCACATTGGCAAAATATTTGATATAAGAGGACTTTTGTCTGTGTCTGGAAGTTATAGAGCTTGGTTTTGTCTCCTAACAAAGTTAGTCCAGACATTTGTCTATATGTAATCTTTAGTGTCTGGCAAATGAACGAGGGGAACAAGTGAGCTACCCCAAGTTGCACAGGCCTGCTGTGTGAGCCATCCATAACATCTGGTGATTTTTTCTGTTGTTGTTGCTGCAATTGGCTGGGGCTGGGTCCAAATGCGCCACCCTCAGTATATGGGACCAGTGCCCTACTCACTGAGCCACAGGCACTGCCCACATCTGGTGATTTAACAAGCATCTGACATTAGAAGGGTTAGTGTGAGCATCACCTAAGAGGTGTAAGAATGCCATCTGTGGGATAAAATCATCATGTTTGATCATGATATTGCCCTAATATGTCACCCAGAAAAAATAAAAAATTTCTCTCATTACTTTACCTGAGTAAAAGACAGCTTGTGAGCTTTCACAGGGGTTTTCCTATGTCCAGTTCACTCATCAACAGAAGCAACATGATGGTTTTTGGTTTTGTGTTTTCTGGTTGTGGATGCCACATCCTATCACACATTCATCTTCCAGACAAGTTCCACTAGGCACTCACATTGGCCAAAACAAAATGAATTCAGGTTCCTTTGCATGGTCTATATGTTGCCATAACCAGTAATTAGATCGATTAGTGTCTCCAGGATTTGAAAGAGTGGTGCAAAGGGATACCTGGTCTATGACTAACCTGCTGGAAAAACAGTAAAGCTTAGTAAAAGCAAGGCATAGTTTGAAAGAGTCATAGTGAAAGATTAAAATGAGGACGGGACAGGTTGAGGCAATCTCCACTCAGCTTCCAATATGCAATCCTAGAATGTGGAGGCTTAAAAGAAGAAGTATTTTAGAAGATCCTTTTATGGGCTGGAAGGTCTGGCGTGGGCAAACACAGACCCAGGAGGACGCTGTGGGGAGAGAAGCTTGTGATGCGAATTCGCCCGGGGTTCACGAGGCCCACGAGGCCTACTCGAAACCCAAGGGCATCTTGTCCTGAGAACACTGGGAGCAATTGAAGGACTATAAACAGTATATATTATGCAGCTCATGGATCAAGGAGTAATTTCAACTTTCAAGTCATATTATTTAAGAAGTACATCCCAATTAGCACCCTCCCGGACCTCCAGAAGAGCTGCACCCAAACTCTGGAAGAGCTGCACCGGGACCATGATCAGCACCCTCCATGATCAGCACCCTCCTGGACCTCTGGAGGAGCTGTGCTGGGACCTGTGGTTGGCACGCTCCCAGACCCCAGTAAGAGCTGCACCAGGACACTCCCAGACCTCCAAAGAGCTGCGCCCTCCTGACCCCGGTAAGAGCTGCACAGGGACCCGCTACCACACTTGCCTGGCCTCCCCACTCCCTGACAAGGAACTCCGGGAACAACACAACCCTGCTTCCTCCCTCCTGTATGCTCCCTGCCTCCACACTGCCCACTCGTCTGGCCAGGGACTCTGGTAGCCACGTGCCCTCTGAAGCCCTCCCTGCCTCTGCACGGAGACCTTCTCCTGGCCAGAGCTGGCTGGAGCCTTGGGTGCTCTGTGCCAAAGTCACTGGATGCCAGGCATTCCCAGAACTGTGTGCACCACCCCCCCGCCCTGTTGCTGGATCGGGGGTGTCATGCTGTGGAGCTGCTTCCACAACCAGAACTCCCTGGCTGGGGCAGCCCCAGAAGAACTACACAGGGTCACTCCCTACAAAGATCAAGCAACAATAGAGTGATCCCCCAGGGGCTAATCTTGGAGAGACACGGCCAGAGGCGATGGTGAAAAACAATCATGAGATGAAATGAAAGGAAATACTCTGGCAATATGAATAATCAGAGTAGATCAACTCCCCCAAGGATCAATGGGGCAGACACAGCACAAGATCCCATGCACAAACAAATAGCTGAGATGTCAGAAATCGAATTCAGAATCTGCATAGCAAATAAGATAGAATTAGAATTCCAAGCAGTAACCCAAAAGATGCCTCAAGAATTCAACAAATTCAAAGACCAAATGACCAAAGATTTTGACACATTGAGACAAGAAGTTGCAGCCCTCAAAGATCTGAGAAACACAGTAGAATCCCTCTGTAACAGAATGGAGCAAGCAGAAGAAAGGATTTCTGACATTGAAGACAAAGCTTTCTAATGCTCCCAAACTCACAGAGAGAAGAGAAATGGAGGGCAAAAACAGATCACTCTCTCAGAAAGCTCTGGGATAATTCAAAGAAAATCAATATTCATTTTATAGGGATCCCCGAAATTGATGAAGTAGCTTCACAAGGCACAGAGTCTTTTCTCCATGAGATTATGAATGAGAACTTTCCAGACATGCCAAGAGATTCTGAAATTCGGATAGCAGACAGTTTCAGAAATCCAGCATGACTCAACCCGAATAATACATTCCCCAGACACATCATAATCAATTTCACTAAAGTTAATTTGAAGCAGAAAATTCTGAAAGCAGCCAGATGAAAGAAAACTATCACCTACAAGGGGAATAATATTAGAATAACTGCAGATCTCTCTGCTGAAACCTTTCGAGCTAGAAGAGGATGGTCATTGACTTTTAATCTCCTAAAACAAAATAACTTTCAACCCAGGATCCTGTACCCAGCTAAACTGAGTTTCATTTACGATGGAGAAATTAAATACTTTAATGACATTCACATGTTGAAGAAATGTGCCACAACTAAACCAGCTCTCCAGGATATTCTCAGACATATTCTTCATAAAGATTAGCATAATCCTCCACCACAAAAGTAAACCGACCCAGAAAATTTTGCTCAAATTCGAACTTCCACAGTCTCAAAAGGATTAAAAATGTCCACCAGACTCTCGAAAGGCTTATTAATATTCTCAATTAATGTGAATGGTTTAAATTGTCCTCTAAAGAGGCACAGGTTGGCTGAATGGATACAAAAACTCAAGCCAGTTATCTGCTGCATACAAGAATCTCATCTTACATTAAAAGACAAATACAGACTGAAGGTGAAGGGATGGTCATCTATACTCCAGGCATATGGAAAGCAGAAAAAAGCAGGCATTGCAATCCTATTTGCAGATGCAATAGGCTTTAAACCAACCAAGATAAGGAAGGATAAAGATGGACACTTGATATATGTTAAAGGTAATACTCAATATGATGAGATTTCAATTATTAATATTTATGCACCCAACCAGAACACACCTCAATTTATAAGAGAAACTCTAACAGACATGAGCAACTTGATTTCCTCCAGTTGCATAGTAGTTCCAGAAGTTAACACCCCTTTAGCAGTGCTGGATAGATCCTCCAAAGAAAAATGAAGCAAAGAAATCTTAGATTTAAACTTAACCATTCAACATGAGGACTTAACAGACATCTACAGAACATTTCATTCCAACAAAACAGAATACACATTTTTCTCATCAGCCCATGGAACATATTCCAAAATCGACCACATCCTGGGCCACATTTAACCTCAGTAAATTTTAAAAAATAGAAATTATCCCTTGCATCTTCTCAGACCATCATGGAATAAAAGTTGAACTCAATAACAGGAATCTGCATACCCATACAAGAACATGGAAGTTAAATAACCTTATGCTGAAGGATAGATGGGTTATAGATGAGATTAAGAAAGAAATCACCAAATTTTTGGAACAAAACAACAATGAAGACATGAATTATCAGAACCTCTGGGATACTGCAAAGGCAGTCCTAAGAGGGAAATTTATAGCACTGCAAGCCTTCCTCAAGAAAACACAAAGAGAGGAAGTTAATAACTTAATGGGACATCTCAAGCAACTGGAGAAGGAAGAACACTCCAACCCCAAACCCAGCAGAAGAAAAGAAATAACCAAAATCACAGCAGAATTAAATGAAATTGAAAACGAAAGAATTATACAACAGATCAATAAATCCAAAAGCTGTTTTTTTTGAAAAGGTCAATAAAATAGACAAATCTTTGGCCAACCTAACCAGGAAAAAAAGAGTAAAATCTCTCATTTCATCCATCAGAAATGGTAAAGATGAAATAACAACAGACCCCTCAGAAATTCAAAAAATCCTTAAAGAATATTACAAGAAACTTTACTCTCAGAAATATGAAAATCTGAAAGAAATCGACCAATACTTGGAAGTACGCCACCTACCAAGACTTAGCCAGAATGAAGTGGAAATGTTGAACAGGCCCATAACAAGTTCTGAAATAGCATCAACTATACAAAATCTCCCTAAAAAGAAAAGCCCAGGACCAGATGGCTTTACGTCAGAATTCTACCAAACCTTTAAAGAAGAACTAGTACCTATATTACTAAACCTCTTCCAAAATATAGAAAAAGAAGGAATACTACCCAACACATTCTATGAGGCAAACATCACCTTGATCCCTAAACCAGGGAAAGACCCAAAAAGAAAAGAAAATTATACACCAATATCACTAATGAATATTGATTTAAAAATACTCAATAAGATCCTAACAAAGAGAATTCAACAACACATCAAAAAAATTATACACCATGACCAAGTGGGATTTATCTCAGGCTCTCAAGGCTGGTTCAATATATGTAAATCTATGAATGTAATTCGGCACATAAATAAACTAAAACATAAAGACCATATGATTCTCTCAATTGATGCAGAAAAAGCTTTTGATAATATCCAGCATCCCTTCATGATCAGAACACTTAAGAAAATTGGTATAGAAGGGACATTTCTTAAACTTATAGAGGCCATCTATAGCAAACCCACAGCCAATATCATATTGAATGGAGTTAAATTGAAATCATTTCCACTTAGATCAGGAACAAGGCAAGGTCGCCCATTGTCTCCATTGCTCTTTAACATTGTAATGGAAGTTTTAGCCATTGCAATTAGGGAAGAAAAGGTGATCAAGAGTATCCACATAGGGTCAAAAGAGATCAAACTTTCACTCTTTGCAGATGACATGATCTTATATCTTGAAAAAAACTAGGAATTCTACTACAAAACTTTTAGAAGTGATCAAGGAATACAGCAATGTCTCAGGATACAAAATCACCCATAAATCTGTAGCCTTTATATATACCAACAGTAGCCAAGCTGAAAAATCAGTCAAGGACTCTATTCCTTTCACAGTAGTGCCAAAGAAGATGAAATATTTGGGAGTTTATCTAACAAAGGATGTGAAAGATCTCTATAAATAGAACTATGAAACTTTAAGAAAAGAAATAGCTGAAGATGTTAACAAATGGAAAAACATACCATGTTCATGGCTGGGAAGAATCAACAACATTAAAATGTCTATACTACCCGAAGCCATATACAATTTTAATGCAATCCCTATCAAAGCTCCATTGTCATATTTTAAAGAACTTGAAAAAAAATACTCCGTTTTATATGGAATCAGAAAAAACCTCGAATAGCCAAAACATTACTCAGAAATAAAAACAAACCTGGAGGAATCACACTACCAGACCTCAAACTGTACTATAAATTGATAGTGATCAAAGCAGCATGGTACTGGCAAAAAGCAGAGAAGTATATGTCTGGAACAGAATAGAGAACCAAGAAATGAATCCAGCTGTTTACCATTATTTGATCTTTGACAAGCCAATTAAAAACATTCAGTGGGGAAAAGATTCCCTATTTAACAAATGGTGCTGGGTGAACTGGCTGGCGATCTGTAAAAGACAGAAACAGGCCCCACACTTTTCACCATTAACTAAGATAGACTCTCACTGGATTAAAGATTTAAAAGTAAGACATGAAACTATAAAAACACTTGAAGAAAGTGCAGGGAAAACACTTGAAGGACTCAGCCTGGGTGAATATTTTATAAGGAGGACTCCACAGGCAATTGAAGCAGTATAAAAAATACATTACTGGGACCTGATAAAACCAAAAAGCTTCTGCACAGCCAAGAACATAGTAAGTAAAGCAAGCAGACAGCCCTCAGAATGGGAGAAAATATTTGCAGGTTCTACCTCCAACAAAGGTCTAATAACAAGAATCCACAGAGAACTCAAATGTATTAGGAAGAAAATAACAAGTGATCCCATCTCAGGGTGGGCAAAGGAATTGAAGAGAAACTTCTCTAAAGAAGACAGACGCATGATGTACAAACACATGAAAAAAAGCTCATCATCCTTAATCATCAGAGCAATGCAAATCAAAACTACTTTGAGATATCACCTAACACCAGTAACAGTAGCCCACATAACAAAATCCCAAAACCAGAAATGTTGGCGTGGATGTGGAGAAAAGGGAACACTTCTACACTACTGGTGGGAATGCAAATTAATACGTTCCTTTTGGAAGGATGTTTGAAGAATACTTAGAGATCTAAAAATAGACCTGCCATTCGATCCTATAATTTCTTTACTAGGTATATACCCAGAAGACCAAAAATCATAATATAGCAAAGACATCTGTACCAGAATGTTTATTGCAGCCCAATTCATAATTGCTAAGTCATGGAAGAAGCCCAAGTGCCCATCGACCCACGAATGGACTAGCAAATTGTGGTATATGTATGCCATGGATTATTATGCAGCCGTTAAAGAAAGATGGAGACTTTACCTCTTTCATGTTTACATGGATGGAGCTGGAACATATTCTTCTTAGCAAAGTTTCTCAAGAATGGAACAAAAAGTATCCAATGTACTCAGCCCTACTTTGAAGCTAATTTATAGCTTTCATATGAAGGCTATAACCCAACTATAGCAGAAGAATATGGGGAAAGGGCCAAGGGAGGAGAAGGGAGAGGTGAAGTGAGGGTGGAGGGAGGGTAATGGGCGGGGCTACACCTACGGTGCATCTTAGAATGGGTACAGGCAAAACCTACTAAATGCAGAATACAAATGTCTACTTACAATAACTAAGAAGATGCCATGAAGGTGGGGGCAGAGACAAGATGGCAACTGAAGCCAGCTTTCCACAGAGGCTCCCATCCAGAAGGAGAGTTAAAGGACAGAAATTTAGCAAGTAACCTGGTGGATTGAGCTACACCAAGAGAGAAGGTTGAAGAACGCACATCAACCCCGCTGAGGTGAGCTGCGACCCCAAGGATACAAACAAAAGGTACAAAATCCATCACCAAGCGGACAGGAGTCCCCTCCCCCATGAGAACGGCTCAGAGTGCCCCACAAACAAACAAGCAGAGTTCAAAGGTCCTCCCACTACACTCCACGGGAGAGGCCCTCTAAAAACTGGAACTACCCCCCCTACTAGGGTGCCACGGCCCTCTCCTGCCAGGCATAAAACTGTATAAAACTGTATATATTCTATACCTACAGTACTGAGCTCCCAGGACTCCACTTTCACTCTGAGGTCTGGAGGCCTATCCCCCAGGAGTCCAGATTCTTGGGTGATTTCTCGAGGGGTGTGGACAGGGCCTGGACTGCAGCTGGTCCAGATATCTGTACCAGAATGCTTATTGCAGCCCAATTCATAATTGCTAAGTCATGGAAAAAGCCCAAGTGCCCATCGATCCACGAAGGGATTAATAAATTGTGGTATATGTACACCATGGAATATTATGCAGCCTTAAAGAAAGATGGAGACTTTACCTCTTTCATGTTTACATGGATGGAGCTGGAACATATTTTTCTTAGTAAAGTATCTCAAGAATGGAAGAAAAATTATTCAATGTACTCAGCCCTACTATGAAACTAATTTATGGCTTTCACATGAAAGCTATAACCCAGTTGTAACCCAAGAATAGGGGGAAGGGGAAAAGGGAGGGGAGGAGGGTGGAGGGGGGTAGAGGGAGGGTGATTGGTGGGATTACAACTGCGGTGCACCTTACAAGGGTATATGTGAAACTTAGTAAATGTAGCCAGGAAGGCTATGTTAATCAGTGTGATGAAAATGTGTGAAACAGTCTATAAAACCAGTGTATGGTGCCCCATGATTGCATTAATGTACACAGCTATGATTTCATAAAAAAAAAAAAAAAGAAAGAAAGAAAATGCCATGAAGGTTATGTTGAACAGTTTGATGAGAATATTTCAGATTGAATATGAAACGAGCACATTGTACCCCTTGATTGCACAAATGTACATAGCTATGATTTAACAATAAAAAATAAATAAATAAAAAGAAGTAAAAAAAAAAAATCCTTTTACGGGGGGGATATAAAGAAAACAAAAAATTTGAGGCTTTAGATTTTTAAGAAATGGGTTTCTTGATCCCTAATCTTGGGGAAATGGTGTCTGCTTCAGGGGCCTGGGAGCTGGCCTTGGAAATCTTTACTGTTTAATCCTCCAATTATTTCACTGCAGTTTGGCAGGGCTTGTATGAATCCAGGAAATTTTTTTTCTTTTATTTTGGTGGTGGTGTAGGTGGTTAATAGTACTTCATAAAGGTCTTACCAGCAGAGTGACAGGATGCTATGCTGAGAGGTCATCCCAGCTCCCTGCCAGTAATGTCTGTTCCAGACTATACCCAAGAGCAGAGCAAGTTGTGGGGACATGGAAGTCAGGGGGTGGCAGGCTTGGAGGGAAGGGCCTCAGCCCATGGGGAGTGGTGGAGGGAGACCCCCTTTGCCTACAAGACTCAAGGCTCTTTCAAAGGGGCACAAAAAGCCTTCCAAAAACTTTGATGTATACAAGATCCCTTAGTTAAAAAGGATGGCAAGGCTTGTCAGCTGGTAGAGGCCATTCTCCTTTCACGTGCTGATGATATGCTCCAAGCATATGATTTATGCAACTAGTCATGGTATCAAATTATTCACTTAAATCCCAATAGTGTTCAGCCAGCCCCAGAAGAGATGATTTTGGCATCAGTAGGTATAAGGTGACTGAACAATATTTCAGAGTCAGTTAATCCATGTCTCTTATTTGGAATATTCTGGATTCTATAAGGGCCAAAAGTGATGATTCTCACCATTAAAGTCCAACATTTTGACAGCTTTCCCCCCAAATCATTTTTATTTCTAGATTTTTATGTTCCACTTGCCCTTAGGAGTGGGGATAATATAGGATACGAAATTTTAATAAGTATATCAGAGCTTTTGCAAGCAAGTGGCTTATTTCTGCTATAAAATGAGTCCCTTGATCTGACTCAATCCATAAAGGAATACCAAAGCAAAGTCTATCTCAGTAACTAATTTCCTTACCACTGTTGTAGCATCAGCACATCCAGTTAGAAAGCATCCAGTCAGTCCACAAATCACGGACACAATAACCAAAAGTGAGAAAAGCCTAAAGATGGAGGTAAATTTGAAAACCTAATTTGGAGTCCCACAAGGGAGTCTGAGCCTTTGGGGGCTTCCTGGAGAGTGTTGGTTTCCTCCAGAGATTTGATGGTATTTACAAATAATGCAGTGGGGAATAATTTGGTAAGAGATTTTGTGAATCCCAGGGCATTACCAACTATTTTTTAGTTCCTTGATTATCCCCCATTTGCACATATCTCTCATATAATGGGAGATAAGTGCAAACCAAAAGGTTTTTTAAAAGGGAGGGGCACAGGGAGTATGTTGTTTTTGTTTGTTTGTTTGTTTGAGAGAGCCTCACTATGTCACCCTTGGTAGAGTGCTATGGCATCACAGCTCACAGCAAACTTAAACTCTTGGGCTTAAGCAATTCTCTTGCCTCAGACTCCCAAGTAGCTGGGACCACTGGCACCTGCCACAACACCTGGCTATTTTTTTGTTGTAGTTGTCACTGTTGTTTAGCTGGCCCGGGCTGGATGTGAACCTGCCAGCCCCGGTGTATGTGGCCAATGTCGTAACCACTGCACTACAGATGCCAAGGCAGTATGTTTGACCCAATACACAATACATCTTATGATTGTTTACCATCATTTTGAATCTACCTATCCACCCCTCCTCCCTCCTCCCCCCTTATAACCACAATTCTACTCTATGCTTCTTTGAATTCAATTTTTTTTAGCTCCCACATACAGGTGAGAGGTGTTATCATGTAGTAAAACATGGGGTATTTATCTTTCTATGCCTGGCTTATTTCACTTAACATAATGTCTTTAGGGATGACTACTTCTGTCACAGGAGTTCATACAATGGGTGACAGGAGTTTAAATAGGTGGTAATGCCCATTTTGTTAGACACCTCCATGTTGAGAATCAGAAATATCCTCAAATCTTAAGTGATTACAAACATGCTGTATCAGGGACTGTGGCTTGCCTTATAGTCCTAGGTAGGCAAATAATTCACTTAGATTCAAGAGGAATAGACTGGAAATTTTTTAGACTTCAAGAGTTGGCAATCCATTTTTGTGGGCCAAGTAATCTTACTTTCCTACTAATGTGCTGCAGACAGGCTGATTCAAAGACACAAACAGTAAATTTATCATAAAGGAAGAAGAGAGGGGTGGGGGGATGCAGCACTGTCTGATTTCCCAGACCATCTGCTCTAAATGAGACCTGCAATGCTTGGACAGGTACCTGCTATCTTAGTTCCCGAATTAATCAGGGTGATTCCTGTCCAGGAACCAAAAGCAGATATTCTCTATCAGGGGCTGGGCCCTTCATCTTTTCTGACCACTGACTTCTCTGAGAATCCGGTAGAAGTTTTGAATCTTCTGCCTCCAAAAAAGGGCTCATGCATATTCAGACAGCTCAGAAACAAAAATCTATGTGACTTCCTGTTTCTGCTCTCTGTTGCCCCATACATGTGTGAAGCGTGGAGCCGAAAGATCAGTGGGCGCTTCCTTCTAGCCCTGCATAGTGAGTTTCCTTTTTAGTCAGGATCCCTTTCTAGCCTGACTCTCAGCTGACTCTGGTGTTCCTGAGAAATTCTGGATAGTAGCATGAGGTCCAGAGGATGGAAGTGGTGTGTACCCAGGGAACTGCTGCTGCTGTCTCTGCTACTCCAGGCCGCCAACACTCAAGGTACTTTCCACCAAGTGTCTTCAGGTAACTGTGCACCAAAGGTGTGGTCAGATAGGAACAGGGCACTGGGATGTGGCTCAACCTTGGAAGTAAGGTCTGGTCCCCAGGCACCAGAGACTTCTTTTCTAGTAAGCAGGGCTGGTGTGAGGTTGGGGAGTCCCTCTTAACCTTGGAGAATCAGGCTCCACTTTTTTTCCCAAAAGGGCATGACACAAATAGGACACTGAGGAGATAGAGAAGTACAAACTTTGTATTTCACCTTATGCGCAGTGGTCTGTGAAACTGCTGTAGGAAAGTACTTGTTTTTGCATTTTGAGTAAAAGGAAGTTCTAACCAAAAGCTGCCACATTTTATGCTCAGACCACTGTGTTCCCTTACGCATTCTTTGATACCTCTGTGTATACAAGGATCTGTGTCCTAAACCAAGGTAAAAAATATTGTCATTATCCCCAGACAGATCAAAATAGTAGGAAGGAAAACTTGGAAAATTGCTCTGTCCAGGGTCTCTGAACCAGGGCTTCTGACAAGAGGCCGGAGGTGCCTCAGTATCACAGGAACACCAAAGCAGCAATTGTTAAGAGTTAAGTAAGGTCCATTCCTCTGCCACAGCCTGTTCTAGTACCCCTTGTATGCCCTAGGGGTTGAACTAACTTCTCTTTCTCTGTTAAAGTTGCCTTACCCTCTTTCTTCATCTATTTCCTTTCTTTCCAAGCCAGCTGAGAAGTAGAGTTAAGGTTGTTTGTTTGTTTGTTTTTTCTTGCTATTCCCCACATAAATACTCAGGTCTTTTTTATTTAAAGGGCTTTAATGCTTACCACTATGTATCTTTATACACATGGGGAAGTTACACAGAGTCATAGATTTATGACAGTATGTAAGTGTTAGAGAGATGAGACAGTAACGTGTGGAGGAAACATGGCTGGTCACTCACTCCCTCTGCCTCTCAGGGCGGCCATCTTTTAGGTCTGGTTCACATGTAAGTCTAGAGATACTTATAGTTGTATGGGATCCCAGGGGCAGACTCGACTCATAGGACCTTGGAATGGCCTTGAGAGTGGGTGATGATGTGAAATATTAACCCAACTGTTGGGAAAAATAGAGCTACCATTGAGAACTGGAATATTTTGGGACTAATTCTAGGTATGTTGAACATACCCTGCCAGTTGGTCATTCTCTGACTTTCATCCTGGTCATTTATTCTCCTTTGGTTGAAACATGCAGGTCACTCCTGACTATTATCCTCTGTATGAGGAGTTCATAGAATGGGTGACAGGAGTCACCCATTGATGTTGGTTTTGATTAGGTTAGTACCATCCATTTCTATAATTTAGGTTAATGAAAGAAAAATCAAGCATTTACTCTGTGTCAAGCATTGTGCTAGGTATTCTGTATACTATCTCATTTATCAAGTAGTTTTCATTAGAAATTAGTGAAGTGGTTATCATCATCTACATTTTTCACAAAAGAGAACTGTCAGAGAGATTAAGAAATTCTCCTAAAGACACTCATGTCTAACTTCCAAACCATGTTAATATTATTAGTCTTTTAGGAGACTATTCCCAGGAAATCTTAATGAAGGCCAATGTGTCTGAATTCTTTTACGCATAGATTATGCCTACAGATAGTCATTTTTATCTCCAATCTGTGGCTTTGCCCCTATTAACCATTTTCTGGCTAAACTTAATTTTGCTGTTTGTCCTATAAAAAGGTGTTTTCTCTCTTACATCTGGGCCTATGTACATTTCTTTCCTTCTGTGTAGAATTCCCTCTCTCTTTACTTTTCCTTTTGGTTTTCATCTTCATGTGACCTCCTCCTGGAAACCTCAGGAGGAAGATCGTGGTTTGTGAATTACTTGTTTGATTGTATCCTTAAGCTTTGTGAGGACAGGAACCACACAGGGTTATGCTGTTGAACTTAGCACAGTGCCTTGAACATAGTATGTGCTAAATAAGGCATTGTTAAACAAAGAAATGACTTCAAAGAACTTCATTTTAGAGTATAAATCATATCCTCCTGAGGATACAAGTAGTTCTCTCCTCCGGTAAGGGATATTTCATGGAAAGATTTGAGAAGCACTCATAGATCTCCTCCTTCATCTCTCCAGATTTGAGTTTCTCAGTTCTCTGACTTCAAAGCCATCATTCAGGGCACCCTCTACTACTAGGCATTTACCATTGTCCCCCAGCACTTAGCAAGGTCCAATGGAAACAGCATCGTACAAGGAACAAGAAAACCTATGTTTAATCTGGGTTCTATGCCATGGGATGCTGTATAATCATAAAAGCTTTTTGAGTCTCAGCTCTTTAAACTCTGTAATGGGTATAATAATCTGCCCCCTATTTCTTCAAGGAATTACTGTTCATATCAAATAGAATAAAGAAGATAATATTGCTTTTCACTTTCTGTCTTTCTCTCTCTCACACAGACACACCCACATGCACATACATGCACACACAGGCACACACACAATCTGAGATGGTTAAAAGCTTTGATGAGCATGAGTAAACTCCTGAGCCTAAAGCACTTGCCTGAGCCTCAGATCTGAATTTCTGTTTTGAAACATCTCTAGACTCTCCAAACACATGTTCAAAACTTAATCCATCACCTCTGTTTCATCTGTTACTGTTTAGGCCATCACAGTGCTATGTTTTAAAATAATAACCGTAATTTAGGATGCCCACAAATCTGGGGGTGCACTGTGCTCAGTATTTCTTACTTGAGAACTTTCATGTACCTCTAATCAGAGATATGATTCTATGGTGGGGCCTAGAATCATCTTGAAGGCTCCTCCAATCACACAGCTGTGTGTAGGCTGAGGATGACTCAAGCAGCCACATGGCAGGCACCACCCTGCAGAAGCCTTCTGAGTAGGCATCCTGTGAGAAGCAGACAATTGCTCCATGGCCTTTTCTAACCTCTCTTTGCAAGTCACAAAATTTCTGCTGCATTAGTCTATTATGGCATCAAGCCCTACTCCACTCAAAGGGGAAGGAACACAAACTCCATCTCTTAATGGGAGCAGTGTCAAAAAAAAATTGCAGACTTTAAAAGAAAAACTACTGTAATCTTCCTTCCCCTCAAATCTACAGCTTCTCCACTATTCCTTGCCTCTATAAATGACATCTTCGTTTGTCCAGTTGCTCAAGCCAGAATTCTAAGAGTTATCCTCAACTCTTTTCTTTCTCTTCCTTCTTGTGCCCAGTGATTATCTTATTAATTCTACATCAAAAAATATCTCTTGAATATGCCCAATTCCATCCATCCTTGCTGCCACCTGTTCTAGTTGAAGCCACCTTTTCCCTATCACCAGTGACCACAGCAGCTGCCTAAACTAATTGATCTTTCTACACCATTCTCTATTTCTGGCCTGGTCTCCAATCTGCCATTTGCTGGAAGTTTTCTAAAGTGGTTCTGTTTGCTTCACTGTTCTATTTAAAACTCTTCAGTGACCACTATCAGGAAGGAGAAAGCAGAAATTCTGAGCACAAAGCTTCATAGTATGCTCACTTTCTACCCTACTTTATATTCTAACCAAATGAAACTATTTTCACTTCTGCAAATGAATCTTGTTCTAGTTCCCTCTGGGAACTTGATTCTGCCTTTTCTTTCCCCTCTCTGTTTGGAGTACTCATTACACCCAGTCCTCATCTTTCCCTGGCTTAATCCTGCTTATCCTAATTCCACTTCACACTTTCTAAGGAGCCATCCCTCATGCCCAAATTTGAATTATATACTCCCTTTATCTGCCCCCTTAGCACTCCATATTTTCCTTATCCCAACACTATCCATAGTGGAATCATCTGATCAATTTGTCTCTAGTCACTAGAATAGAAAGTCTTTAAGAGAAGAAGTCATATCTATCGTGTGCACACAGAACCTGGCACATAGTATGTGTTCACCAGACAGTTAGTAGATGGGATAAAGCAACACACGTATTTGTGTATGAAAGGATGGAAAGATAGGTGGATAGATGAATAAGTGGATGAATGGATGGATAGAAAGAGGAAAGAACGTAGAGAGGGAGCTACAAGTCATTGTTTCAGCCAAGCTTGGGATATCAGAGTGGCCTAACTGGCCCTAATAAATTCTTTCTCTCATTTTCCAAAGTGGCTATTTCAAACCTTCACCCTTATCCTCAAGGACCCTTACCTTATCCCTCTGCCCTCTGAGCAAAGAACTTGCCTCCTACTTTGCTGAAAAAGTGGGAATCAGAGATCATTATGTAGGAAGCCCTTCAGCTTCCTGTCTACTATCTCCAAACTAGAAACTTCTCCACGTTACCACCTGTCTTTCTGTCAGAGGATGAAGCCCCACTAGCCCAGGCCCATCTGTCACTTCCCCTCTCTCCACAAATCCACTGGCTCCTTTCCTTGGTTTATCATTGCTTAAGTCTTTTCCCTCCTTAAATTAATCAAAGAACAAAACCAAAAAATTCTCTTTAACTTTCATTCTCCTTCACATACACACCCTATTATTCTTCTTCCCATTCACACTGAAATTTCTTCAAAGAAGAGTCTGTTTTTGTTGTCTCTTATTCCTCATCTTCAAATTCCATTGCCTCACTGCTTACTGAACACATTATACTTCTCATCTCAGGAAATGGTGCCCTGCTTATCTTGTCATCAAGACACAAGTCTGTGGTCATGATGTACTGGCAAATTACTTCCTTAGAGGGTTTGTACGGACTTTTTAAATCTTTGATCTCATCAGAGAGCTCAGGTAACTTCACCTCAGTATCTTTAAAACATGCCTCTTTTGCTTCCTTAACAGTTTTACTAGAAACCACGTGTCTTACAGAGTAAGCAGAACTTCTCCTTTAGAATCTATTTTTCCTGAGTGGACTCATTGGTATGATAGTATGACTTCCTTTAATTTGACTTTTTCCCCTTACAATTATGCATTTCTATAGACAAGAAATACAGGTGGGCACAGGAAGAATCTGTTCTTTTTTATTATAACGTCCAGGTAAACACTGTTACTTTAGCATAAGCATCCAGGCACATTGACAACTACTTTTTCCTGTTAGAATTAAATCAAAATAACAGTTATCCCTATGGTTGCTTCACCTACCTTCTAAAAGATGGAATTGTCAGAAAAGTAGATCAAGATTTTTACCAACACTTAACCACTTTATTTCTCAGTAAGAAGTCACAGCCAACCATTAGGACAGCCTTGTAAGAATCATTACACATAGGTGGTTAAGAAAGGAAGGAAGACATAACACTCTATGTGTATCCATAATTAGCGCTCTAATTATCCTGAAATAATCTGTCTGATGTTTACTACCTGCCTTTGTCACCAGATAGTGGGTGTGCTATCTTCTCTGAGTGTACGTCTGAGATTATTAGAGAGTCTGCCAAAGATGACTTAGGCCAGTAGCCTCCAACTGCAGTGAGGGTGAGGCAATTTTGTCCCTCGGGGGACATTTGGTAATATCAGAATACAATTTTGGTTGTCACAACTGGACAGGTGCTACTGGCATCTAATGAGCAGAGGCCAGCGATGCTGCTAAACGTTTTACAATGCACAGGACAGCCCCCTCATAATAAAGAATTATCTGGTCCAAAATGTCAAGGGTGCCAAGATTAAAAAACGATGCTCGAGGCTATCATTACCACTTCTATTAATTCACTTGTAACAAGTAACAGAAGGAAAACATGTCTGGGATATACGGCTAGAGACTTTAAAATTCTGGACAGAATGTCCTCCTATCCTCTGAGAGGCAGAGACCCTACGTACATCACTGACATCAGAGCCTAGTATCGAGCCAGGCACATCACGGTTGTGCAGTGACTGTTTCTGGGACTGAACCCATTCTGTCAGAGGCATTATAGATTACAGACTGGACTGATCAGAAGCACTGTGGAAATGAATGCCTGGTTGTGTCCACATATGTACGCAGGTAGAGTGAACGCTCAGTAAATGTTTGTTGAATAGATAGATGGGTATTTGGAAGGATGAAGGAATGGGAACTTGAAAGCCCTGGGGCATTTTTATCTTTCAGTGGCTGAAGCTTTATTCTAGCCTTCCTCTATTTATGTGTATGTATTCTTGGGTCTCCTTCCTTCACAAAAAAAGCCAACAGACCTCCCTTCATCCTTCACCTTCTCCCGATTGTCTTTTCTTTCAAAATAGGAACAAAAATGAATTCAGTTAGGATGAAAAAAAATAGAAACAAAAATAAATTCAGTTAGGATGAAAAAAATCTCAGTGAATTAGTACAAGTTTTAATAAGCTGACAAATGCTACATAAATCATTAAAGCCAGAAAAATAGCATAACATTTTTAATTAATTAAATATCTTCAACTTCTATAATACTTTGCCATTGAATAGCACTGGCCCTTTTTCACTTCAAACCTGGCTTTTCCTCTACCTCCCAACTTCAACCCTACCGCAACATGCTAAGACATGAATCAGTGAAGGGCAGCAGGAATGTCCCCACATGTCATTCCTTCCCCGACATGGCAGGCAAGTACTGCACACACAACAGTCTATGAACCACATGTATACATCCCACAAAGTCCAAGAAAATATTCCCCAGTTCTAAGCCAGATCCCAAAATGCTCACAACTGAGATACCATCCAACACAAGTGGAAATGAGACGCAAGGGATGTTACGGGTGGGCAGAGGCAAGGGTCTAATTATCTGTGTTTAAAGAAACATTGTGTAGTGTAAAAACATAATTTTGGCACATGAATACACCCCTACGGTCCTTCCAGGGCCACACAAGGGTCCTTGAATCTTCAGCTTTATCATTTTCACAGGACATCTTCCTCTGATCCAAACTTTGTCAAATAATGGTTTAGACAAACAGCCTCTATTTTCTTACCTTCTACCAACTTGCTTCTAAATACATTATAAATGCATTGCTTAGGACATGAGCCATTTTGACAGAAAGGAGTTCTTTATAGCATAACACATAATCAGTGAAGCTAAACTAGCTTTACCCACTTTCCCCAATCCCATTCCCTCACTGATCAACACCTGTTCCCTGGCTCAATCCACACTACCCCTGGGCCTCCTTGCTGTTGTTTATATGTGGCCAGTATTCCCCCACCACAGGGCCTATGCTCTAGCTCCCCGTGCCTGGGTCAGTCCTACCCCAGATGTCTTGTTTACCTCTCTGCTCCTTCAAGTCTTTGCTCAGGTGTGACCTACTTATCTCTTTACAATGAAGTCTACCTTCTCCCTCCGTCAGTACTCATAACTCCCCTAAGACTATTCCAGGTTCTCCTTTGTCATAGTGATTATCACTCCCCTACATGCTGCATGTTTAGTTACTGCATTAATTGTTAACTGCCTTTTTACTCCATTTTAAGTAAACTCTATTAAGCTAGGGATCTTTGCTCCTTAGTTCACTGATGTCTCTGATGCCTCAGATAGTGCCCAAACAGATGGTTCTCAAAAAATATTAGCTTTTAATCATCCTTTGACTCTTGTCATGGTCATCTACTCCAAAGACATTTTCTTAGTATTTCCTACCCGTGTACTCTGGATAGGGGGACATTCCCACATTGTTTCCATAGTACCTCATGTGTATCTTTATTATATTAACCAAGAGATTACATTAAGATGATTTGTGTGTCTGTTCCCACACATTGGTGTACTAAATCTTCTAGAAGACAATTATGTACTATTTATATCTATGCCTCTTGGGAATAACACAGTGCTTATCAAACTAAATTGAATGGATAGGAAACACGGGGAGAGAGAACATGATTTATTGTTATTTTATGTGAAAATGTACTGGTATCAGAGAAATGGAGAGAGCCAAGCCCAGCCACAGTATCCTTTTTCTTATTGTCTTGGGGCAGTGCTACGTGGATTATAAACAACACCCTCTTCCCCATGCCTACTTCTCAAACTCCAACTTTTCTTGAACTCCTGACTAGGAGACCAAGACCTCTGAAGAAGACCATACTCACTGCTCCCAAGCAGCGATTCCTCTCTCCTGGCTGTTACACCAGCCCAGGCTAAGCTGTGGGTTTATCAGTGGCATTTCTCCTCTAAGGTAGCTTTCACTCTGACTCTCACTGGCAGATCACGTGGCATCCGTAGTGAACGCCGTCTCTGGCAGCAATGTGATTCTCCAAATCCCCGAGAGACTGCCGGATAACTACAAGCAACTAAGCTGGTGGTACACCACCGAGCAGAAGATTGTAGAATGGCGTCCTAATGACACTAAGTACTTTGATTCTACATTCAAAGGCAGGGTCGTGCTTGATCGCCAAAGTTGTGCCCTGAACATTTCTAACATTCAGAAAGATGACAACAGCACCTACCTCATAAAGGTGTTGAATGCCACTGAAAGCCTGGAGAAAACCTGGATGATTCTACTGCAGGTGTTTGGTGAGTTAGGGGACCCCAAGGGCAAGTCTCCGCTCCATGGGCCTTGATGGACCATTGGGAGGCTTCCTGGGAGGCAAGGGAGGAGGAGAGAAAAACTTCACGATGGGCTTAAATCACTTTTCCTAGACCCAGTTCTATTTGGGAGTGAGCTTAGGCAGCAGACCTGGGACAAAACTGATCATTAATAATTTTAGGACATTTAATATTTCTTCTGAAGTTAGTGAATCTAAGATTTGAAGAGAAGGAAATAGAGATTATTTCCTCTCTAGGGTCTTCATTCTCCCCTGTGATCAACCTAAATCAATTCTGAGATCAACTTAATTATATCTCTAAACTTTAACTAAAAGGGAAGAGAGGATACAAAGGATAGGGCAGGAGCTGTTAGGAGGGGGTTTTACTTTTCCAAATGGGTGGAACAGAAACTTCCACTCACAGCTCCTGCCTAACTAGCGTATATGGAATGAAGAGCAGAGCATTATACTTGAAATCAGACAGACCCGGGTTCAGAACTCTAGTCAGAGTTCTGTGTGACTTTGGAGAAAGATCTTAACATCTCTGTGCCCATATTAGGTAAGATTCTTTTCACAGCCAGTAACAGAAAGTACTTCAATGTACCTTTACAAAGAAAATTTATTTTAAGAAGCTAGGACTATTTAAAGAAATTCAAGGAGTTGAGAAGAGTTCAGAAGGACTGAAGGAGAGGAAGATTGAAAAACAGGGCTAAGTCCAGAGTCCTCAGACTCAGGAATCTGTAGACGATGCCTACAGATCCCTCCCATTTGCATGACTTATCTTTAGCTTAGACTTCTATTCCTCTGAGTTTTGATTCACAGGGAAACTTAAAGAGAGGGAAACTGATTGACCCCGTTTGATTCGGGTGTTTGTACCTGATCTAAACATTCATGGCCAAGAAGATCAGGTTATAAAGCAGAAACATGGTTCCTGGGGAGGCCTGCAAAGTTTAGGTTATTATGAGGATACTTATATCTACTTTTTTTTTTTTTTTTTTCAGTTTTTGGCCAGGGATGGGTTTGAACCTGTCACCTCTAGCACATGGGGCTGGCATCTTACTCCTTTGAGCCACAGGCACTGCCCATATATCTTCTTTTTGGGATATTATGAGGACCAAAGCAGATAATGAAAATGAAAACTTTTTTAAAATGCTAAAGCAGTGCAAATAAAGAACACTGTATATATTCAAGTTCCGTGAGGTAGATAGTCCCCGGTGTGAGAGGCCACAATCTCCTTCCTACTCATTTCCTCTGTGTCAGTGGTTCTCAACCCACAGGAACTGTATTAAAGGGTCAGGGCATTAGGAAGGTTGAGAACCACTGCTCTATGTTATATGGCCTCAAAATTCAGGAGGTCCTAGAAAGAGGAGAGATTCAAAGTCTCTTGGAGTAGTGTTCTGGTTAACCAGCTTTCTAGGATTGAGGAAAAAACAAAAAAGAAAAGAAAAGAAATCCCTAATTTATATGACTTACTAAGTTTATGATTTCCATGTTTTAAATACTCCTACCATAGTTGACTCTAACACACAGGGTGCAGCAGAAGTAATGCCCTTTTGTGCTTGAGTGTGCTATGTTACAGAATTACATGCAAATAATGCAAATTACAAGGAATGGCATTAATAATGCCCCTTCTTTATGAGCTGGTAATCTACACCAATCTTTATTACAAATTCATAACCATGTAATTCTGTAACAAAACAATATCACACTCAAGTCAAAAGGGTGTTACTTCTGCCAGGTCCTTTCTTGTAGTTTTACAAAAAGCTTGAGAAATTTCCAAATACCTAAACATGTACAAGCCGGCTTAGCCTTAGCACACCCTGCTTGTGGGTAAGATTCCCAGAATGTGATGAACAGAAAAATAGTCCTTCAGTCCAGGCCAAGAATTTCTGACAGCATCTGAGAGCACAGGGCATCTGAGAGTCAGCCCATTCAAACTGGCTGGATAAATCCCACCCACATTGTGCCCAGTGCCCACTGATCACCATGGGAAACGCGGAAGTTGTGGAAGACATGAGGTCAGAACACAGGAAATGATGAAAACCAGTATAAAAGTTGCTTGGTTAAAGCATAGAGGGGAAGTACAGCAATCTGAGTGAACTTCACAGAGAAGATGTAACTACAATTCTGGAGGCTAGATTGGTAGAGTTTCTATAGCCTCTCCAAACATACAAGCCAGAGGCAAGCTATCTGATCAATTGTCGGCCACGTTTTAATCCTGCAGCATCTGAGCTGCACCGATTCTGCAGGTGTTTTACCCTTGACCAGAACAAAAAGATTCCAGAAGAATTCAGGTAAGCCACCCCTAGCCAAGGAAGGGCCAGATGCTGGGATTTCCGCTCATGCTATGTGGCCACAGGACAACAGTCATGATGGTAATGTAACCTCAAGCATGGATGGTGACACATGCTGGCAAAAAGCACTTCTCCATGGCAAGCGTCATTTTATCTTACCCACAGTGTGCTATAAGGCAGAGTCATTTAACTGAGGAATACAGGGGGACTAACTTCCTTGCCTGTGTCATTCCACCAGAGCCAAGTCCAAGACCCAGGCTGGTCTCTCTCCAAAGCTGGTGCTTCGTCCTTTCTAGCTCATAACTATTCATTCCTTCATCCCCTCATCAGATACTTAACGGAATCCCTGTTACATGGCAGGCATTGTGCCAGGCACTGAGAAACTACAGTAAACAGACCGGTGCAGTTCGTCACCTCTGACGTATGTGGGGGTGCACGAGGTTCTTCTACCTTCTCTGTCAGAGTTCATGAGGATGGCACCTCCTCTGGCTGTTTGGGCAAACTCTCCTCAGGGCTCTCGCTGCATCTGAGCCTGAGAATTCTTGAGGGACAGATCAACCAAGGTGCCGGCGGTGGACCACTGCCAGAGAAGGGCCCTCGAGCATAGTCTGTCCCCTGTCAATCTCTCTGCTAACGCTGGGTTAGTTCTTCCTGGCTCACAGACCGCCAGAACCCTATTTGCTCTCAGAGCATGTAAGGGACCCTGGCGCCCCCTCCTGGTGCAGTTTAGCGTCACCGTCGGGGAGCTGCACCTGCCGAGAATCAGGGCTGCTCACCGCCGCCCTCTGCAGGGGCCTCTTCGCCACGACTCTGCCTCCTGCCGCACGCAGGGACTCTCCCTGGTTCCCTTCGGTCTTTGGGTCTTTGTTACCTAAACCCTCACAGCAATGATGCCTCATGGTCTCACCTTCTAACACCCTCTTCATTTTCAGACCCCGTTCGCAAGCCTGTCATAAAAATTGAGACGATAAGGCAAGAGAACAGCAGCTGTTATATGAAACTGTCATGCGCGATACCCGACCAGTCTCCTGCCCAGTGTGTGAACTGCACCTGCACCTGGCACGAGGACTCAGGGCCCCTCCCAAATGAGTGCCTGAGCACCCTTGAACTGAAGGTGCCTGTGCCACAAAACTACTCCAAGTTTTACACCTGCCGCGTCAGCAATCCTGTGAGCAGCGAGAATGACACCGTCTATTTCACTCCACCTTGCGCTCTGTGTAAGAAACATCCCCTAGGGACCTGGAATGGGCACAGGGCAATTAGTTTTCTTTTAAATGAAGAAAGGTATGGACGTCCTAAACGGCCTCCTGGGCCACAGCGTTGGCGGAGTATCTGGGGGGGGGGGGAGGGGGATCCGAGAGAGAGAGAGAGAGAGAGAGAGAGAGAGAGAGAGGGAGAGAGAGAGACAGACAGACAGACAGACTTGGGAGCAGCTGCTGGTGCTGCCATCACCAAGGAGCGAGTGCCCCTCCCTCTGCGGAGCTTGGTGTCTGTCTCACGTGCAAAGGGCATTTGACAGAGGATCCCTGATGCTCCCTCCTCTTTCCCTACTCTATAAAGGCACTGTCCTCTGAGGCCAAGGTAATTGTAGGACAGTCTGAGACATCCTGGTGAGCAGGGAGAAAAAGGGCACGTGGGAGGGCAGGTGCCTAGAAAGGTTTCCAGACACATCCATGGCCTCAGTAAGACAAGGAGAGAAGGATTGTGGAGACAGCCTGAGACAGGCCTGTGAGCAGGAGTAAGGGCCTGGACTTTAGGTGGAGACTGACCTCCACAGTTGTGTGCACGTGGGTAAAGTTAGGAAGACAGATTTCTCTGTGTCTCCTGGAGAATCCGCCCACTGGGACATTGTGCCCGACTCTAGATTAGCCTGCACCAGTGCAAGAGTCGGACAGCTAAGGTCACAGGCATTCCAGTCAGTCAGTCCTGGGATTGTCACTTACCAGCTACACAAGTTACTTTGCTTCTCCAAGTCTTGTTTTTCCTAGGTAAAAGACAAAACAATAGTTCTTATCTCATGGTGTTATGGATTCAATGAGACAACACATGTTACTTACCTAACACAGGACTTGACAAGTCCTCAATGAATGGGAGCAACATCCAGCTTAGTCCTTTCAACTTAGGAGATGTTAGGATTTTGAGGACACCTTAATAAACTTGGATCACTATCTCCAGCACTCTGGGCCTGGATTTGCCACACTCCTGATGTTAGATCCCTGAGCACTGAAGCAAACATTGTTCCAGACTCATGGCCATGGTGCCAATGTTTACCTGTGATCTCTGTCATGCCCATTCATCAGGCGTCCTGGCCCTTGGGAACACTGCTCTTTCATGTTCTCCTAGGGCTGTACCCTCCACACCTCTGTTGGTTTCTTTGCCTCCACTCTCACACTTGGGCTACAGAGTGCACACTCTTCCTTATTCTTCCCAGCTAACTAGCTGTGTCTCTTCGAGTCCCTCCTGACAGGACCTGCTCTTCTGCTGTCAACAGGCCCAGCACCATAGTTTGGTGTTTGACCATGGAACCACAGCTTGGCTTGGCAGTTTCAATGTTTTGCCTTCATAACAATACCATGTCTGGAGATCCAGAAAAAGGAAGAGGCACAATCCCTTTCCTTTATGACACAGGGGTGACTTCTCATCTTCAGAAAGGATAAAAGCAAAAATACATCCCTTGGCAGGAAGGGCTAAATCCATTTCATCATTTTTTAGCACCCTTAATGTCATTTCCCTATTGTATCACTCATTTCCTTTTCCTTTTGATTTTCTCCCACCCCACCCCACTCCAACATCTAAGGATGCTACGTTTCCTTTCCATCCCATTTCTTTTCTTTCCCTTTCTGTTTCCCCTTCCTTTTCCCTTGTCCTCCTAGTTGGTGCAGATGGCTAATGGGGTGGAGAAACAAGGAACCAAAATGGTCCTTCCCTTGCTAAAGTCAGCTGAGTACAGCATTACGTGGACACTGGTCCAAACCTCAAGCTCTGCCCTGCCTCATTCACTGATTGCAGGGTAGGGAAGTGGTTCTTTCCCAGGCCATGGATACACCAAGGCAACTTTCAAGCATAGGGCTCAGCTAACCAGTGATATTTAGGGAACTTCTGCACTCTTTTTTTTTTTTTTTTTCCTGCTCTTTAAACTTCCTATCTGGAATGACTGAGTTCTTGTAAGAAAGAGAATGTCACAGGCTCTCTGGTAATGAATCAGGAAGGAAACTCATTCCCCTTTCTATGAGCTCCCATGGCAACATTCCGTAATCCTGCCCCTTCTCAACACATTAATCAAGACACCAAAGTATTTGAGATTTTCTTGTTCTTTCAGTCCGATCTTCTGGAGTAAATTGGATTGCAAGTTGGCTAATAGTCATGGTACCCACCATTCTTGGCCTCCTACTTATCAGAGATGAGCTCTTCTAACTCGAGTGAAGCTTCAAAGCCAGAAGATCTTGTCTCCTGCAGAAAACATGGTCTTAACTGAGACAGCAGCACTGACTATATGAGATGGGGAAAAAATGTGTTGTCGAAGGATCAATAAGGATTTTCAAATTAACTTTAAAAAAACTAGCATTTAATTCTATATCCCCTAGTTTTTTATAATATCTATTTGAATGTTCATATATTCTTCCCATCAGAAATTGTGACCACATTATGCAAATGTTTTCTTATTTGTTTAAATAAACAGTTGGTGTGATTTGGATTCCTGAAGTTATACGTCCGGTCCATCAGTCTGGACAAATTGGAACAAAGAGACATAAAGACTATCTCCCTACCAAAGAGACATAAAGACTATCTCCCCGTTTCCAGTGGTTTGCCTCATTCCAGCCCCACTGAGGCCCCCACTTTTTATGTCTCCTGTGAACGTGGGGTCAGGCTTCCTCCCCTAGAGCTTGGTATGCAACTTCACTACAAAGAAAGGGTCCTTCCCAAGCCTTTCACGGGGAGTTAAGTTCTCTCTCCTCTTTCACCATTTTGCAGCATCAGCAACTCTTCAAGTCCTCATTGTGTCACAGGATCCAATGAAACCATCAAGCTGACATGATGTTCTCACCAGGGTCTTCCATTATATGCAGGTGGGCATCCTCAGGCCCACCACCAGTAGAACACCTGGGAATTTTGCTTTATGTTCCTGTCACCTGGATATCCCAACAAAGTGGATGGAAAACTTTAAAAAACTTTAACAGTTTTATTTTCCTTCCCTTTTCTTTCTATCTTTTAACAGATTTTCTTTCGTTAATTTATCTAAGGGCATAGCTGCTCGAGAACGTCAGGTGGCCTGGAGGTCACAAACAGCCAAATGACCCCTTGCCAGATGGCAGTGGAAGTCCAGATCAGCACAAAACCAGTGCAGGTGAGAGCAGATAACTTCTGGTTACCTTTGGCTTATTAACATACACATTTTACTAAATGTATTTTCCCCCAGATCAGTAGAAAGACCTCTTTTCCAAGCTCTCCCTGCATGTAGCTGGGGCCCTGTGACTGGGTGTGGCCAATGGAGTAGAACTGACGGCAGGAGAGAGGGCCATAATGCAAGTATTTGGAGCCAGCGTTTGGAAGGCAGCTGCCGGCCCTGCATTGCACCTATGTGATAAGAAAGCATGGTTTTTCTGTTACCACAAGACAACCGGGCTCTTTGTGACACATCCCCCCATCCAACCTGTAGTCCCATCCCAACCACCCTCCAAGCAGCCTGTGTCCCCAGCAGGACTGTCTGGGTCTCAATCTGTAAGCAGCATTGTTTCCCTTCCTCTCACTTTTCTCAATGGAAAAGAGGTTTTTCTTGTGGAAACCACAGCACACACATATAAACAGACAGTATCATACCCTGAGGAACAGGATTTAAAAAGAATTTTTGGGAGAAACAATAAGAAGGAAACGAATGCCACTTTATGTCACAAATCAGCACATTCCTCAGCTGCAGATAAACCTGCCGACCCCTCCAGACATCATGGGTCTATTAGTTCTAATTATTGTACTTGGAAATCCAAGGCAAATCCCACCTCAGAGGGCCAATGTCACAGGCATCAACTGTCCCTGGCCTCTCCCAGGCCTCAAGGCAGTGCCAGGTACAATATTTGTGGGGTTCAGTGCAAAATGAAAATGTGGGCTTCTTTGTTCAAAAAGCAGGGGGAAATGCCATTAAAACTACTAAATATTAAGCTTTTTCCTTTTTTCTGAAGTTTCTTTCTCTACTTGAGATGATACTTTTTATTTGCCATTTAATGCTGTTCTAACTAAAGGCAAATGAACATGTTAAATTATCATGAATTTTACATCTATATTTTGCAATGCGAATTTTAAATGCAAAAATAAGAACATTTAATTTATATGCAGCATCACTGAAATTATTCAATTCATATTTCATAGCTCATGCATGCATATGTATTTTGTTCTTAGCAGAGCAGTGAAAATGCTGCAATAACCTGACTTAACTGTTCTTATTTTACTTCTTGACCCACACACATTCTCCCAACACTCTATGGGAGCCATAATGTGACAACTTTGTCCTGGCCTTGCCTGTCTCGCTGAACTGCCCCACACATTATGGGTGGGTGTCCTGTGAATGCTGTGCTCCTAGGTTCCCGGGAGTGCTCTACATGTGTGAGGCAACACAGAAGGGTAGTGGGCTGCATGTCATACACATCTCACAGGCACACTCCACTGTCACAACAGACTTCATCGAAAAAGTACTATTTGAAGCCAGGCATAGTGGCAAATGCCTGTAGTCCCAACTATTCAGGAGGCTGAGGCAGAAGGATTGCTTAAACCCAAGAACTAGCAGCTGCTATGAGATATGATCTGACCTATGAATAGCTACTGCACTCCAGCTTAGGAACAGAGCCAGACCTCATATCTAAAAAGATAATAATAATACATATTTTTAAAAACATACATTGAAAGACAAAATTCTTAAGAATTGCCAGATGGTGACAGCAGCGCAGTGCCCTTCTCAACATGGGCACATGACACAAAGCCACGAAGCTAGATTTGCCTCAAGGATACCCAACACCTTATGCCAAGACAGCTCCCTTCTCTGGAAATTGCATGGCAACAGGCAAGCCTGGTTCTTATGCATATATTTCTACACATCTAAACTCAGTGGGTTAATTGATTCACTTATCAGTAAACTCAGGACATTTTTCTTGTACAAAGAGGATTTGCCCAAAGTTCTAGTCACGAGCAACCTCATCGAAACTGTTGCTTCTCACTGTCCTCTGCTGGTTCCAGCAAGCTTTGCAGCACTGCCCTCTGCTGGCCCCACTGCTGCAGCAAGTTTAAGCCTTGGATCAGACCAGTGCTTCTCAAACTATTTTTTTTTTTTTTTTTAGGTGCTGGAACCTATTTATTCCCCATGAATTCATGGCATAATAGGTGTACAGCATAGTACACAGGATAACCAATAGAACCCATGTAACAGTGATATAAGGCACTGGAACCTAGTCTCCATGAATTCAAGTCATACAATGCTTTGTCACATTCAATGGCAAGGTGCCTCCCTAAGCTACTGGAACCTTTTTCCTATGAATTCATGGCATAATAGATATTAAAAATAATAGCCTACTACTACTCAAACTTTTATTTGACACCATATCACCTGGGGTTCTTATTAAAATGCAGAGGAAAGTCCAGGGCAGGTGGCTGACATCCGCAATCCTGCAAACTCTGAGAGGCTGAGGCAGAAGAGTCATTTGAACCCAGGAGTTTGAGGTCGCTGTCAACTAGGCTAACACCACAGCACTTTAGCCTGGACAACAGAATGAGACTCTGTCTCAAAATATATATATATATGTATGCAGACCAAAATTCTGCATCTCCCAGGAGATACTGATGCTGTTGTTCATGGACCACTTTTTGAACAGAAAGGCATGATGTGTCTTAGCTTCTTGCCATTCTGACCACCAGCTTCATGGTTCTAGACCTGTCCATGGGACTTGGTTCTCTCTTCCACTTTCTTCTCTGCTCTGTTCCTGGCTACCTTCCCTTCCCAGGCTGAAATTTCCTGTGATTTCCCCAAGCCTCATGACCACCAGGTCCACCAGCTCTGCCTCCAGGGACAAAGCTTGTGTTAACAGCCAGCACAAGGTTACACATGGAAGGTTAGCAAGGCCAGGAGCTCCTGGGAACTAAGACAATGTCAGCATCATATCTGGCTTTGCACAAGCAAACAGCTCAGATTGGGTCCTGGTGGTGAGACAAGGTAAATACACATAAATTAGACCTGGACCTTCAGATCAGTGAGTTCATTCACTAAGTACCAAGTGCCTACCCATGTTAGGTGCTGGGCCCCATGTTGGGGGCTACTACATGAGAACCATCACTTACTGTGCCCATCCACATGCCAGCCCCTGTGCTTCACCCTAATGAGCTCTTTGAAGGAATGGGGTTGGGGTGTTGGGAGAAGAATTCTTTCTTTCCAAAATTCTGCACTGGGTGTTTGAATTTTAAATAGCTTTCTTGGCCATGATAATGTTACACAATTATTGGTGTAACCAAAGCAGCCTTAGAAATGTTCCATTTCTTGTTGTCATTTATTATCCAGGAATGAAAGGACCAGCCTCCTCCACAGTGCCCCTGGACTCCATTCAAGTGCATTTGTTAAAATGGCAGCCCCTGCACCTGGACAGGTGTGCTCCCTGCTCCCCATACCCCCTCTGCACGTCCTCCCCTTCTCTAACCTCCTCAGAAGACTACAT